>NC_134568.1:146175565-146475565 GCF_050947875.1 Dermacentor variabilis | reverse complement strand
AAGAAAGCGATTGTTGCGGCGGGCGAATCGTTGCATGGCGAAAGTTCGATTTTCTTGCTTCTTCTTTTCCGGAATGTGATGGGCCACGGGACTCTGATACTCTTACTATATATTACTGCGATAGCAATGATATAGACACTTCAGGTGCATTCCTGCCGTGGCCGTCGCCGTTATGTTCCGTCTAAACTCGAAGAGCTGAAATCGAAAGTGTGACGACAGCCCGTTTGGCCGGAAAAATACATGTTGAATAAATGCGAAAGGACTGCGTGATTTCAAGGGCTGAACGACTACTAATACAAGCAAGAATATCGGAGTGCAAGGCTAAGGTCCGTATGCTGGAAAATGGTGCCTTCTATGCCTGTGGCCAACAAGAGTTCCTCTGCCTGCCGAATTTGCTTCAATTCAGCTACACGCTAACGTTCAAGCAAGCGTGAGAACACGAAATAATGACGTCATGCACCATGCCAAGCTGGAAAGGCTGCGACCATCCTGAAACGGTCCGTCCCAAAATTTACCAAGAGGAGCTGTACACAATCTTTCTTCCCATAAACCTGACAAAGCGGAGCTCTGTTCTGAGCCTTGGTCTAAACTTTAGCAGAGGCCACACGAGTTTACAGAGTAGCTGAGCTGTGCTGCATAATTCACAACGATACTCTCGCTGGCTTTACTCCTCGTCTTAACCGTGTGGAACAGGCGATTCAGTTTACTGTCGAGCAAGAAGTATACGGTTGTCTACCATTTCTTGATGTTATTGTCAAGCGCGGGGACTCTGGCCTTTATTTCAACGTCTACAGGAAGCCCACACATACAGGCCGGTACCTGAATTTCAAGTCGGTACATCCGCTTTCACACAGAAGGTCTGTTCCTGCTACGCTGTTCCAGCGAGCAAAAACCATTTGCACAAGACAGGAGGACTGCACGCGTGATACATGGAGCATCTGTGAAGATTTAAGAACCTGTGGCTACCGTCCGTGCTTTTCTTCCACGATAAGGCAAGGAGTGTCACTCCCAGAAAGACAGCGTTCTGCGTAGTCTCCGAAGAAGTGAACTGCCGTACCATATGTCCCTGGCACAAATAAGACCATCGCTAGTATCATGCGCAGGTATTACGTCAAAATTGCGCATGTGCCAACCCGCAAACTAAGAAACGCTTTAGTAAACGTAAAAGATAAATTGACACGGGGAAACTTTTTCGGTGTAGTCTACGCCAAAACGTGCCAGAACTGTGATTACAAAAATATCGGCCAGATAGGTGACTTCAAGAAACCTCTGAAACAGCGTGGGTAGGACGTCAAGAAACGACATGTGGCCTCGACTGCCCTTGCTGAACATATGGAATCTACATGCCACGATATTTACTGGGCAAGTGCACGTGTCCTGGGCAAGGAAAAGAAGCTTGCGTCACGCCTGCATCGAGAATCCTTGCACATACAGACCACGGCGCACATGCTGACTAGGCATGACGGGACGCTTCCGACCGTGTACACTCGCTGCTTGCGTCACGTACTGAAACGTACTTAAATACGTTGTATTTCTGTTATCGGTTTCATCGTGGACAAGGCTTCCGCATGCATGGGGAGCCGAAACGTCATTAAATTTTCAGTTATCTTGGTCGGTGCATCTTTTGGCGCTTATTGATAAAACTTCAAGGGCGATAAAACGTCGTCACCGCGCGCCGCAAGCTGTACGTGCGAGTGAAAGTGTAGGGAGGAAGGGAGATAGGTGAGCCGACGATGGTGAATCAGTTTTGTGTGCGCCAGGGAGGAAAGCGGGGAAGAAGTCCGCCGCCTTTCGTCGCGCGCGATGCATCGGGAAGCATAGGGGGGGGTGGGGCTCACAATTCTGTGATCTGTGATTGCGCAACATGCTTATTTCCCTTGTTTGATGCATTATATACAGTGGCTTTTCTATAGATACGTCTATTTATTGGAGACTGATGTGTATATGTAGATATCTCGTTGCGAGCTTTTGTGTATGCATGCAATGAACTTTGTTTCCAGTGACACATCTTTGCCCTTTATCAGGCTGTATTTTCGCATTTCTAATGTATATTTTGCAGAACTCCTGCTTTTTGTATATGCTCTCCGTTGAGACTATAATTTTGGTGTAATTACTCACAATACGCGACCGGGGACAGCTGCTCCTGTGGAATACATTGGAACGAAAAACAGCGCCATCGAGGTTTTTCCCTGGCCGTTGCATTGGTAGAAAAATGTAAAGAAGGTTCTTGAATTACAAAATTTCATTAAAGTATTTGTCCACAACTTGTTCATTTCGTAGCTTCATATTTTTCATATGAGTGGCATGCACGCCTTTGCTGGTTTCGAATTAATATATTCCAAATTCCTTGTGATATTTTCTTTTAAATAGACAAAAAAGGTGGAAGTACTGATATAAGTTATTTCTGGCAAAATTTTTTAGGATATACGAATATGTTCTTTTATGAAAAAATACATATTTTACAAGTCTTGACAGTGCGTAGCGCTCAAGAATTCGTTTGCAGCATCTTTGGCAATGGCAATGCAGTTATCGTTGATGTATTTGACCCCTCGACAAATTCTATAAGGAGCAGGCCGAGCTGAAATGTGAGCCCACCCCCACCCCCCCGATCTAAATTTCTCGCTACGCCACTGCCATCGGGCACAGGAAAAGATGATAGCAAATCGACGAAAGTCTAGGCTTTAAGCGGCATGCGCACGAAGGCGGTCGTACCAAAGTTGTTCGGCAGTTCGGAACGAATATGCGCGAGTAGAGGAAGTTCAAGGCAAAGGGTACCGGCAGAGCAGTCAATCAAAGCTGAATTCGCCGTAAGACAGTCGAGTCCGAGAATTAGGCCACGGGGACAATTGGTCAGCACTGTAAAAAGAACAGGAACGTGGCGGTCTGCGATACTTATACGGGAAGCGCGCATTCCAGTGACGTCAACAGTGCTGCCATCGGCCACGCGTACGGCTCGAGTAGTAGGAGGCGTGAAAACCTTCCGCAGTCTACGACCGAGGTTACAACTCATTATAGACACCTGGGCTCCAGTATCTATTAACGCCGTCAAAGGGACACCGTCGACGTGAACATCAAGTAAGTTCTGGTTCGTTGGGAGCGTCAATGGAGGATTTCGACACGACGAAGATAATACAGCACTACCTCCAGGAGCTGGATGGTCTATTTTTCCGTCCGGGAGGGCCCATAATTGGTCGGCGACGAATAGCGGCGTGGCTGGGGCGACGGGGACCGACTGCGCTGAAGTGACGGTGAGCGAGCAGGACGACTTACATCGACGGATACGTCAGAGGTAGGAGGCATACGGCGAGGCGAGTAACGGCGCGGGTCGGTATGTGGGCGAGGAGACGGGGAAAAGGAGCTCGAATACGGCTACGTCCAGGAGGTGCGGCAGTGGCGAGCGACATGGCCAATGCGGAGGCAACGGTAGCAAATGGGCTTGTCGTAAGGAGTTCTCCGCTCGGTAGGGTTGCGGTATCTTGCAGGGGAATACAGATCGCCGTGAGGCGTAGCAGTCGGCACCGGCCGGGCGTCAGGTCGGGAGACGGAGCGGGCCGTAAGAAAACCTAGGTTTGCGAAATCGTGCCGCACAACTGCCTGAATGAGAGAGATCGCTGGGGCTGGTTGGTCGACGGTGGGGTCAGGTGGGCGTGGATGGAATGGCGCAGGGCTTGTAGCCTCGAGCTCGCGGCGAACTATACGTGTGACGTGCTCATTTAAGGGTAGTGAAGCGGTAAGGTCGACGCAAGACGACGTCGCAGCCGCGTTAGGGAGCCGGGATAACTGTGGAATGACGCGACGGCTTTTGGCGAGTTGAAAGCAGCGGCATTCCTTGAAAATGACGTCGATGGTTGACACATTGTTGAAAACCAACAAGTTGAAGGCGTCGTCCGCGATACATTCGAGTACGTGGCCGACTTTGTCGACCTCGGCTATTTTCTCGTCGTCTTTCCGGCAAAGAACGAGCACGTCTTGTATGTACGAGACATATAATTCAGTAGAAGACTGAACTCGGGTAGCAAGCTGTTTTCTAGCAGCCAGCTGCCGACCGGTGGGATTTCCGAAGAGTTCGCTGAGCTTCTCTTTGAAAGCATCCCAGCTAGAGATCTCGTCCTCGTGTGTCCGGAACCAGACACGAGGAGTGCCGCCCAAGTAGAATAGGACATTCGCTAGCATATTGGTAGGGCCCTAGCGGTTGTTTCGGCTAGCACGCTCATACAGGCTGAACCAGTCCTCAACGTCGACATTATCTTACCGGAGAATATGCCAGGATCACGGGGATTGGTAACCGTAGCGTACGTTGCTGTCGGGGTGGCAGAAGTAGGAGATGAGGTGTCACCGGGAGCCATGGCGGAAAGCAGGACGGTGCGGCCGCTGTGGAGCTCCGTGGCGAGGGCGGGGAACGGCACCCTCCACCAAAATGTTACGCGAACGAAGGATTGAGACTGAATTATATTTACAAAGTATATTTATAAGGGGTAACTGCAGCTCTGGCCAGTTCAGCCGACAGCTCGAGAGCCAGAGAGCGTACGTCGTCTTTGTCGGGGCGCCCGTGTGCATCGGCCACAAGGAACACGCAATATGCATGTATCAATATAAAAGAAAAAGTTAACATTTAGTGACTGTTGCTAGTCAATTTTCAATTTAGGCCATCAATATTTCATTAAAAAGTTTTGAAAACTGCAAATTTTCAGAAACGAAATTAGCATGTTCGCAACTCTAACTCTGCAATGAAAAACGATATCACAATTCTGTCATTTGTACCTAATACTAATTCTGAAGGGTACAAAACTGACGTATTATACATAGCTCTCAAATACACCTATAATATGTGAGTAGGACGTTTGTAAAACCCTTGTAAAGAATATAACAATTTCACGTAAAATGTAAATTGATGTAAAAAATTTGTTCGCTTGGGATGCTCCAGCAGATGCAGTTTGCAGAACTGCAATATCTGTTCTTGGCGCATTCTGCGAATTTCTAAACTTCTTTCCTCTACTTTTTCCAAATTTGCAGTTTTGAAAATTTTTATAAAAGTATACACGCTTTAAATCCAGCTTCCGCTTTCAACAGCCACTATAATTACACTTTTTCTCTCAATTACAATAAATTTTTTTAATATCGACTAAGTGATTATCTCAGGAATGTCTTTCTGCATTTTACATGTATTTGAATAGGCGGCATCGGAGTTGAGCCTGAGCTAAATCTTTCTCCTAAAGCAATTTGCCCGCGGGTTCGCGTCAGTTTTTAATGCGAATAGCATTCTTGGCATTGTCAGACCAGTTTTCTTTCGGGCTATCTAGTTATCTAGCAATCTAGCTATACCACGAAAAATGTGGGCCTATGCCGAAGATGTGCAGTCTTTAATATTCGGCTGGTGTCGGAGGTATTACAGTCTACAAATGGGGGCCATTCGCGTGGGTGCGTCACAGGGTATGTTCCGCTCTTCGATGAACCTCTTTGAAGCCAACTTGAGTATGTGTAACTGTGCATGTACCACTGGGTATGGTTCGCTCTTCGATGAACCTCGCTGACACCGTGTATGCGTCACTGGGGCATACACTTGGAGGCCAACAAAGAAGCCCGCAAACAAGTTAAGGACCGGACAAAGAGCGATGGAACGAAAAATGTTAGGCGTAACGTTAAGAGACAGGAAGACAGCGGTGTGAATCAGAGAGCAAACGAAAGTAGCCAATATTGCAGTTGACATTAAGAGAAAAAATTGAGCTGGACAGGCCATGTAATGGGTAGGGCAGATAACCGGTGGGCAATTAGAGTTACAGAATTGGTGCCGAGGGAAGGGAGCCGCAGTCGAGGATGGCAGAAAATTAGATGAGGTGATGAAATTGGTAAATTTGCAGGCGCAAGTTGGAATCAGCTAGTGCAATGCAAGGGTCGCTGGGATAGGACCTCCTGCAGTGAACATAAAAAGATTATCATTATTATTATTATTATTATTATTATTATTATTATTATTATTATTATTATTATTATTATTATTATTATTATTATTATTATTATTATTATTATTATCTGTCATTGGGTCACGGCTGTACCGCCAGAAGTTGCAGCGTGTCCAGAGGGAAGAGCGAGAAAGGAGCCGAGCACGCCTCACACGTGAAGCGCTTCTACTGATACTATTCGCATACTTGGATAGACCACAGCTGGGCAGTATCGAACATAAATGTATCTTAGCTACTATATTAACATACCCTTTTAGTACCCTGTATCTGCAACATGACCGATTCGGCAAGGCCCGTATCAGTATCTGTATTTTCGATATATCATGAGAAGTTTCGTGTATCTTAAGATACAATATACACATATATAGCAATCTATAAAGAACACCCAGAGTCACTGACAGCAGTTGAAATTTATTCTAACAGCAGACACATTTATGCTAATTAATCTTTCTGATAGCCAAACATAAGAAAAGATGTGTTGCACTAGTATTACCAATTATAAATCTCTACTAATACATTTTATTTATAGTCATTTGGTGCAATTTGTTCCAACTGCAGAATGGGAGCCCAGCTGATGTGCTAGCATGCAGTTTCGAGAAAAGTGTTCTTAACATTGGAAAATGCATTGCTGTTCCAGTTAACATTTTACTTACATCATCTTGCACAGTGCAGAAATATATTTTAGAGAACTGTACTGCATGTCGCCGCAGATTTCGAGCACTTTGATTACACTTTACGATCGCTGATCCCGTCCCTGCTAAATACCCGCACAGATACACCGGAATCTAATTCAAAGCGGCAAGAGCAGGCGCTCAACAAGGTACAATTGCTTATTGAACATAAAATGCTTTCAGTGGTCACCCTGTCGTCACTGTCGCACGCCTTCCTCCGCGCCGGCACGCTGTGGGAAGTCACGTGAGCTTAAATGCACCGTTTTGCCAGATTATTGTACGGCAGCCGCACGAAATTTAGTCAGTAGTTGATCATTAGAAATCATGTAGATTACATGAGTCGAAACAACAGGGCTGCTGTCGCAATCAGCAACGTTAGAAGGTGTACAAGGGAACGCGGAGCATGCTGTCGCTCTGTGTGCTAACTCGCTGACTCCAGACGCCTATATTGCTGATAAAGCGAAGCTCTCTTAGCGAGCCTTCCCAGACTTTCCCGATGCCGGATGCTGCTGTCTTGCCGAATAGGTTCGTGCGTCACGAGGCGTAGCACGTGCGCGCGCGACAGCTTTCGTTAGGTCAGAATGATGCAGCAATGAATCAAGAAAAACGATACCCGACCGTAAACCCGGTCTTTCGCGTTTGCATACTTCTGCCCTCACCATTCGTCCCTCGACAAACATCATTTGCTTCCTCTTAACATCATTGCGTCGACGTCTAACAGTGCATGTGCTTCGCTGGGACTGCTGCTGGCATTTCGGCTTAGACTTTGAACGGTGCAGCCCCTAAACATAAATATTGCGTCGCATTAAAGTTGTGACCGGTGCGGCGCATAAACATCTAGCATGGTATACGCTGCACAGATGACAATAAAGGCCATTGTGTGCATCACATTTAGTTTTATAGCATTTCAGTTACCGCTTCACGAAAGCTTCACTTCCCGGATATTGCAACCTGTCTGTCGGATCTCCATATTTTTTGTTCTACCACAGGTCAGTGCTACTTTTCTCCTACTATTTTTAAACACACCGCCTTTTACAGAGTAACTACTTCCTTATTTACCTCTACTTGGATGCTTTGACACAATGATTTGTGCACTTTTTTCCAGATGCTACAGACAAACAACTGTCATTGGCAAATTTTCTCCTACAACACCTCGTTCAGATAATCATATGCACTTGCATTGTTTCGACCAGCAGCCTTCAGCGCTTTCAAATATTGTAAAACTTTAAAGTTTCGATTTCATTTTGTGCTGTTCCATATCGTTATACTATAGCTGATTCTTTTTCATAGCCGCTATATGCACAGTGTGCTTGTCCATCTCAGATTTCAGGATTAGCATCTTTCGTCTGCCGCTGTTGTGGCCTCTGTTCATTTAATAACCGCTGGTTAGTCTAGTGGCACATTTATGCGTTTTCTACACTGTTAGCCAATGTTTTTCGAAAATTCCTAATGGTTTCTCCTATTTTTTCAATGCACTCTCTTGAGAATGTGAAAGATAACCTGTTGCAATAATACTTTCTGTGTAATATCATAAGCCAACAAACACTGACACCAAGGACACATAGGGGAAATTACTTGTGCTTAATAAGTGGAATGAAGAAACGATAAATTAATGGAAATTAAAGTGGATGAAAAAAACAACTTGCCGCAGGTGGGACTCGAACCCACAACCTTCGCATTTCGCGTGCGATGCTCTACCAATTGAGCTACCGCGGCGCTGTTTCCTCATCCACTTTCTTGGGTATTTATGTATCCTAGTAGAACCCTGGGAGTGTTAGCCAGCGCCATCACTCACATACCTTGGCGGCGGACGTGGAACATCCTTTTTGCCGCAGGCGTCACGAGAACTTGAGACCAGGTTGCCGCAGGCGTCACTTTCTCGTCACGCCTGCGGCAAAAAGGTTTCTCATGATATCACTAATAAAAATCGGTACCCTCGGTTAACCCCCTCTTCTCGTTTATTTCTGTGCAATAGAAAGAGGACAAGGCAAGGCGCAGTTTTCTTGCGCATCTCGCGCAGCACGTTTATCAAGTGAAAGATGAGTCTTTTGATAAATGCAGGCGATCGTCGATATCTCCCGCACACGTTGGATAGCATATTTCCTGGAAGTTTGTAGCAAATGGGTGAGCGCTGCTAATGATAGATTGTGTGCTATCTTCTATGGAACATTATCAGCCGTGACCTATCCCGTTCCTTCGTGTGAGGACGGGCACACGCTAAACTCAAGATGCACGTTTTTCAAGACCAGTACTGGCGGCGCGCATTGCTCCACCTCGAACTTCAAATTTCAATGAAAGTTACGTGCACTTCTAAGAACTTTGCAAATCCACTGTACCGTTCTTTTGATGACGATGACGGTAATGTTAACACCACCTTTGAAATCGGGTGGTGGCATGTCACCAACCTCGCTCTTTTAATCCCTTCGTGTGTCTAAGTCTTTAGATATACATGTATATCCTAAGCTAATAAGAAAGTCAAAGCATCATGTCCACCTCTCATATTAGCCTCCGTCCTTGAAACGCAACTCCCATACATCTAAAATATAGTACATTCTGTTTAGTGCCCTGGGCGGCATGTTTATGCACATGAGTCCCTGCTTGCAATATGTTTTATTGCAAATACACGTACGTACTAAGGCGAATATGTAAACGCCCTCTTTCTTCTGAGTTCCTGTTCTTTCTTACTTTTCTTTTTGTTGTTGTTGTTTTCTCTCTCTCTTGCTGCTTACTTTTCACATTTTTGTACGATATACAACTGTATAATTCCCCACTCTTGCCATACCCCTAAAATGGCTGCAGTATGTAAAAATAAATAAATAAATAACTTAGTGGCTCAGTCGCGGTTAGTGGCTCAGACGCAGGAAAATTAGCTTAGCGCGCCATAAAATAATGCTTGTGCGCACCTGAAAATAGCTCTTCAAGTAACTCGTCTTCCTGAATATAGGCCATCCAGTGCGGCAATCATTATTGTTCACAAACAGCAAGCCACAAAGTATAGAAATAACAGCTACAAGGTGTTGGAATCTCAGTGCTGACGCCCGTTATTGCAAATGGGTCGCAAGCCCCAAGGGTAGCGTTGGCCTGGCGGCCTGGGGCACAACTGGAAGCATCCGAAGGTCCTGGCAAAGCATGAGTCGACTGCTACCAGAACAACTTGTTTATTCTAGCATCGCAAAAGGGCGGGCGGTCAGGTCGACCGAAGTGGAGAGACGGGAGAGCACGTTACTCAACAGAAGAAATCGGAGCCTCTCTCGGCGTCCGGGGGCAGCTGCTTTTATACTCTCGCAGTTGAGGGCAAGAAGGAACGCCTCTGTAGACGCGCACGTGACGGCGCCGCTCGGGCACGTTGAGAAGAGTAGGTGACGCATCCGCCGGGCCGGCGGCGGTCAGACCTCCTTGCTTCACAGTTGGGGGAGCTCCTCTCCCCGGCTGCCGCGCTTCGACAAGCGTGGGCACCAACATGCACACACACACACACACGCACACGAAGACACGTGGCATTGGAACATGCCTGGACGCGCTTGGCGGGGAGGCGTAGCGGCGGCGCCGAACGGGCCAAAATGTCCGCCGCTTTGAACGAAGCCCCGGCGTCCGCTGCATCCGCGCCGGCTATACCGCGCGTTGTAGGCGAAACGTAACAGACCGCCCCGCCGGGGGAAGGAGATCCCGATGGTCAGGGGACTGCATCCGCTGTCCGGAGGGATGTCGCTCGATGATGCTCATAACCGAAGTCGGGCGTCCTTCGGCGTTTCTTGAGCGCAGCGCACAGAGAAGGCCTCGTTCTCTCGTTCAGGTTCACACAGGACACTGCAAAGTGACTTCGGGAGAGTTGACATTTTTGTTCTCGTTCCCGGCAAGCGTTAGAACTACGCCGAAACTGAACCGCTCAGTCAGCAAGCACGAAACAAACCTCACCGAGTCCTGCCAGGCTCTTTCCCCTTTTATACCACTGCCTAGTTCCTGACAGTCGTCTAGCAGCACTCAGAACGCGTCCACAAATTGGAAAATTGCACTAGAAAGCACGTCATCACTTTGAAACACTAAACAAAAGCAATATGTTAAAAATCCTGCCTCAGGAAGAAAAACATCAGTAACAATCAACTTTGAGGCTGATTCCTACGTTAGGGGCTTCGACTTAAGCCATCGGCGTTACCGTTGAGACTCCCCTTTTTGTAACGCACCTCAAAGGAATATTGTTGCAAAGCGAGGCTCCAGCGCAGGAGGCGGCCATTTTTGGGAGAGATGGTCTGCAGCCATTGGAGAGGGCAGTGATCCGTCTCAATGATAAACCTCGAGCCGGCTAGGTAGCATGACAATTTCTGAACGGCCCATACGAGACACGCACACTCTTTCTCGGTGGCGCTGTACGCCTGCTCACGACTGGTCAGCTTACGACTAGCATACAGGACGGGGTGTTCCACTTCTCCATTTTCCCGTTGGCACAGTACAACGCCCATGCCTCGCTCACTAGCATCGCACTGAACAACGAACCCTTTTGTGTAGTCTGGCGATCGTAGCACAGGCTGGCTTGTTAGGGCGCTCTTTAGGGCGCTAAAAGCTCTTTCCTTTGCCTCGTCCCAGACGACTGTTTGGGGCTCTGTTTTTCTTAGAGCATCCGTCAGGGGAGCCGCGATATCAGAGTACCTGGGGATGTACCTCTGATAGTAGCCGGCGACACCTAAGAACGACCGAATATCGGTCTTCGTGCGCGGTTGCGGGAAGTCTCGCACAGCGGCCACCTTTATTTCAGAGGGGCGGCGACGACCCCGTCCAATCACGTGACCGAGGTAGACAACCTCGGCCTGTGCTAACTGGCACTTGGGAGCCTTGACTGTCAAGCCCGCATCGCGCAGGCGGGTTAGCACTGCCCGCAAGTGGGCCATATGCTCAGGCCAGGATGCGGAGAATATCGCTACGTCGTCTAGATACGGTAAAGCGAATTCTTGCTGTCCCCGCAACACTTTATCCATGAGGCTTGAAAAGCAGTATGGCGCGTTCTTCAAACCAAAACTCAACACTATAGGACGGAATGTTCCCATTGGTGAAATGAACGCCGCATACCTGCTAGCCTCTTCTGTAAGTGGAACCTGCCAATAACCCCTGACAAGATCTAGGGTGGAAATAAACTGAGCGCTACTAACTTTCTCAAGGCGCTCCTCGATGTTAGGGATCGGATAAATTTGATCCTTAGTGATGGAATTAAGCCTGCGGTAGTCGATGCAAGGACGAGGTTCCTTGCCCGGTACCTCAACTAATATCAAAGGGGAGGTATAATCACTCTCACCCGCCTCAATGACACCGAGCTGTAGCATTTTCTTTACCTCAGCCTCCATAACATCGTGCTGGCGGGGTGACACCCGATACGCCTTGGATCGTACTGGCTCTGGGGAGGTAAGTTCTATATCATGAGTAAGGACAGAAGTCCTACCAGGCCTCTCAGAGAACTGACCTTGAAACTCTTGTAAGAGCTGCTGTAGTTCGGTTTTCTGCTCAGGCGACAGCGATGCTTTACTGATTAAGTCACTAATGACTTGATCGGTGTCTTTCCTGTTCGTCACTGAGCCTAGTCCCGGAAGCTCGACCGGAAGCTCTTCAGGAACGTTTACCATCATGCACACCACTGCTTCCCGTTGTTTATAGGGTTTGAGCAGATTACAGTGGTAAACTAGCTGTGCTTTCCGCTTTCCTGGCAGACTCACCACGTAGTTGACGTCCGACAGTTTTTGAACAATTCGTGCTGGGCCCTCCCACTGCACGTCTAGTTTGTTTTTTAGCGATGTGCGCAATATCATGACCTCATCGCCCACCTCAAAACGACGGGCCCTGGCTGTCCGATCATAATAAACCTTGGCCCTCTGCTGGGCCTTTGCCATTGCTTCACCTGACAACTCCTGTGCCCTTCTTAAGCGTTCGAGGAGCTTAAGCACGTACTCCACCACGACTGGGTCGTCGCCCCTGCCTTCCCACGATTCTCGAAGCATGCGAAGCGGAGATCGCAGCGAGCGACCGTACACCAGCTCAGCTGGCGAAAACCCCGTAGCCGCATGCGGCGCGGTCCTTAATGCAAACATCACCCCAGGCAGACACAGCTCCCAGTCCGTTTGTTGTTCAAAACACAATGCTCTCAACACGCGCTTCATGACGGAGTGGAGCTTCTCAACGGAATTCGACTGTGGGTGGTACACCGGGCTGTGTAACTGCTTTACCCCGCACCTTTCGAGAAAGGCTGTCGTCAAAGCGCTCGTAAACACCGTGCCCTGATCTGACTGGATTTCCGCAGGAAAACCAACTCGTGCAAATATGGACAGTAGTGCATTGACTATCTCAACTGAGCTGAGTTCTTTAAGCGGCACTGCTTCAGGGAACATTGTCGCTGGGCAGATCACAGTCAAAATGTGTCTGTACCCCGTGGCTGTTACCGGCAGAGGTCCCACTGTATCAATAACGAGCCGTCTAAAAGGCTCCGTAATGATAGGTACCAACTTCAACGGCGCCCTCGATTTGTCCCCTGGTTTGCCCACCCGCTGACAGGTGTCACATGTCTTCACAAAGTGGTCTGCGTCCCGAAAACACCCTGGCCAATAGTACTCTTGCAAGAGACGGTCCTTAGTTTTCTTAACTCCTAGGTGTCCGGACCACGAACCCCCATGCGACAAGCGCAACAGATCCTGACGATAGCATTGAGGCACGATCAGCTGATCGAACTCCACTCCCCTGCGGTCTAGATACTTCCGGTACAGGACCCCACCTCTTTCCACAAAGCGAGCATTTTTCTTGGCGATACCTTCCTTGACAATGCAGCGTATGCTTTCTAGGCTGCCATCCTTTTTTTGCTCGGCTATCAAAGCCGCCCTGCTGACTTTTAGCAACCTATTAAGTCCGTCTGACGTAGGCGCGATGAGCAAATCTGCAGATAGCTCTTCTAACTTTCCCTTATCGGGCATTTCCTCACCGGTATCTGGTGCCTTTAACGCTACAGGCTCAATTTTATTCAGATCGGACGTGCTCTGAATATCAGCTTGCTGCGCCTCTGACCCTTTCTCATTGTTCGACAACGTCGGCCCCGCAACTACCGCCTTTGCAGCGAGCTCCCGAACCTTCGATCTGGTTAAGGCCTGAACGCTAGCCTCACCAAACAAAAGCCCCTTCTCGCGCAGGAGGTGATCGGACCTGTTCGAAAATAGGTACGGGTGCTGGGGGGGAAGCATAGATGACACTGCGCCCTCCGTCTCAAGTGCTCCGAAAGGTCCTTCAATAAGCACTTTTGCTACGGGCAGACACACGCTATGAGCTTCCACGGCTTGCTTGATCCATGCGCACTCGCCCGTGAACATATCGGGTTCTACGTAAGAGGGGTGAACTACATCCATCGTAGCTGCGGAATCGCGAAGCACTCGGCACTCTTTCCCGTTCACGAGGAGGTCTCGCATGTAAGGCTCGAGAAGCTTCATGTTCTCGTCAGTGCTGCATAATGACAAAAACACGACTTTTGTTTTTGTTTCCGGACACTGCGCCGAAAACTGACCCGGCTTCTGGCACGTATAACACACGCGCGCTTGCCTCGTCTCGAACCGCTTTCTGCGTTCGGCTTCGGCTGCCGCCGTCTCCTTACGTTCGGTCGGACTGCTTTCACTCGCATCCGCACTACGTGTGTCGCCCCTTGCTCTCATGGGTGTGAACTTTGGCCTCTCAAACTTGGAGCCAAATTCACCCTTTTGACCGTCCTTAACTCCGCGAGCCCGACGCGTCACAAACTCCTCGGCTAGCTCAGCGGCTTTAGCCACTGTACTAACGTCTGGCCTATCCAAGACCCAGTACCGCACGTTCTCAGGTAACCGACTATAAAACTGTTCTAGCCCGAAACACTGCAGAACTTTCTCGTGGTCACCAAACGCTTTCTCTTCTTTGAGCCGCTCCTGCATGTTTGACATAAGCCTGTAGGCAAACTCTGTATATGACTCACTTTTGCCTTTCTCATTTTCCCGAAACTTCCGACGGAACGCCTCCGCTGACAGCCTGTACTTTTTTAGCAGACTCGATTTCACTTTGTCGAAATCCTCTGCCTCCTCTCTATTCAAGCGAGCGACTACGTCGGCCGCCTCGCCGGGTAACAAAGTGAGCAAACGCTGTGGCCACGTTTCCCGAGAGAACCCCTGCTTCTCGCACGTTCGCTCGAAGTTAACCAGGAACAAACCAATGTCCTCTCCAAGCTTAAACGGCCGCATCAGGTCAGTCATTTTGAACAATACTCGTTCTCCTGCACCGTGTGCCTGACTTCCATTACGAGCGCGTTCCATCTCTAACTCGAGACGCTTCATTTCCAAAGCGTGTTGACGGTCGCGCTCTTCTTTTTTCTCTTGTTGCTCTCGTTCTATCTGTTCTTTACGTTCACGCTCTTCTTTTTCTTTCTGTTCTTTTCGTTCACGCTCATCTTTCTCTTTCTGTTTCTGTTCTTTAAGTTCACGCTCCTGTCTTTTTGCCCTCTCCTCAATGGTCTCAAGGCATTCCGACAGCTCGTCATCCTCCGCTTCTAACTCAAGAATAGCCCTTAGCAGTTCAGGTTTTCTGAGTTTGTCTGAGACATCCAGACCCAACTCTCTTGCAAGCTCCAGCAATTTCGGTTTGCGCAACGACTTCCAATCCATGGCTACTCTGAATGCTGCTTTCTCTACTGCCTACTATTGTCTTGCCGCAAACTAACCCGGCAGCAACGACAACCACAATTACCAGCTCTGTTTCTGACACTAACAAAAGCCTGGCAAAACTCAGAAGAAAGTCCCGCACTCACCAAACCTCGCAGCCAAGAATTCAGCGCAGTCGTTCCGCTGCAGGCAACCAGTCATCACACAGGGCTCGTTGCACTGCTCCCGGATTGTCGTTGTGCTGCTCAGCATACAGTCAACCGCATATCTTCGCTGCTGGCCTCCGTTGTCGCGATCTCACCGCTGGCAGACAGTTGTTGGAATTTCAGTGCTGACGCCCGTTATTGCAAATGGGTCGCAAGCCCCAAGGGTAGCGTTGGCCTGGCGGCCTGGGGCACAACTGGAAGCATCCGAAGGTCCTGGCAAAGCATGAGTCGACTGCTAACAGAACAACTTGTTTATTCTAGCATCGCAAAAGAGCGGGCGGTCAGGTCGACCGAAGTGGAGAGACGGGAGAGCACGTTACTCAACAGAAGAAATCGGAGCCTCTCTCGGCGTCCGGGGGCAGCTGCTTTTATACTCTCGCAGTTGAGGCAAGAAGGAACGCCTCTATAGACGCGCACGTGACGGCGCCGCTCGGGCACGTTGAGACGAGTAGGTGACGCATCCGCCGGGCCGGCGCCGGTCAGACCTCCTCGCTTCACAGTTGGGGGAGCTCCTCTCCCCGGCTGCCGCGCTTCGACAAGCGTGGGCACCAACATGCACACACACACACACACGCACACGAAGACACGTGGCATTGGAACATGCCTGGACGCGCTTGGCGGGGAGGCGTAGCGGCGGCGCCGAACGGGCCGAAATGTCCGCCGCTTTGAACGAAGCCCCGGCGTCCGCTGCATCCGCGCCGGCTATACCGCGCGTTGTAGGCGAAACGTAACAAAGGCTACAGTCACAGAGAAACGAAAGAAAAACTTGGGGTGGCCTTTGAACACGTAGTGTCGCAATATTTCTGTCTAATTTTATTAGATTAACATAAGTTACTACTACTACTACTAAAATTAATAATAATAATAATAATAATAATAATAATAATAATAATAATAATCCTATACCCATGCTTACACAAGTCGCCTTAAATCCTAAAATGTAAATGTTGTTAAGAATAATATTGCGCAAAACACAGAGCAGAGCAAGACTAAACAGCCCGAGCGCTCTCTGCTTAGTGCAAGTTGATTAAAACTGTGGACAAAAAAAAACGTGGTACCGGAAAATGCGTGGAACCGGAAACACCATGAATTGCTGATATCATTTTAGAGCGCAGGGAGCTTCGGCGTCGGCGTCGGCATTCTCGGCGTAACCGAACGAACGAGTACAGCGAAGGATGAAAGAGCGAACGCCGAGCCCAGCGGGGGATGAAAGACAACGATAACGAAGAGAGCGCGAAGAGGAAAGCAGAGGAGGAGGGGGTAGAGGAACCATGAGTCAGAAAGCGGAGGAGGAGGGTATGACGAAAGCGTGAGGGGAAAAGCGTAGTGCTGCACAAGACGTGCTCTGCAGCGCCGATGTCTACGAGATGGCCAGAGTAGCACGCGTCGTCTATTCACCGATGGTGCCACCGATACCATATATGGAAACAAAGCGATGCATGAGCGGGGGTCTGTTAGCGGCGGCTTCTGTGGATTGCACCCGGCAGTCGCGCCACAATTCGCTCCATTTTCAGCGTGCCGCACGAGACAGATTGTGCACGCCAGCCAATATATCGCGAAACGTAAAAAACGTGTACAGCTGCGCTCAAATTTCGCATTACGCGATGGCGTATTTGTCGGTGAATTTCCCTATACTAAGATTGCTGTTTTGCTTCCTTTCTGCACATTATGCCGGAATGCGAATGCGACTAATTAAAATAGGGAATTATTTCAAAAAGCACGTCGAATAATTGGAGTAATGTTTTGAGCTTTCGCCCAGTAGAACGAGTCCTGTTTAATAATTTCTTTGCAAACTTTTTATTTCCCGGCCCTCAAGCTGCCACTAGACGCCAATCCGACCCACTGGCATCATGTCCCCTCCCATTGGCTAAATTAAATCGTGGGGTCTAACTTCTCGAAATTGCACCCTGGTTTGTGATTGACGCCGTTGTGATTTATTGATTCGGGCAGCACGTACCGCTACGGTACATTACACACTGCGCGAAACTCGAAGGACCGCTTAGCGGCATTCAATTGGACATTAACGCTTTCGCATTCACAACTCGTAAGAAGTGCTTAAGTTTCCTCGCGGACTTTTTTTTTATTCTTCACTGCCGCAAGTATAGGAAACGCGAAGGCCTGTTCGCCCTTTCCACAGCGCGTTCTGCAGCTACGAATAAGCAACGAGCAAACCAGTCAATGTGTTTGACAAGCGCGACTTATCCGGCGACGTATAAATGCTTCAAACAATAACAATTAGCGCTTCTTATTTAGGGAGCTTGAGCACCCGTCTTATCGGTCGTCGCGCTTCATGTGCTTTGGCTATCAGCTTACGACCCTAATATTTGCACAAGCTTTTAGCATGCAATCGTAGATGAGGCGTCTCACCTTATATTTAACGGCCGAATAAATGCGCCGATTTGCGATATCAACCGCAGTAAACAGAGCTTCGCAGCTGACGGCTGCCACCGGAGCGACGCGTTGGGCCACATTAGGCAACAACGGTGTTACGTTTCGCCTACGACGCGCGGTTTAGCCGGCGCGATTGCAACAAAGCGGCAGACATTTTGGCCCGTTCGGCGTCGCCGCTACGCTCCCCGCCAGGCGTTTCCAGGCGTTTCCAGGCATGTTCCGATGCCACGTGTCTTCATGTGCGTGTGTGAGTGTATGTGCCATTGTGCCCGACCGGCGGCGATGCGACAGCAGGGGGTCACCTTCTCCTCCCAGTCATTGTGCCCGACCAGAGGCGCTACGAGAGCCAAGGTTACCTTCTCCTTCCAGTCATTGTGCCCGACCAGAGGCGCTACGAGAGCCGAAGTTACCTTCTCCTCCCAGTCTTTGTGCCCGACCGGCGGCGCTACGACAGTGTGCGTCACCTTAGCCCATTGTACAATCACGTGCTCGTCTATTGAGGGGTTCCTTCTTGCCCTCAACTGCGAGAGTATAAAAACAGCTGCCCCCGGACGCCAAAAAGAGGGGCTCCGATTTCTTCTGTTGAGTAAAGTGCTCTCCCGTCTCTCTACTTCGGTCAACCTGACCGCCAACTCTTTGCGATGTTAAAATAAACAAGTTGTTTTGTTGTTACCAGTCGACTCATGCTTTGCCGGGACCTTCGGATGCTTCCAGTTGTACCCCAGGCCGCCAGGCCAACGCTACCCTTGGGGCTTGCGACCCAGGTACAACCACGGGCGTCAGCGCCGAGTTCCCAACCGATCGCACCAGCGGTGCGACCACAACAACTCGCGCCATCGGTGCGATCCAAACAACTGTCTGCCAGCGGTGAGATCGCGACAACGGAGGCCAGCAGCAAAGAGATGCAGTTGACTGTATGCTGAGCAGCTCAACGACGATCCGGGAGCAGTGCAACGAGCCCTGTGTGATGACTGGTTGCCTGCAGCGGAACGACTGCGCTGGACTCTTGGCTGCGAGGTTTGGTGAGTGCGGGACTTTCTTCTTCTGAGCTTTGCCAGGCTTTTGTTAGTGTCAGAAACAGAGCTGGTAATTGTGGTTGTCGTTGCTGCCGGGTTAGTTTGCGGCAAGACAATAGTAAGCAGTAGAGAAAGCAGCATTCAGAGCAGCCATGGATTTGAAGTCGTTGCGCAAACCAAAATTGTTGGAGCTTGCAAGAGAGTTGGGTCTGGATGTCTCGGACAAACTCAGAAAACCAGAACTGCTAAAGGCTATTCTTGAGTTAGAGGCTGAGGATGACGAGCTGTCGGAATGCCTTGAGACTATTGAGGAGAGGTCAAAAAGACAGGAGCGCGAACTTAAAGAGCAAAAAGAGAAACAGGAGCGCGAACTTAAAGAGCAGAAAGAAAAAGAAGAGCGCGAACACGCTTTGGAAATGAAGCGTCTTGAGGTAGAGATGGAACGCGCTCGTAATGGAAGTCAGGCACACGGTGCAGGAGAACGAGTATTGTTCAAAATGACTGACCTGATGCGGCCGTTTAAGCTTGGAGAGGGCATTGGTTTGTTCCTGGTTAACTTTGAGCGAACGTGCGAGAAGCAGGGGTTCTCTCGGGAAACGTGGCTACAGCGCTTGCTCACTTTGTTACCCGGCGAGGCGGCCGACGTAGTCGCTCGCTTGGATAGAGAGGAGGCAGAGGATTTCGACACAGTGAAGGAGTTTGTGACGCGTCGGGCTCGCGGAGCTAAAGACGGTCAAAAGGGTGAATTTGGCTCGAAGTTTGAGAGGCCGAAGTTCACACCCATGAGAGCAAAGGGGGACACGCGTAGTGCGGATGCGAGTGAAAGCAGTCCGACAGAACGTAAGGAGACGGCGGCAGCCAAACGCAGGAAGCGGTTCGAGATGAGGCGAGCGCGCGTTTGTTATACGTGCCAGAAGCCGGGTCACTTTTCGGCGCAGTGTCCAGAAACAACACCAAAAGTTGTGTTTTTTTCAATAGGCAGCACTGACGAGAACATGAAGCTTCTCGAGCCTTACATGCGAGACCTCCTCGTGAACGGGAAAGAGTGCCGAGTGCTTCGCGATTCCGCAGCTACGGTGGATGTAGTTCACCCGTCTTATGTAGAACCCCATATGTTCACGGGCGAGTGCGCATGGATCAAGCAAGCCGTGGAAGCTCATAGCGTGTGTCTGCCGGTAGCAAAAGTGCTTATCGAAGGACCTTTCGGAGCGCTTGAGACGGAAGCCGCAGTGTCATCTATGCTGCCTCCCCAGTACCCGTACCTATTTTCAAACAGGTCCGATCACCTCCTGCGCGAGAAGGGGCTTTTGTTTGGTGAAGCTAGTGTTCAGGCCTTAACCTGATCGAAGGTTCGGGAGCTCGCTGCAAAGGCGGTAGTTGCGGGGCCGACGTTATCGAACAATGAAAAAGGGTCAGAGGCGCAGCAAGCTGATATTCAGAGCACGCCCGAGCTGAATAAACTTGAGTCTGTAACGTTAAAGGCGCCAGATACTGGAGAGGAAATGCCCGACACGGGAAAGTTAGAAGAGCTATCTACTGATTTGCTCATCGCGCCTACGTCAGACGGACTTGATAGGTTGCTAAAAGTCAGCCGGTCGGCTTTGATAGCCGAGCAAAGGAAGGATGGTAGCCTAGAAAACATACACTGCAATGTCAAGGAAGGTATCGCCAGGAAAAATGCGCGTTTTGTGGAAAGAGGTGGAGTCCTGTACCGGAAGTATCTAGACCGAAGAGGAGTGGAGTTCGATCAGCTGATCGTGCCTCAATGCTATCGTCAGGATCTGTTGCGCTTGTCACACGGGGGTTCGTGGTCCGGACACCTAGGAGTTAAGAAAACTAAGGACCGTCTCTTGCAAGAGTACTATTGGCCAGGGTGTTTTCGGGACGCAGACCATTTCGTGAGGACATGTGACACCTGTCAGCGGGTGGGCAAACCAGGGGACAAATCGAGGGCGCCGTTGAAATTGGTACCTATCATTACGGAGCCTTTTAGACGGCTCGTTATTGATACAGTGGGACCTCTGCCGGTAACAGCCACGGGGTACAGACACATTTTGACTGTGATCTGCCCAGCGACAAAGTTCCCTGAAGCAGTGCCGCTTAAAGAACTCAGCTCAGTTGAGATAGTCAATGCACTACTGTCCATATTTGCGCGAGTTGGTTTTCCTGCGGAAATCCAATCAGATCAGGGCACAGTGTTTACTAGCGCTTTGACGACAACTTTTCTCGAAAGGTGTGGGGTAAAGCTGCTACACAGCTCAGTGTACCACCCACAGTCGAATTCCGTTGAGAAGCTCCACTCCGTCATGAAGCGCGTGTTGAGAGCCTTGTGTTTTGAACATCAAACTGACTGGGAGCTGTGTCTGCCTGGGGTGATGTTTGCATTAAGAACCGCGCCGCATGCAGCTACGGGGTTTTCGCCAGCTGAGCTGGTGTACGGTCGCTCGCTTCGGTATCCGCTTCGCATGCTTCGAGAATCGTGGGAAGGCAGGGGCGACGACCCAGTCGTGGTGGAGTACGTGCTTAAGCTCCTCGAACGCTTAAGAAGGGCACAGGAGTTGTCAGGTGAAGCAATGGCAAAGGCCCAGCAGAGGGCCAAGGTTTATTATGATCGGACAGCCAGGGCCCGTCGTTTTGAGGTGGGCGATGAGGTCATGATATTGCGCACATCGCTAAACAACAAACTAGACGTGCAGTGGGAGGGCCCAGCACGAATTGTTCAGAAACTGTCGGACGTTAACTACGTGGTAAGTCTGCCAGGAAAGCGGAAAGCACAGCAAGTTTACCACTGTAATCTGCTCAAACCCTATAAACAACGGGAAGCAGTGGCGTGCATGATGGTAAACGTTCCTGAAGAGATTCCGGTCGAGCTTCCGGGACTAGGCTCAGTGACGAACAGGGAAGACACCGGTCAAGCCATTAGTGACCTTATCAGTAAAGCACCGCTGTCGCCTGAGCAGAAAACCGAACTACACCAGCTCTTACAAGAGTTTCAAGGTCTGTTCTCTGAGAGGCCTGGTAGGACTTCTGTACTTACTCATGATATAGAACTTACCTCCCCAGAGCCAGTACGATCCAAGGCGTATCGGGTGTCACCCCGCCAGAGCGATATTATGGAGACTGAGGTAAAGAAAATGCTACAGCTCGGTGTTATTGAGGCAGGTGAGAGTGATTATACCTCCCCTTTGATTTTAGTTGAGGTACCGGGCAAGGAACCTCGTCCTTGCGTCGACTACCGCAGGCTTAATTCCATCACTAAGGATCAAATTTATCCGATCCCTAACATCGAGGAGCGCCTTGAGAAAGTTAGTAGCGCTCAGTTTATTTCCACCCTAGATCTTGTCAGGGGTTATTGGCAGGTTCCACTTACAGAAGAGGCTAGTAGGTATGCGGCGTTCATTTCACCAATGGGAACATTCCGTCCTAAAGTGTTGAGTTTTGGTTTGAAGAACGCGCCATACTGTTTTTCAAGCCTCATGGATAAAGTGTTGCGGGGACAGCAAGAATTCGCTTTACCGTATCTAGACGACGTAGCGATATTCTCCGCATCCTGGTCTGAGCATATGGCACACTTGCGGGCAGTGCTAACCCGCCTGCGCGAAGCGGGCTTGACAGTAAAGGCTCCTAAGTGCCAGTTAGCACAGGCCGAGGTTGTCTACCTCGGTCACGTGATTGGTCAGGGTCGTCGCCGCCCCTCTGAAATAAAAGTGGCCGCTGTGCGAGACTTTCCGCAACCGCGCACGAAGACCGATATTCGGTCGTTCTTAGGTGTCGCCGGCTACTATCAGAGGTACATCCCCAGGTACTCTGATATCGCGGCTCCCCTGACGGATGCTCTAAGAAAAACAGAGCCCCAAACAGTCGTCTGGGACGAGACAAAGGAAAGAGCTTTTAGCGCCCTAAAGAGTGCCCTAACAAGCCAGCCTGTGCTACGATCGCCAGACTATACCAAAGGGTTCGTTGTTCAGTGCGATGCTAGTGAGCGAGGCATGGGCGTTGTACTGTGCCAACGGGAAAAGGGAGAAGTAGAACACCCCGTCCTGTATGCTAGTCGTAAGCTGACCAGTCGTGAGCAGGCGTATAGCGCCACCG
This sequence comes from Dermacentor variabilis, assembly GCF_050947875.1. NCBI lineage: Eukaryota > Metazoa > Arthropoda > Arachnida > Ixodida > Ixodidae > Dermacentor > Dermacentor variabilis. The sequence goes on along the minus strand of NC_134568.1, from coordinate 146,452,587 downwards.
AGAAAGAGTGTGCATGTCTCGTGTGGGCCGTTCAGAAATTGTCATGCTATCTAGCCGGCTCGAGGTTTATCATTGAGACGGATCACTGCCCTCTCCAATGGCTGCAGACCATCTCTCCCAAAAATGGCCGCCTCCTGCGCTGGAGCCTCGCTTTGCAACAATATTCCTTTGAGGTGCGTTACAAAAAGGGGAGTCTCAACGGTAACGCCGATGGCTTGAGTCGAAGCCCCTAACGTAGGAATCAGCCTCAAAATTGTTTGTTACTGATGTTTTTCTTCCTGAGGCAGGATTTTTTTTAACATATTGCTTTTGTTTAGTGTTTCAAAGTGATGATATGCTTTCTAGTGCAATTTTCCAATTTGTGGACGCGTTCTGAGTGATGCTAGACTACTGTAAGGAACTAGGCAGTGGTATAAAAAAGGGAAAGAGCCTGGCAGGGCTTAGTGAGGGTTGTGCCGTGCTTGCTGACTGAGCGCTTGAGTTTCAGCGTAATTCTAACGCTTGCCGGGAACGAGAACAAGAATGTGAACTCTCCCGAAGTCACTTTGCAGTGTCCCGTGCGAACCTGAACGAGAGAACGAGGCCTTCTCTGTGCGCTGCGCTCAAGAAACGTCGAGGGACGCCCGACTTCGGTTATGAGCATCATCGAGCGACATCCCTCCGGACAGCGGATGCAGTCCCCTGTCCATCGGGATCTCCTTCCCCCGGCGGGGCGGTCTGTTACGTTTCGCCTACGACGCGCGGTTTAGCCGGCGCGATTGCAACAAAGCGGCAGACATTTTGGCCCGTTCGGCGTCGCCGCTACGCTCCCCGCCAGGCGTTTCCAGGCGTTTCCAGGCGTTTCCAGGCGTTTCCAGGCATGTTCCGATGCCACGTGTCTTCATGTGCGTGTGTGAGTGTATGTGCCATTGTGCCCGACCGGCGGCGATGCGACAGCAGGGGGTCACCTTCTCCTCCCAGTCATTGTGCCCGACCAGAGGCGCTACGAGAGCCGAGGTTACCTTCTCCTTCCAGTCATTGTGCCCGACCAGAGGCGCTACGAGAGCCGAAGTTACCTTCTCCTCCCAGTCTTTGTGCCCGACCGGCGGCGCTACGACAGTGTGCGTCACCTTAGCCCATTGTACAATCACGTGCTCGTCTATTGAGGGGTTCCTTCTTGCCCTCAACTGCGAGAGTATAAAAACAGCTGCCCCCGGACGCCAAAAAGAGGGGCTCCGATTTCTTCTGTTGAGTAAAGTGCTCTCCCGTCTCTCTACTTCGGTCAACCTGACCGCCAACTCTTTGCGATGTTAAAATAAACAAGTTGTTTTGTTGTTACCAGTCGACTCATGCTTTGCCGGGACCTTCGGATGCTTCCAGTTGTACCCCAGGCCGCCAGGCCAACGCTACCCTTGGGGCTTGCGACCCAGGTACAACCACGGGCGTCAGCGCCGAGTTCCCAACAAATCGTACCAGCGGGTACGACCACAACAACTCGTACCAGCGGTGCGATTCAAACAACGGCAAAGTGTTTCCTGCGAACACTCCAACGGTTGCGGCGCTTTCCAGATAGTAGTGGCATTAAGTGGGGAGCGCGCGAGAGAAGCCCGAATGCAGTATACGTGCCTCATTCAAGCTCTTCCGCATCCTACATGAGACGCTTCGGCGATGGCAATACATTGTGTAGCTGCAATGCTTCAATGCTAATGGCATCGAGTTTGACAGGACCATACTGAAGCTGTTTCTGCCGGAATGTGTTTATCGTGGGTTCTTATTGCCGAACTGTCTCTTAGGAAGGTAAAAACAGCATTGTTTTGTCAAATGGCACGGCTGAAGGGGCACTTCGGTAACACCATGAACGTAGGCGAAGTGAACATCTCTGAACATTGTTCTGGTAAAAAGCTTCTTACTTAAACGCATGTATAATCAAGGGCGGTTTCCGTCGTCAGTGGTTATACTGTAGTCGCACACAAAGTATTTCCCATTTTCATTTTGCCGACAAAAAAATATTAAATTGTTGATACATAGCACCGCATGCAGCTAGCTTTAAGTTGGAACTGAATTTATTTAGTTATCGCTTCTGGGGGCAGAATCTTCAAAATAGAGTAAAAGCTGATCTTCGCAGAGATGGACATCTATTTGGTGAAACGCAAGAACACCCATGTACTGTGCATATGGTGCGCGTTAAAGAACCCCAAGTGGTCAAAATTAATCCGATAGTCCCCGACTACGGTGTGTCTCATAATTATATTGAACGAGAAGAAAAGGGGGTTAACCGAGGGGCTCGATTTTATTAGTCATATCATGAGAAGCCAACAAACACTGACACCAAGGACAACATAGGGGAAATTACTTGTGCTTAATAAATGAAATAAGGAAACGATAAATTAATGGAAATTAAAGTGGATGAAAAAACAACTTGCCGCAGGTGGGAACCGAACCCACAACCTTCGTTCCATTGGTAGAGCATCGCACGCGAAATGCGAAGGTTGTGGGTTCGGTTCCCACCTGCGGCAAGTTGTTTTTTCATCCACTTTAATTTCCATTAATTTATCGTTTCCTTAATCTGAGACACTAGAGCGCTGTATTGCAATTGTTACTGTTTGATGAAAATATTTTTGACGCACAAGGGCTGATTTCACTTCCTCCGCGAGTCTCTCAGATTCTGCGGATTTGGAGAAAATTCTGGATCTGCGACTTTGAGAGCGGGGGATGCATGTTTTACAGAGGTGGGGATGGACGCTATAGAAGTGAAGATATTGCTGATGTTCTGTCTGTTTGTATGCAATGACGTGGAAACGCGACCTCCACTAAGAGACAAGGTATCGCCGAGAAAGTGAACACTAACTTGAGAGAAACTGTGCATGAAGCTAGCAGACGAGTGCAGGGAAATGAAATTACAGATGAAGTACATGATGCTTTAATAACTACTGGCCCGCAAAAAAAAAATTATCGAGGCATATCCTTAGTATATTGGTACTACGACCGAACTTTCGAGGAAGAAATTTTTTTACGAACCCATGAAGATATTAGCGTAAATAGGATCCATCTTGGTTGCCATCGCGGTTCCGCTGATTTGCAGATGTTTTCTGTCGAATTCGAAGGCGTTATATTTCAGTGGTAGATTCAAAAGTCTCAATTGTATCTTTCTCCCAGTGGGTAAGGGGGGTGGATTTGGTGCACGCGGAAATTGTGGCAGCTTGGCCCTCGGTGCGAGGTATGTTTGTGTACAAAGGTGAGGCATCCATATAGTGACCAAGTAATTCCCAGTTGGCACAGTCAGGTACGATACGTCCAGAAGCAAGTGATTTGCGTCTTTAATGTAAGAATGAAATGGAGCTGGATTGTTTTTTAATGCGAACATCAATAAAGGTGGATATATTTTTTTCGGGCACTGTTCCATTGCTGGAAACGATAGGCCGGCCGGGATTGTTTATTTTGGGAACTTACTGTAGTAAATAGAAATGGCCGGGACCAGAGTTTCTCGCTAGGAACACTTCCGATATTGCATCGGTATCTTCGCTGCCTTAACAAGAGTGGCGAGGACGTCCTTCAACTGCCTATCAAATTTGTCGGTAGGATTTCTTGGGAGTTTCGCATAATAATTAGAGTTGCTGAATCAACGGAAATCATCGGCTATGTTCTGGTTCAATGTCACCACTGCACCGCACTTGTCCACTAATTTAATGGCAATTGTTTGAGTGATGATGATTGCTTGTACAATGGCATAAACCCACTGTAGGAGATAGACCACGAACGGGGGGTGCGCAACATGATAAACAAAAAAAATTATTGCTTGGTGTTCTTCTTTTTCCTCGGTAAAATGACACAACCCACTCTGGGGGATCGGCCAGGGTTCAGGGCAGTAGACAAGGGCGACGGTGGTGGGCGAGGGAAAAGCTGGTGTTGGGATGAACAACGCACGTAGTTGAGATTACTTCTCTGAGAAATTATACTGGACTTGTGTCGTCTAGTCAGTACTATTCATCAAATCTGGCAGTGGTGAGAAAGCTATCTTGTGCGTTATTTCAGTCGATCGTTCACACTTAATTTGAACTCGGCATTTAACTTCCTCTGTGCGGTGACATTTTCTTTCGTGCGTAACTTTTTTTCTGGTTCCAGTGCTACAGGTTGTGAACTACACGTCTGGTGACGTCGCACGAACTCGGTGCGTGTTCTTCAAAAAATATTGTCCATTCTGCGACATTATTTTTGCGTCTTTCGTCTACGTCACAAGGAGTCGTTGGAGCCCGTTTATATGACCCAGCGTCTGCTTTAATTCGAAAACGGGCAGTTTGATTTGGTGTCTGATCCGGCGTACAAAAGGTACACCGGTTCGTACCATGGACAGACGGATCAGTGGCGGTGCATTGACGTAGAAATAGCCGCCCCCAGCAAGTTTCAAGCGACCAGAGTGGCCCTATTTCAAGCGTGTCTCACGTCGTATCGGATATTGCATCGTACCATGTGCCTCCTGCGTTACAGTCATAAAAACATGCCTCCTCCTTCTTGAGCACACAAGAACTCGCATACGATGAGTGTGAGCGGCAAGCGTATGGCGAACTTCGCACTCGGGTAACACGAGCGAGCCCGTCGTGTTTATGTTTGTCTTATCAGCCGTGCTTGATGTTCGAAGCGCATAAGTACTTCGAAAAAAGAAAGAAAACGAGACAGGAAAGTATACCGTAAGGGATGCGTTCTTCGAGGAGCAAGCGAGCACTTTCGGAGGACAACTACGCGCCGGCACGTGCTAGTAAGCCAAGGACCAGTGAACACAAGTTTTCTTCCGCTTGCCTTTGTCTGGCGGGGCTGTAATTTTCCTAACAACGTCGTGCCGAGCAACGAGAAAATGCGATCTCGCGGAGGGTCATCTTGTTGAGAGGCTGGCCGGATGTGCCCCCTCTGCTGTCTCACTTCCTCCACGCACTTGGCGACCGACCGACCGCCGAGTCGCAGTATTCCGTCGTCTGATAAGGCACCACTTCGCCGAACCCGCTCGTTTTATAATCACTCTAACAATCGTCGACAGTGAAACGGCAATGCAATTGCCGGCAGCATTCGCAACGCTACGTCTAGCTACAGGTACAGCAATATCGTTCCTCGGCGAAGAGTAATCGCGCTTCTTTTCCCAAACCCATGCTTTTAATGTAGTAGTCTTTCGGAGACTTTTACAGACGCAGCACTCAACAAAGAGAAGCGCGGCCGTTGGCAGACGACCCAGTCCTGCCGTTAATATCCGCGCATACTGCGACCTTCGGCGCTCGGGAGCAGTGGGCGCTATTTTCTTCATGGTCATCTCTTCGCATCTTTCCGTTGCGTTTTGTTTTATTTATTAAGCTTGACTTTATTTATACACAACGCTATCTTTATAAGCGGGCGGTTAGAACACCATATTAAAGAAATTAGTAGGCTGGAAACGCACGCGTACTTCTTTTTCCCGACAGTGAATGCGTGTAAACTTTTTAGCACTCCCGTTTTCTTCGATATCTTAGATAACTTGGTGGGACTGAAAAACAACACAGTATGTAAATCGAACATGTGAGCGCCGCACTGCGACAACCTTCGCGTGTGCTTCGGAGGATTTTAAACTTTCCAAACTTCCGCTAAGACAGTTATCCTATATGGCCTTCTGTCATCCACACAGCGGACGGTTTCCATCGCGATGGGGTGCTGATTGCAACGTCGATCGCTGCGACGGCTGTATGGATATGTCGATTAACTGGAGAAGCATGTATGTATGTATTACACACACGATAATTACGCTGTGTGAAGTACGCTGCTGCATAAAGCTGCACGCCTGTTTTTATGAGAATGCAGGAACGTCGCCCCCGTGCATTAGGTGCGTCATGCCTTTGTCTCTATCGAGTGTGCCACCAGTTGACGGACGTGCGGTTTTAGCCTGGTACCTGCAAGCTAAGCTACCACATAAACAGGTGTCAAATCAAATGGGAGTTTATTGTAAAGCACACACACACGTGCGCGCGCGCGCGCGCTGACAGACAGACAGACAGACGCACACGCACACACGATAAATATTTACAAAAATATTTGGTCCATTGGCCTATATTGCTAGCCTACAGGGATAATTTCTTCGCTGCAGAATTATGAACTGTCGCACACCACCCAAGCTGTGCTCTACAGCCACACGTGTAACAGTGCGCTGCCAAATGACCGTCAGGATTAGGCTGCTCACGCAGTCATATATTGAAAAAGCGACCTATCTCACAAATATTGGAAATACTAGGCAATAGATAAAGACAACCCCTTTAACACATGAGTCATACTGGTCCCTATATTTACTTTGCGCTGTTATTTATCGATCAGACTTGCCAGGTTGCAGTATCGGATAACTTTTTGGAGCTGGGGGGCTCCGCACAAACTTTCAGTCATAATTCCTTTAGGTACTGAGAAAAACGGCGACTGTATCTCATGAAGACAGCGTTCCCTTTTGCTGATTTCCCCTGCACCTTCCTGTTGAAATGCACGGCAGACGTCTGTCTTGATTTTCTTTTAAAGTACCTCGTCCAAAGCCGCGACGAGTGGTGGTGGGTGCCCCGCTGACTCATGTTGGCGGACCTGAGATGATAGCCGCATGCTAACTTCCCACGCAAAAAGAAAAACAAAAGGAACGTACTCAGTATGAGCTTCAACGCTGAAGTGCGTGACAAAGCGGTCGCGCGTTGTAGATCATACTGAGCGCCAAAGTACGTAACTCAACACAGCAAGCAATTTTGTAGCCGCATATTTTTTTTTTCATGAAACTATGAAAGTACGTAATTTTCCACTTAGCCGGTACATCACTTACCTTCGCGTTGATCTATGGTACAATCAGCGCTGCATCGCGAATAATATTGTCCGCTGCGAGGATTAAGAAGTCCACACAATAAGAGTCTTAGCAGGAGGGTGGCAAGTTTACAACCCACTGAAACACAGGCGGATGTTGTCACAACATTGCTATCAAACGCGAAGATCTATTTAGTAATGTTTTTTTATGAACGTAAGGTCCTATTTATGCTTTCCGCGAGTTTGCTGAATTCATATATGTAACACCTACTGTGTTACAACAAATTAGGTGTTACGTGTCTACAACGAAGCCATACATTTTCGAACAAAATGTCTATAGGAAACCCTGGCGCTGCAATCGTTCAGCGACCATGAAAATAGTGGTTAATACACGAATTCGTCGAATGTTTCTGCTTGTCGCATCGAGCGCTTTGATTATATGATTTATTGCGATTTATCTTTCTAAATTTCCAAGCACTCATAGTTTTATAAGCACACCGATGTCATTAGCCTCTGAGCACGCTTGTAACCATTGCGAATCGTTGCATTTATGACCCAATATTTTGTGGAAGACAATCAAGTTGCCAATTCACAAAGGCACTCGAGTCCAGAAGGACGAACTTTAATCAAATTCACGCACTTTACACTTAATTCCCATGTTGGAGGCACCGCCATACTTACAGCTCTCGTAGACACTATAGCCAGAGTTCCCTCTAGTAAAGAGAGTCAAAAACAAAGGAAAAACAGGGAGATCTACCAGAGAAATATCCGGTCGCCTACCCTGTACCAAGGAAGAGGGAAACGAATGCGAAAGGTGAGATAGAAAGAAAAGAAAAGGAAACAATGCAGAACTGCATCTGTGAGTGCTATCACACAGTCTGCGAAGGCACCTCACAGTCATACACAGTGTCAATGTCCTACTAGTGCATTCGACGTCACACTTTGCGCATTCGCATCTCGTCACCATAGTCCGGTATCTCTTAAACAACGCAGCAGCGCCTTCATAGCGGCTCTCACAGATGTTCGTGTAGACCAGTTTCCAAGAATTTTGCTTTCCGTGATTGAGAGCTTGTTAAGTTGGTCTAGCGTGGATGAGAGCGGCAGCTCTTTGCATGTTGAAACGAGGGCACTCGCAAAGAAGATTCGCGATCATTTCGGGAAGTCACAAAGTAGACTGTTGTGCACTGCAATCATAAAGGAGTACGCATTTTAGAATGCTACTCCAAGCCATAGACGTACTAGAAGGGTGCAATCACGTCGTGGGAGGTTGAACGGAATACGGAGCTGTATATTGGGTTCCGGAGTGTGAAGGGTTGCGCTTGTGAAGTCGCATGAATTCCATTGATTTAATGTTAGGTTAAGCGCAAGCATGCAAACTTTCTTTTTGGCTGCTTCAGCTCTCGAAAGAGGAATGGCAACGCAGTTGACCGCGTCATGGGATGACCGATCAGCTACTCCCGCCTGATTATTTCTATGAATGCCACAGTGACTAGGCAACCATTGAAATATTATATCGTGTCCTTCATCATCTACTCGATGGCGTACTTGTCCGAACTTTGCATGGAGGACTGAAAGCATTGGAGAGGCCCTGCCTAGCTCGGATCAGTTGAAGGGTGTGCGGCGGAAGTCATGTGTTGTTTTTTCGTAAAGGAGCACTGGGACTGATGTGCCAAACATCAACATTTCAGCCTCTGAAAAGTGACATCAGATTTTTTTGGCCCGCGTCTATATCGCAGCACATTACGTTCTCGAAGGAAGCTGACTTTGGAGTGTGGAGTGTAAGCTTGAACGTTGTGTTTGGCGTTTGTTAATGTGAGCGTCACCCAGCAGCAGAGACACTGAAGCAATCAGGGCGCAGATCTTCGTCGTCTTCTGCAACGTGCCACAGAAAAACACAGGAGCACTTCTGCTTCACTAAACCTGTTACAAAAGTTTCGTAGACTTTGTTCTGATGCGCCTCAGCAGCACACACTTCCCGCGGCTCGTAACAATGTAAGTGCAAAGTTCACGCCTATCTACTCCCGCGAGCTGAATAGAGGCATAAAGGGAGACGGCACATCAACATTACTGCACTTCTGGCTTCAACAAAACGAAGTGTCTCTCCTATTTTGTTTCTTTCCTCTGTGGATCTATTCGACGTGCTACTCATGTGATCCATGGCGTAGTGTGGAGAGTAAACTCTGGAGCGCTGCCCTGAAATCAGAGAAGATTGACCATGGTTGGGGGTGGCTCCTTCTAAATTAAATGAAGAGCCACATGAAGGGCTCAGCAGCTGTCGGTGATGTCACATGTGATCTTTTGGGGTCTATTTCGGTGCATTTTGACGTATCTTGCTGGAATCAGCACTGCAGCAGCTGAACTTGTAGGCATGACTGAGTCATCGGTGTAAACGCGTAGGCGGCCATTATGCACCTCATGTGAAAGTTGAAATGAGGGCTATTTGAGGGCAAATTACGGCATGCTAGCTTCCTTCGTGACTCCTGAGATGGTGAGGCGTACTTCAGGTCTTTGCAGGGCGCCATAAGGTGAGGATGGTCTTACTGCAGACATGCAGTTCGATGACAATGAAGTACGATTGCGAACAATTATACGGTTGAAAGTTGTGTGTGGCATTTTTGCGGGTAACGAAAAGATGGTGAGAAGGTAGCCGGGCAACATGCTGATTATTCGTCCTGAGAGCGCCCTGAGATCTCGCGCTATGACAATCATTGCCGCTGTATACTGACACATCGGAAGATCGAGACACGTCCTTAGGGCTTGAGCTTCTATTCCCTGGAGTGCGCGTAAGCTTGCTTTGCAGGTGTTGCCATGCACAGGGAGACTGTATCTTGCAAAGTCGAGGAACAGAGCATTATAAAGCTGGATCCTCAACCGTATTGATGCACCCCATTAGTGTCTGAAGAGAAATTTAAGGAGGGGCGTCATTGTAGTTACCCTCCTATTGAGGTATGGAACATGATGGCTCGCGCTCAATAAGTATTCCTAAAAGAAGGTGTTTCCGTGCGTTTGCAATTGCTTGCACATTGACAGTTGTTTTGCGTGTGAATGAGCAAGAGAACTTTTCTGCCTGGAGGACCCGCAAACATTGTGTTGGGAATAAACTGACTGAAATGAACTGAACTGAATGTTTCTCTGAAGACAGCTCTCAGTTATGTTTTTGCAGGTATAAATATTTAAACGTAGTTGCCTTTTCCAGCCTTTCTCGTAGCTGCACACGTGTCACGGCAGACGCCCTGATGCAGATGTCATCAGTATAGGTAGATACTCGGATTGTGTTGGGCAGGTGTCGGGCTCCCAGCACACCACCTTGCGGTACTCCATGGTATGTTTGGTGCCGAGCCGTGGCCCCATCTTCGGTCATAACGAAAAAAAATTTCTCTCTGTCAAATCACTACAGAGCCACTGAAAAGTACGGCCATCGATTCCGTCTTCAATCAGATTGTCTACAGGGGAATAATACGCTAAACTGTCGTAGGAGCCTTTTACGTGAAGGGGCCGTGCCGCAGTGAGCCGTTTCAAATGTTTTTGATTCTGAACAAACGTGGCCAAATCGATGGCATTATATATCGATGAGTACCCACGCAGGAAGCCAGAGCACCTGGATACATGTTGTAACTGTCCAGGTATCATTGCAGGCGCGTCAACGCCATTCGTTCCATTGCTTTTCCGAAGGAACTGACCAGAGCAACGTGGCGGTACCATGACAAATTTAGCGGCGGTTTACTAGGTTTGAGAAGCGGAACCAAGCGGCTGCATTTCCATTCATGTGGAACCAGACCGTTGCGCCAGGACTCGTTCTACTGGTTTAGCAGCCCGTGTAATGCTTTCTGCCCGCAATCGCCGAGAGCCGCATTGGTAACACCATCCAGCTCAGGCGACGAAGAACGTCTACAAGTCACCAGCCGCCGGTTCAAGCTCCTCCACAGGAAATATTGCAACCATGCATGAGTCCCTAGACACAGGAGTGACGCATGGTGTAAGTGCGCGCTGTGGCTGCAAGCTAACAAGTCTTGAGCAAACTTCCTCATCAGTCTCAATCTCTCGTCGACCTTGGTGCAGAGCGAGAGATTTGAAAGGAACACGCTGTTGAAGTGATGCACCAAGTCTGCGCATGGTTCTCCAAATTTTAGATAAGCACTGATGTGGACCTAACGACTCACTGAATCATTTCCACCTTTGAGACTGTAGCTCGTCAATGCGGCCCTGGATTCTTTTTTTTTTTCGCGTCCGCCTTACCTCTCCAAGATCGTGGACGTATTCATTTCACCTGTATCTTCTTTCAGCCCGCCGGCGAATTGCTCGTAGTCGCTACAGTTCAGCTTCACATTCTTCATATTTCGGTAAAGGCTGAAGAGCGCACGTAGTCTCTCGCATGATTTTTTAAATCTCGTGCTCCAGACTTGAGAGTTTTCTTTCCAGACATAGTTCCTCCATTTGTGACCGGAACGTACACCAGTCACTTCGTTGGAGAGCCGTAGAGGATTACTTAGTCATTTTATCATCAGATATGCGGGAATATGGTCACTTTCATGTCATTCGATGTCTGAATAGCATTGCATGCTTCTTTCAAGACGCCGAGATACCAGGGTAAAATCTAGGCAGCTGCAGTATGTAAGCCCTCGTGATTATGTCGGACTACCATCATTCAGATTGCGAAAATCGTTCGCGTGGCGAGCAATGCTAGTATCCTTCCCTCAGAGTCGATCTTCAAACTCCCCCAAAGCAAATGGTGAACATTAGCTTACCTGTGAGAATCTAAGAACCGGGTGTCAATGATAGCACGGCGTGCAGTCATTTGGAGTCGAAGCGACTTGAAGAAGTAATGTATACAGAAAGAAGAATGAACGTAGGTTCCTTTGTTCTTACAATTATAAACATACGTGCTGGTTGTTGTCATGAGGTGAAACTTGGTGCAATCCGCATGTCAATTCACGACTAGTATATACACTCGCCTTATACACGTCAACACAGAAAGAGGACACGAATGCTTCATAGCCACATATGCGGATGGTATTCTGAACATTCGGTTCACAAATTACGAGGATCGGAAACCGGTTTTTGAAGACAAATGGTATAAAATCCTCAATTCTGGATTTGAGGCCCTGGCGATTCTACTGGAATAGAAAGGCTTGCTTGAGGTCATTGTGGAAGCTCAGTGAAGAATGGGCCATGATGCTATGCGGAGCTATCAAGCACTGGACTCAACGTGTCCAGTACTTGGAGCGCACTACGAGCAGCCGGAGCGTCCATGTTTGCCAGTAGTAGACGCATGCCATTCATGAGAGACTTTAGCCTAGCAATCACTTGTAAATATTTGTCTCGCATATAGTCAACCGCAGCGACATTGGAGTTTAGCTGTCGATTCCTGTGATGTAGCTCTTATGTTTGTCATGTCTTCGGCAGCGCTGGCCAACCTCACTAGAGGAAGTAGCAATAGCACTTTAGCTCCGTTGCACGGCAAGTGTCAGCGTCGTGTGATTTGGAACATCGTAGGCATGCTCTTGAATTTCGGCAGACAACACTTACGAGTCCAATCTCTTGATATCTTCTGCAGTGAAGAGGTTTGGGTGCGAAAGGCCGAACTGCATGCTGAAAGTGCCCCACCTTTACTTGTAATAGTAGACAGTCACCTTTGAAGACGAGCCTTACTCATGTGAGGCATCGTCACTTGAGCAGGAGCACAACATGCTGCCCTCGTGGTCATCTTGACTTTGAGGGCACTTTGGTCTTCCCCAGGCCGGTTCCTGCCCAAATAGTCAGGACGCGTCGGTGTTCTGCCTACTCCATTTACAATGCCTTAGCGGTGGTTGCGGCGTCCCCCAGTAAAACGCGCCAAAAATCGAAAAATAATGCTGCAGGAAAAAGTGTTGTTGTTGTTGTTGTTGTTTGCAAGTGACACATACCCAGCCTGGTCTTTAGAAGAATCACTTTGTCGGTATCGTCTCTCTCTAGTAAATTTTGCAGGAAACACTATGTATGAAAAATGTTCATATCATGCAGTTTTATTACCGTAGCTTTGTGAGAAAATTTCCACGACAAACTTTGTTATTATATTCCAACTCAAGAAATTTATGTTATTGGGATGCGTTGTATGTTATCAGAGTACACACAGCTTTTGAAAGGTATGCATGTAAATTTACTAGGCGGCATGGCTGTCTTTCGTAACCCACTGTTCGGCTTGTTGACGCAATTAGTTGGACGATAGACGAGAGACGTAATGGACTCAAAGTCCGAGCAGTGAGTGAAAATGCAGCTCTGCGTTAGGCTAGGGAAAATCTCTGTGTAGACACGAAACATATTTCCGCAAGTATATGATGATGAATCATTATCGAGAATTCACGTCTTTCGGTAGAGACTTTTGGAGAGATTCGGTACATGACGATCCCAGAGTAGGCCGCCCGTCAACATTACCACTGCAAATGTACAGTGTGTGAGGCAGTTATACTGCATTAAAATAGCCGTCTTAGATTGCGCATATCATAAGACCTGAAAATGAACAGGGATTTGTATCAGCAGAACTTACACAATCATTTATGTAGACGGAGGCTGAATGCAAAAATTGTTTGCCAGCCAGTGTGCCAGGAACGAACAAAAACAGCTTCTGAGCTTTTGGAAAGAGCTAGAAGTGATCCCACATGTGTTAAGAATCATTGCCGGAGATGAAAGGTGGTGCTATCAGTATGACTTTCCGACGAAGCGACAGAGTGCCATAGGGCAAGACATACACTGTTCACCTCCTTCTATGTAGTCGAGTGAAGCGATAGCTAGCAAAAACATCTTTAATGGTAGAATCTTGGTCCACATCTGCCTGAAAGACAAGCAGTAAACTAAATATTGTACAATGAAATGTTAAAATGTTTGCGCCGAGCAATTCGGTGGCGTCGTCCCGAATATTTGCCGTCATCTCGACAGTGGTTCTTGTTGCACGACGATGTGAGGCGCCATACTGCTGCACTAGTCTAAGAATATCTGAAGAAATAATATATTATTGCTCTTGCACATCCCCCACATTCCCCTGACTTGCTTCCATGTTCCTTCCCTTTTTTTGCTCGTGTGAAATTCCCGCTTAAACGGGCGTTCTACGTCAGCCACTGTTACGTTTCGCCTACGACGCGCGGTATAGCCGGCGCGGATGCAACGGACGCCGGGGCTTCATTCAAAGCGGCTGACATTTTGGCCCGTTCAGCGCTGCCGTAACGCTTCCTTCCAAGCGCGTCCAGGCATGTTTCAATGCCACGTGTCTTCGTGTGTGTGTGTGAGTGTGTGTGCATGTTGGTGCCCACGCTTGACAAAGCGCGGCAGCCGGGGAGAGGAGCTCCCCAACTGTGAAGCGAGGAGGTCTGATCGGCGCCGGCCTGGCGGATGCGTCACTTCTTGTCTCAACATGTCTCAGCGTGTCTGTGCCCCGCCGTCACGGGCGCCTCTCCTCAGCGATCCCTCTTGCCCTCGACTCCGAGAGTATAAAAGCAACTGCCCCGGACGCAGAGAGAAGCTTCGATTTCTTCCGTCGAGTAACGTCCTCTCCCGTCTCTCCACTTCAGTCGACCTGACCGGCCGCTCTTTTGCGATGCTAGAATAAACAAGTTCTGTTAGCAGGCGACTGATGCTTTGCCAGGACCTTCGGATGCTTCCAGCTGTGCCCCAAGCCGCCAGGCCAACGCTACCCTTGGTGCTTGCAACCCAGATGTCACAACTGGTGCCAGCGGTGAGATTGCAACAACTGTTTGCCAGCGGTGAGATCGCGACAACGGAGGCAAGCAGCGAAGATATGCGGTCGACTGTATGCTGAGCAGCACAACGACCATCCGGGAGCAGTGCAACGAGCCCTGCGTGATGACTGGTTGTCTGCAGCGGAACGACTGCGCTGAATTCTTGGCTGCGAGGTTTGGTGAGTGTGGGACTTTCTTCTTCTGAGTTATGCCAGGCTTTTGTTAGTGTCAGAAACAGAGCTGGTAATTGTGGTTGTCGTTGCTGCCGGGTTAGTTTGCGGCATGACAATTGTAGGTAGTAGAGAAAGCAGCATTCAGAGCAGCCATGGATTGGAAGTCGTTGCGCAAACCGAAATTGCTGGAGCTTGCAAGAGAGTTGGGTTTGGATGTCTCAGACAAACTCAGAAAACCAGAACTGCTAAGGGCTATTCTTGAGTTAGAAGCTGAGGATGACGAGCTGTCGGAATGCCTTGAGACCACTGAGGAGAGGGAGACGGCAAAAAGACAGGAGCGCGAACGTAAAGAACAGTAAGAGAAAGATGAGCGCGAACGTAAAGAACAAAATGAGAGACAGGAGCGCGAACGTAAAGAACAGAAAGAGCAACAAGAAAAAGAGCGAGACCGTCAACACGCTTTGGAAATGAAGCGTCTCGAGGTAGAGATGGAACGCGCTCGTAATGGAAGTCAGGCACACGGTGCAGGAGAACGAGTATTGTTCAGAATGACTGACCTGATGCGGCCGTTTAAGCTTGGAGAGGACATTGGTTTGTTCCTGGTTAACTTTGAGTGAACGTGCGAAAAGCAGGGGTTCTCTCGGGAAACGTGGCCACAGCGCTTGCTCACTTTGTTACCCGGCGAGGCGGCCGACGTAGTCGCTCGCTTGAAGAGAGAGGAGGCAGAGGATTTCGACAAAAAGAAATCGAGTCTGCTAAAAAAGTACAGGCTGTCAGCAGAGGCGTTCCGTCGGAAGTTCCGGGAAAATGAAAAAGGCAGAAGTGAGTCATATACAGAGTTTGCCTACAGGCTAATGTCAAACATGCAGGAGTGGCTCAAAGAAGAGAAAGCGTTTGGTGACCACGAGAAAGTTCTGCAGTGTTTCAGGCTGGAACAGTTTTATAGTCGGTTACCTGAGAACGTGCGGTACTGGGTCTTGGATAGGCCAGACGTTAGTACGGTGGCTAAAGCCGCCGAGCTAGCCGAGGAGTTCGTGACGCGTCGGGCTCGCGGAGCTAAGGACGGTCAAAAGGGTGCATTTGGCTCCAAGTTTGAGAGGCCGAAGTTCACACCCATGAGAGCAAGGGAGGACACACGTAGTGCGGATGCGAGTGAAAGCAGTCCGACCGAACGTAAGGAGACGGCGGCAGCCGAAGCCGAACGCAGAAAGCGGTTCGAGACGAGGCAAGCGCGCGTTTGTTATACGTAGCAGAAGCCGGGTCACTTTTCGGCGCAGTGTCCAGAAACAAAATCAAAAGTCGTGTTTTTGTCATTATGCAGCACTGACGAGAACATGAAGCTTCTCGAGCCTTACATGCGAGACCTCTTCGTGAACCGGAAAGAGTGCCGAGTGCTTCGTGATTCCGCAGCTACAATGGATGTAGTTCACCCCTCTTACGTAGAACCCGATATGTTCACGG
This sequence comes from Dermacentor variabilis, assembly GCF_050947875.1. Taxonomy (NCBI): domain Eukaryota; kingdom Metazoa; phylum Arthropoda; class Arachnida; order Ixodida; family Ixodidae; genus Dermacentor; species Dermacentor variabilis. Next base: position 146,436,482 of record NC_134568.1, on the reverse strand, counting down.
GCGAGTGCGCATGGATCAAGCAAGCCGTGGAAGCTCATAGCGTGTGTCTGCCCGTAGCAAAAGTGCTTATGAAGGACCTTTCGGAGCACTTGAGACGGAGGCCGCAGTGTCATCTATGCTGCCCCCCCCCCCAGTACCCGTACCTATTTTCGAACAGGTCCGATCACCTCCTGCGCGAGAAGGGGCTTTTGTTTGGTGAGGCTAGCGTTCAGGCCTTAACCAGATCGAGAGTTCGGGAGCTCGCTGCAAAGGCGGTAGTTGCAGGGCCGACGTTGTCAAACAATGAGAAAGGGTCGGAGGCGCAGGAAGCTGATATTCAGAGCACGTCCGAACTGAATAAAATTGAGCCTATAGCGTTGAAGGCACCAGATACTGGGGAGGAAATGCCCGACACGGGAAAGTTAGAAGTGCTATCTGCAGATTTGCTCATCGCGCCTACGTCAGACGGACTTAATAGGTTGCTAAAAGTCAGCCGGTCAGCTTTGATAGCCGAGCAAAAAGAGGATGGCAGCCTAGAAAACATGCGCTGCAATGTCAAGGAAGGTATCGCCAAGAAAAATGCTCGTTTTGTGGAAAGAGGTGGGGTCCTGTACCGGAAGTATCTAGACCGCAGGGGAGTGGAGTTCGATCAGCTGATCGTGCCTCAGTGCTACCGTCAGGATCTGTTGCGCTTGTCGCATGGGGGTTCGTGGTCCGGACACCTAGGAGTTAAGAAGACTAAGGACCGTCTCTTGCAAGAGTACTATTGGCCAGGGTGTTTTCGTGACGCAGAACACTTTGTGAGGACATGTGACACCTGTCAGCGGGTTGGCAAACCAGGGGACAAATCGAGGGCGCCGTTGAAGTTGGTACCTATCATTACGGAGCCTTTTAGACGGCTCGTTATTGATACAGTGGGACCTCTGCCGGTAACAACCACGGGGTACAGACACATTTTGACTGTGATCTGCCCAGCGACAAAGTTCCCTGAAGCAGTGCCGCTTAAAGAGCTGAGCTCAGTTGAGATAGTCAATGCACTACTGTCCATATTTGCGCGAGTTGGTTTTCCTGCGGAAATCCAGTCAGATCAGGGCACAGTGTTTACTAGTGCTTTGACGACAGCCTTTCTCGAAAGGTGCGGGGTAAAGCTGTTACACAGCTCAGTGTACCACCCACAGTCGAATTCCGTTGAGAAGCTCCACTCCGTCATGAAGCACGTGTTGAGAGCATTGTGGTTTGAACAACAAACTGACTGGGAGCTGTGTCTGCCTGGGGCGATGTTTGCATTAAGGACCGCGCCGCATGCGGCTACGGGGTTTTCGCCAGCTGAGCTGGTGTACGGTCGCTCGCTGCGATCTCCGCTTCGCATGCTTCCAGACGGATCACTGCCCTCGCCAATGGCTGTAGACCATCTCTTCCACAAATGGCCGCCTCCTGCGCTGGAGCCTCGCTTTGCAACAATATTCCTTTGAGGTGCGTTACAAAAAGGGGAGTCCCAACGGTAATGCCGATGGCTTAAGTCGAGGCCCCTAACGTAGGAATCAGCCTCAAAGTTGTTTGTTACTGATGTTTTTCTTCCTGAGTCAGGATTTTTAACATATTGCTTTTGTTTAGTGCTTCAAAGTGATGACGTGCTTTCTAGTGCAATTTTCCAATTTGTGGACGCGTTCTGAGTGCTGATGGACTGTAAGGAACTAGGCAGTAGTATAAAAGGGGAAAGAGCCTGGCAGGGCTTAGTGAGGGTTGTGTCGTGCTTGCTGACTGAGCGGTTGAGTTTCGGCGTAGTTCTAACGCTTGCTGGGAACGAGAACAAAAATGGCAACTCTCCCGAAGTCACTTTGCAGTGTCCTGTGTGAACCTGAACGTGAGAACGAGGCCTTCTCTGTGCGCTGCGCTCAAGAAACGCCGAAGGACGACCGACTTCGGTTATGAGCATCATCGAGCGACATCCCTACGGACAGCGGATGCAGTCCCCTGACCATCGGGATCTCCTTCTCCCGGCGGGGCGGTCTGTTACGTTTCGCCTACGACGCGCGGTATAGCCGGCGCGGATGCAACGGACGCCGGGGCTTCATTCAAAGCGGCGGACATTTTGGCCCGTTCAGCGCTGCCGTAACGCTTCCTGCCAAGCGCGTCCAGGCATGTTTCAATGCCGCGTGTCTTCGTGTGAGTGTGTGTGCATGTTGGTGCCCACGCTTGTCAAAGCGCGGCAGCCGGGGAGAGGAGCTCCCCAACTGTGAAGCGAGGAGGTCTGACCGGCGCCGGCCCGGCGGATGCGTCACTTCTTGTCTCAACGTGTCTCTCAGCGTGTCCGTGCCCCGCCGTCACGGGCGCCTATCCTCAGCCGTTCCTTCTTGCCCTCGACTCCGAGAGTATAAAAGCAGCTGCCCCGGACGCCGAGAGAAGCTCCGATTTCTTCCGTCGAGTAACGTGCTCTCCCGTCTCTCCACTTCGGTCGACCTGACCGGCCGCTCTTTTGCGATGCTAGAATAAACAAGTTGTTCTGTTAGCAGTCGACTCATGCTTTGCCAGGACCTTCGGATGCTTCCAGCTGTGCCCCAGGCCGCCAGGCCAACGCTACCCTTGGGGCTTGCAACCCAGATGCAACACCACCTTGGTCGTCATCGGCGATGGCTAACACATCAAGGGCCAATCGCAAGCACCAAACTACAAGAAAGTGGGCGAGATGATGGCCGTTCCGGTAACTTAATTGATAAGGCACCGCACCCCTAATGCGGAGGATGTGGTTTCGGTTCCCGTCAGCGGCACATTATCTTTTTGTTCACTTTTATTTCCCTTTATCTGATTATTTATACATGTTTATTAAACATTATAATTGACGATAAACAAAGAAACGCAGAGACGCTTACGGCATTTCTCGTGCTCAACGTAGCTGACCAGGTCGACGATGTTATCGATCGATGATCGACCCCGTCGAAAGCCCGCCATTGCATCTGGGTAGGTGTTGTGGTACTCTAAGTGCACCACTCCAGATGTCCTAGGACCATCCTCTCCATTACCTTGCCCACACAACTTGCCAAAGCATTCCGGCGATATGATGAAAGTTCCTACGGCGACTTGCCAGGCTTCAGCAGTGGAACAAGGCGACTTGTCTTTCAGCTTATGGGGAGCATGCCATCTCGCCAAGATTGATTGTACGGCTCAAGGAGAACAGCTCTCGATCGCTCACCCAGGTGACACAGATCTCGGTACGAAATTCCATCAGGTCCTGACGCTGATGTACGGCCACACAAAGCTAATGCTGACTTAAGTTTGTGGATTGAGAATGGTAGATCCATGCGGTGATCACGTGGCGGCGGACAACTACTCGGAGGCTGTGGAATGCTGGGAGCTTTGACTTGGCCGTATAATCTGGCGCAGAACTCCTCTGCCACGTCAATATCCGGTCGCTTTTGAGAGAGGGCTAGAGCCTTGAATGGGAACCACCGTAGAGGGGGTGTTCGGAGACCTCGCATCGTACTCCATAGTTGCGATAAAGGCTTTCGTGGATCTAGCTACCCACAGAAGGCAGTCCAACGTTGCGATGCGAGCTTGTCGAACCAGCCCTGGATCTTCTTTGCGTGCGCCTGGCGGTCCGTAAATTGTCCATTGCCTTCGTGCGTCGGTATCTTCGTTCAGCACGCTGTTGGATTGCTCAAAATCATTCTAGTTCTACATGAAATTCCGTCAATTTCGAAGAGCATGTGAGAGTACGCATAGTGTCTTGCAGCGCGCTCTTGATTGCCTCTTCCTAGTCTAAAGATGGATTGGTTTCGCAGTGTTCTTCCATGACAGTTTTAACTTTAGTCCAGTTCTTTCCTTGGATCGTATGCCGTATTTTGGAAAGAGACACTCCTCTGATCTTGATGTACGTGAAGATATGGTCGCATCCGTGCGTCTGTATGTCCGCAAACCACCCAGCACGTCTTACAAGGCTTCGTGAGACAAAAGCCAAGACATCTGCTGTATGTGGAGCCACGTAGAGACGTAGGACTGCCATCATTCAACGGCCAAAGTTCATTACTGGAGGTGAAAGATACCAGAGCTATGCCTCTAGCGTTGATCTTCAAACTTCCCCAGAGTGTATGATGGGCGTTGAAGTCTCCAATAATGACCCACAGATCGGGAGTTCACGACAGCATGTCTCGTAGTCTTTTGTGACCAAATCCACTTGACGGAGATAGGTAGGCGCCCATGACAGTAAAGGTAAAATTCTTTTTATTTACTGTTAGGCATATATATTGATTATCGTCATTAGGTGACACAGGCTGATGAGTGTAGGTGAGGTCATGGCGAATAAACACCAAAACCTTACTGTTTTCACCAACAGTTGACACATAAACGATTCATATCCAGAAAGCGTGATCGTGTTCGATAAGTTCGGCTCGTAAATGACGGTAATGGGAAACATTGGCATACACGAAGCGACGTGAACCCAAAATGCGCACTGAGTCCGCAGGCATTCCAATGAAAAATAGCTGCTCTTCAGACCTCATCCCTGAAAGACCGTGGCACCGTGGCTGGGGAGCCATGATCTACTCAAGGGTTGCCAGCACCGGACTTAGAGCGTCCAGTACTTGAAGCGCACTTCTGGCAGACGGTGTGCGCATGCTGTTTAGCAACACGGCTAATGGCATTCATTAAAGGCCTAAGAAGAGCTATCACTTGCTCATCTGTTTTCCGCGACTCCTCAAATGCAGCCCCTTGCTGTACTGGGGGCGGCTTCTGCTGTGGCTCTTCTGCCGGTTGTGTACGCACAAGTGGCGGCCATTCCTTTGTAGAGAGAGATCTGGCAGTTTTCTCCCTTCCAACATGCGTGGTTGCGGTGCTGAAAACTTCCGCTGATGGTGCTGCTTGACGAGACGACTTTTCTTAAAAAGTTGATATTTTCCGTCTTGAAGACCTTCGATGGTGACGTCGTCTTTGCCCGCCTTTCTCAGCCGCCTCTTTGTGGGTGGAGCTTTCTCTCACCATTTGTTGGAGAATGGAGATCTCTTTCTTGATCTGAGGACAGTCTTTGGAAGAGGTGCAATGATGACCTTCACGGTTAGGATACTTCATCGTGCTTGCGCTGCAGTTGCCTTCTTCGGCACATCAAGGGCACACTGCGGAATTTCTGCAAACACCTTTCACATGGCCAATCTTCTGACATTTGAAGCATTGCATTGGTCTTGGAATAAATGGTCGAACCTGGTAGCGAAGACAGTCACCTTTGAACATTACCCTCACACAGCGTGTGTTACCGAGGCGACCAACGTGCACAATGACGTTGTGTTCACTTGCTGATTTTGTGAGAACTGGCAGGTCTGCGTTAGGTATTTCATTGTCAATGTCATAGATGACTCCTCTTATTGTGGCACCATTCGCTGACATGATGGATCGGACCTTAATGTTACCCAGTTGCGTTAGAGGTTGTAGTGTGTTCAGCGCGCTCGGGTTCATCACATTGATTGCCAGGATGTTTCTCCTGGCGTGTATTCTGACATCCTTGATCTCGTTCGGCACGGTGCTTTCTAGATACACGGAGAATGCTTGCCTGTTGAGAATGCGTAGGTTTTCAGTAGCGTTCTGTGGCACAAACAGGATGGAGTGAGGCCATCGTTGAGGCGCAGTTTTCGTGGTGGTAGAACTTGGCGCCGAAGATGGTTGATAATTCTTCGTTTGGCCTTGCTGTACAGGACAGGTCGAAAGCTGTCTTCCGAGGACTTGTTACCTGATGCGGAGTACAGCTCTGTGTTCTCGTCATCGCTCGATGTATTTCCTCGCTTCCTCGAAGCGATGTCCACGGCTGAAGAGAGGTAAGCCAGGCTGCAGCACCTAGTTTGCTACCATACACTGGTGGACGGGGAAGCAAAGGAAAAAAATGAATGGGAAAAGGAACAGAATAAGAACTGATGCGTGCGCACAAACAGCGTTCACCGCGCATTCAAAGGTGGTCGCAGAGCTCAGTTTTCTTCGAAAAATGCAGCATGAGGAATAAAAAGAACGGAGACAAAAAAAATAAAAACGTTTACTGAAAAAATAAAAGGAACGCTTCTGCTCCCGCATGAGAGCCTTGTTCACAATCAAATGCACCAGTGCTCTTGTGGAACGCTGTGCACCATGGTTTCAGCATTCTTCCTTCTGTGAACGCTCTGTCTTCCAGTCGACTTAAAGTAGTACGCAGTGTCCATTCTTTATTGCGAAAAGAAGAGGAACAGATGGGGATGGTTTCTATGGTCTTGTCGCTGCATGAGGCACTGTTCATCACCAGGAAAAGACATTCGCAGGACTTACGGTAGACAGCTAGTGAAACCGCTCGGTGTCATAACGGCTACGGTGTTGCGAGATCACGAGGCACGAGGCATCAGGTTGCGGGATCAAATCCCGGTAGCGGCGGCCACATTTCAATAGCGGCGACATGCAAAACTGCCTGTGTCCCGTGCATTGTGGGCACGTTAAAGATTCCCTTGTGATAAAAATAAATCCTGAATCCCCCACTAAGGTGTGCCTCATAATTAAATCGTGGTTCTGGCGTGTAAAAGCACCCAAAATTGAATTCAATTCGAGGCAGCTAGTGTTTGACACTCCTGTGCTCCTGCAGAAGAAAGAAAATGCACCTTAATTAGCGACGTTTGAGGATACGTGCAGACGCTGCACATAACTGACTGCACACGCTATTTGTTTGCGTAGTCGAGAATGTCGCTTTTTTTAAATCAGGACATGTTCATCAACTAAAGCCATGCGCAAAGAGTGCCATTTCACAAAACTTACGGCAAACATGTGTCGTGAATCTAGTCTTAAATTTCAGTCATGCTTTCAGGAACATAAACTCTTTGTGCGGTGTCGGCGAACATGGCAGTATCCAGCAGATAATCGTGTCTGCATTACTATAGCACAGCTATGAGGCAGCCACTGAAGTCTATGCCGTGTGCCGACGCATCATAACAACACTTAAGGCTCAATCACACTGGTGACTTCAGGAGGTCGCGTGACCATTTGTGACTGGTGACCAAAAAGTGACTGAAAGCGACCGATGCTCACACCGGCAAGCCCTGCTGAGCGCGACCTACAAGTGGCAATCCCGGAGACAGTCGTTCTCAGCGAGAACTCTAGGTATCTACGCAGTTCGCTCGCCCTTTGCTGGTTTCGCGCTTCGGTAACAGTCATGGATTTTGATTCGAGTGAAGAGGAAGAAGTCATCACTGTGCTGGTGTGCTGTGTCATGTGTGGTGTCAGCTGTGGCAGAGCGGAAGCCTCCGAAGGAAAAGCGACGCTAGTGCGTGTGACCGTGCCTCCATGCGCGTTAAATGGCCGGTCATGCAAGCCGCCTCCTGCCTGAACTCCGCGCGCATGACGAGGAGAACTATCGAGAGGAAGTTGTAATTTCTAGTTCTTGTTGCGTGGGAATCGGTGCATAATTTTTGTGCTTTCTTTTGCTGCTGTTGAGCTTCCTGCGAATGCTACCGCGTACATTCGACACGTTCTTGGAACTGCTGCGCACCAGCATCACAAGGCAAGACACCAATTACGCTTCTGTAGTCTGCCATGATGGCGTGGACCTTGTATTTGGTGCTAAGCAGGCGGATGCCGCGGATGAAAACACATGTTAATATAACTTTCGGCACGCCGCTGATTGGTTTAGCACTTTTGCAACCATGGTCGCGCGAATGAAAAATCGGGCAGCGAGCGACTGGCCCAGAATAGTCGCTTTTCGAGAAAAGCGACCATTTACGACCATTGCGACTGGTCGCTTTGCGACCAACTTCGTCACGCGACCATTGTCAGTCGCCGGTGTGAATGACCCTTTAGGCGCTTAGACGCCATTTGCATGCCTAAGCTCGCCGACACGCAAAATTTTTTTTCTCTTACGGGACAATAATAAATGGTCCCATTATTCTAAACGTCAAGCTCTATAGGGCTACTGAAAGGGTCAGAGATGTTCGCTATCGATAAAAAAACGTAGTGCGCTTCGACTTCCAGCATAGTGTACAGCAGCTGCCATATACGTATAGCTGAGCCGTTAACGAACTCTACGCATCATGCGGAGGCTCTGGCCTCTATTCCCGCTAGCGACGCGTTGTTTCTTCCGGCTCTTTATGGCACTTTCCTTTATTGCCTTTACGCACGAAAAACTTCAATCTGCGCAAGAGTACATTTATCCAGGCCACTTACTCACAGGGGACCTTGATCATGAAAACGAAATTTACGGAAGAAATAACATTGGGCTTGAGAGTATACGGCAAACATTGCCTATTTATGACCGGCAGCTGGCGCTATTCTTGAAAAGTTCACAATCATTACATTCTACCGGTATTAACATACGATGCAGAATCTTGAAGGCCAACAAAGTGGCTTACGAAGAATTCAAACACCACGCAACGAGCGATGCAATAAAAAATGATTTGCGTAACGTTGAAGGACAGGGAGAGAGCGCTGCGGATTACAGAGCAAATGGGGGTAGTAGAGAATCTAGTTGACATTAAGAGCACGAAATGTAGTTGCGCAGGCCACGTAATGCGTAGGGCAGTTAACCGGTGGTCTATTAGAGTTACAGAATGCGTGTCAAGGGAAGAGAGGCGCAGTCGAGGACGGCTGAGAATTAGGTGGCGTGAGAAAATTAGAAAACGTGCTGGCTTAGGATGGGGCCAGCACGCGCAATGGAAGGGTAATTGGAGATCGCTCGGAGAGGCGTCCGTCCTTCAGTGGACATATGTAGGATGATGATGATGGTGTGATGATGATTATTATTATTATGGTAATGATGATTTATGATGATAATGATCACTTGTCATACCTTGTAACAGTCTTTGTTGGCTTTCTCTGCAATTTGTAATTGAAACTTGAGCCCTGACTTTACCCACCACAGTTGCTTAGTGGCTGTGGTGTTGGGCTGCTTAGCACAAGGTCGCGGGATTGAATCTGCGGCCATGGCGGCTGCATTTGTATGGGGGCGAAAACACCCGTGTACTTAAATTTAGGTGCACGTTAAAGAACCCCAGATGGACCAAAATTTTCGAGAGTCCCCCACTACGGCGTGCCTCATAATCAGATCGTGGTGTCTGCACATAAAACACCATGAAACGCCCCTTACAATATGTGACTGTGTTTTATGTAAGTTTTTGTTGTCTTTTTTTTTTGTATAGAATGTGTTCTTCCTGTTGAATGAGCGGGGCAGGTCCTCGGCTCTCAAACTTCCTTGCCTTTGATGTGCAATTTCCCTTGCCTTTTTTTTTTCATCGTTCTGTTTGCACCATTAATTGATTTAGGTATTGTGTTTTGATCCTTTTCACTAAATGTTTGTGAGCAATATATCATTGTAAAGTCTATATATTTTATGAATGTATACGAACGTATCTTGTATTTGTCTTGTACTCAATGTCTGCCCGTCCTGCAAGGACCACAATGTGGTCTGCAGTATGTACTAAATAAATAAATAAATAAATAAATAATTTAATTTTAATTTTTGCAGCCTTTTCTTTTATCGTGCATGCTTCCACTATAGCGCACAATAGCAAATCAGATGCTCTTATGCGCAATATTTTCGACGTACTTCCTCTGATTATTCATATTTAGGCATAAGCATGAATCGACCATGCAATTTACTCTACCTTAGCATGGAGAACAGCTCACCGATGTGGTTTTCGAAGCTAGCCCGTCGCGGTGGTTCAGCGGCTTATGGCGTTCTACCGCTGAGCACTTGTTGTGGGTTCGATTTCCAGCCGAGGCGATCGCATTCCTAGGTGGGCGAAATCCAAAAAAAAAAAATGCTCGTGCGCTTAGAAATGTAGCTGCACCGTAAGGAATACAAGGTGGTCACAGGTAATCGGGTGACCCCACCCCCCAGTACGTGGCGCCCCCTGCAGCCCGCGTGACGTACAAAAGCAAAGTTCGCAATATGGGGTCAGAAAATTTGGTTGTGGGAGTTCATAGTGGTTTTTTTTCTTCTTGTTCTTTCTTCTTTAACCTAGGGAGGGCATTAGGCAGCATAATAGCAAGAGCTTGGTGGCGCAACCCACCGCCCCGTTCCAAAGGGGATGCTCATAACATCCATCCATCCATCCATCCATCCACACATCGTGTTACTTCAGAACGTTAAACCTCGTAGATTTTATTTTAATCTTATTAGATTTTTCACAGGTCGCATGTTCTCTCGCCCCTCCGAGCACTCTGCGCGCCAACGTCACACTTCTTGAGGTCTTCCGAGGAAAGGCATTTGCACTGGCCAGAAAACACCATAGAAAATATGGAAGGTTTTCTCAAGATATACTGTCTTATTTCCCTTCGGTATTCTATGCATAAATGTATAGTAGGAGATTCATAGGAAAAGATTCATATGAAAGCAGCAGCCGTACTTAGTAGAGTGAAGCACTGAGAACACTTAGCCTTTTGCTATAGTGTATCTTAAAAGGTCTCACTCGTTTCCTCGTTAGTGTAACAAGGGTAAATATCAAATATTGGCTCAGGTGTGGACAAATACGAACTTCTGTCTCCTGCGTCCGTGGTTCTGTTGCGTGGAACTTTCCTCAAGCACCGACATAATGGTTCGGAGGCATTTTCTCGGTACGCTCTGCGATGCTTGCGCCCCTGTGTGTGCAATGCGTGCGCGCCTACTTCAGCGATTGAATACTCGCTTATGGTCTTCGTCACGAATAGCCCAAATCAGGGCGCGCAGTCGTAGATTGGTGCCGACAGCTCTAACGTACGAGCGCGCCCGCCATGGCGGCGCCGTTGGCTTCCGCTGGTGAGCTCGAGATCGCCAGTTTGATACCCCAATGACAGCGGCCGCATTTCAATACGCGTAAGGGGTAAAAAAAGGACGGGGGAGGGAGCTGGTTAGCCCGCCGTTAAGTACACAGGACAGCCGAAATTTAATTGGCCGTCTTGCGCTACAGCACCCCGAGCAACTTGCATTTTGAATTCAGGTGTCATCAAAAGCACAAGACAAAACCCTCAGTTGCGTTTCCAACTGCGGTCACCTAATGCCGTCTTCACAATTATTGTTATTTTATGGCGTAATGGGGTAATAAAAGTAAGAGTCTAAATAACAAACACGTTTGATGGCGTTGCAAACATAGGTGCCAGATAAAAATCTAGTGACATTGATTGCACTCTCCAGAACACTTGATACCATAAAGCTGTTCAAAACATGACAAACATGAAAACGTCTTATTGGCATGACATGCGATGGAATTAAATGCATTGGCACTCTGGTTAAATTTGCTATCACGAAGTAACTGAGCTGTACTGGTGATCAAAAAAATATATTTTGGAGCTATGATTGAATGTTAGACACAGGGAGTTAAAAATGCGGCGCGTGAATTATTAGAGCTACCAACCAGATAACCTGACCAGAGATTGGGGGGGAGGGGGGGGGGGAAGGGTAGGGGTACCTGTTGCTGCCATTTTCTTATTCTGGAGAGAAGAAAACTCACAGCGACCTGTTTTCTCTTGGAGGAGAACATGAGAAGAGACATTTGTTTCTTTTTTTTACTTTTTTTACTTCAGTGCTGGTACCGTACATTGACAGAAAAAATTTTTGTTGTTGTTGACTTAAGCAGTTTTGCAAGGTTAGAGACTATTGGTGACGTCTGCGTTATCCACTTCACGTTTCTCTGTCCTGGCTGGCTTCTCACAAACTGAGCCGGTGGCCGGAACCAGTCACAGACGATTGAAATGTCTTGTGATGCTCCAGCCACCCTGTTAGTTTTGTACATGGGAGAGTCTGCATTAACTCTGGAACTACTCGCCGTGGTGAGGTAGGGGCCTTGGCGTGGCGCTTTGAAGCCCAAGGACGCGGGATGAGATGCCGGCCGTGGCGGCCACATTTCGATGGGGGCGAAATGGAAAATGTTCATGTACCGTGCATTTGGTGCACGTTAAAGAAACCTAGGTGGCCAAACTTAATTCGAAATACCCCACTACGGCGTGCCTCATAGTTATATCTGGGTGTTGGCACGTACAATGATAGAATTGAATTGTTTTTTTTAACTCTACAACACAAGATGTCAGGATAGGTCTGTTATGAGTTCAGAAATGGCCGATGTTTTCAAGGCCTGGATCTCCCAATTTCCATAATTATGGTAGGACACCTTTTTTCCAAGCGTTGTTGGAAGAAAGCAAGCATATGTTGTTGTTTTACGCTCAGGTGGCGAAGTATCCAAGCATTTGGTTTCGGAATGTCTTTAGTATTAAATACATCACAGATAACACCAGCATGCATATGGCTTTCCTGATGTGTTTGTACTGACCTAATTATTCAAAGCGCTCCTGGATTACAGACTATGCGCTCCAGGATTCGTCATTCACGCTTTAAAGCGCGAACATACCACTCGAAAAAAAAATTAGGAGAAGTGCTAGCTAAAACTTGTTTATTCGGAAGCATGGATGAGAAAGCTTATAGTGGACGCGGTCACAAAGAACAGTCACAGCATATAGTCACCATCACAAAGAAGAAAAAGCACACAAGCAAGCAAAGCGGAAATAAAATGGAATGCAATGAATAAAGATACCGTCAAGGTATCACAACTCGCAGTCTAATACCGCTATAGATTGACAGGTCACGCGAATGTCAAGGTGCTTCTTAATGTTTTGAAAGGAAGCCATTTCATCGAAGTTAAACAAACAACAAATCCAGTACTTGACGTTGCATTGACGGAGAATGTCAGGGACCTAATATGCACCATACTATGAAAGGCATTGACGCTTTGTGAAATATTTGTCCTGTATATAGCCCGTTCATCACTGTACGCTTTAAAGTCCAATATAACATGTTCGATCAATTCCGCAGGGCCACAATTGTCCCACTATGAACTTGTAGTTTGACCAAGGCGGTAAGGAGGGACTTTGTGTACGTCACGTTTAGTCGTAGCTGATGGTTAGTGTCTCTAAAACATTACAATTAAATTCTGGGATTTTAAGTACCAAAAGCACGATGTGATTATGAGACGCGCCGTAGCAGGGGAATCCGGATAAATTTTGGCCACCTCGCGTTCTTTAACGTGCGCCCAATGCCCAGTAGTTCCTCTAAGTCCCCGTGTAGTCGTCTTGGGAGCCCTGATTAAAGTTCGGCGTCAATATACCACAGAAATGTATAGTGCCCGAGAGGGCAAGACCAGAGTTTCTTCTGTGTCTTAAATGGCCCCTCACCAGGTCAGGCCATTTTGATCTGACAAGTGCAGCCCATACATTGCGCGATAACGATAATGCGTGCGAAGTATTACATCACTACGCGCCGCGGAAAGATCTGAAATTTCAAACCGACTGGTGTTTTCCCTTCTCCTCGCGGCCCCGCGCTCCAAGCCGGAGGATGACGTACACGTGCTAGTGCGCCTACGTACACGTGTTCGCGCTGTGACGTCGCTCGTGGTGACACGTGACTTCGATAATTATTCAAGGCAACATCTGTTATTTGTGTAATATGTTGCTTGAATAGACGAATTAAAGGTTAGAGAAGTAATAAAACACAAACTTGATGTCTGCATGTTTTTGTTTTACTTCGCACCGCAGCAAGAGAGATGTACTTGTGTATATTTTTTTTTTTGTTAAAAACACGCGGCAGCTCCGCGCTGCCCATGTCTTGTGGTCATAGGGGGTAGGGTGTTTTTTCAAGCTGCACTTGCAGCTTTTATATATATATATATATATATATATATATATATATATATATATGTCATTTTCTACCGTGTTTCAGCGTGGGATCATGCTCTGTGATCCGCTTGTATCTGCTTCAGTATTCATATAGCACTGACTTATACCGCTAGTCAGTTGTCCTCGTGCACAGCGCCCAAAATCGTGCGCTGCGCGAAACGAGACAACCGCAACCGCTCGCGCGCAACGCTGTCAGCGGAAGTGCGCCGAGTCGCAAAAAAAAAAAGCGAGGAGAGCAAGAAATGAAGCTGGGGTCCGTGACATATGCGTCACGTGATCCTCCAGTTCCGGTATGGGAGAACGCAGAGAAGCAATTTCGCTTGCGTAGGCTAGGCGGGGCGAGTGCAGAGAGTGTCTCGCTTGGCAGTGGAGCTCGCCTGTTGAAATCATGGGTTCGCGGCACTGAACTATTTCTATCTCTACTATTAATGAGCCGATTTGAAAACTTTTTGCAGGAGAATGCTCCCTAATGGCTACGTAACAACTTCCAGTGTGTAACCAAAATTTGCTGTGGGGCGTGATAGGGGCCCTTTAAGAACGTACCGCTTTGCCAATGCCAACGCCTCAGTTCTTTTTTTTTTTACTGAATTCGGTGAATTTCTGAGGTTGTGGCCTTACGAGCCGCCTCGTCTATTTTTTTCTCGATATGCCTCAGTGCGATATAATTCACTGAAACGTTACGAGATGGCCAGCTTTGCAGGCCAAGTGGTTTGAGTACGTACTGTTGCTAATGACGAGCAGATAGTTAGAGTTGTTTTGTTGCGATGAACATTCTTAAGGTACTTCACGCACTTTCTGGGGACTATCTATCTATCTATCTATCTATCTATCTATCTATCTATCTATCTATCTATCTTTCTATCTATCTATCTATCTATCTATCTATCTATCTATATCTATCTATCTATCTATCTATCTATCTATCTATTTATTTATCTATCTATTTATCTATCTATCTATCTATCTATTTTTTTACCTATATATTTATTTATCTATCTATTTATTTATCTATCTATCTATTTATCTATTTATCTATCTATTTATCTATTTATTTATCTATCTATCTATTTATCTATCTATTTATTTATCTATCTATCTATTTATCTATCTATCTATTTATCTATCTATCTATCTATTTATCTATCTATCTATGCCTCCAACCATTTGTCCGCCAAACTGGGTCAGTGGAAGTGGGTATATTCCATGATCTAATGGGTAGCGCATCGGGCTGCTGTGTTGATGGTAGAGAGTCCGAAATCAATCGTCGGACTAAGAACCACTGGACCGAATGACACTGGGTATGCGCCGCATCTCAATGAACCTCTTTGATGGCAAATTGGAGCACTGGGCATGTGCCACTTCGTCCGTGCCACTCTTCAATGAACCTTACGCCAAATTGGACCACTAGATATATGCCACTGGGCATGTGCTGCTCTTCATTGAGCTTCGTTCACCCCAACTTGAGTCATTGGGTGTGTGAAACTAGGCATGTGCCACACTTCAAGTAACCTCTTTGATGTCAACTTAGGGCCACTGGATATGTGTAATTGGGCATGTGACACTCTTCAATGAACCCGACACCAACTTGGACTAGCAGATATGTAGCAATAGGCATGTGCCGCTCTTCAAAAAAAGAAAAAGTAAATTATGGGGCTTTACGTGCCAAAAACCGCTTTCTGATTATGAGGCACGCCGTAGTGGGGGACTCCGGAAATTCGGACCACCTGGGGTTCTTTAACGTGCACCTAAATCTAAGTACCACGGGTGTTTTCGCATTTCGCCCCCATCGAAATGCGACCGCCGTGGCCGGGATTCCATCCCGCGACCTCGTGCTTAGCAGCCCAACACCATAGCCATTGAGCAACAACGGCGGGTGTGCCGTTCTTCAATGAGCCTTTTTCACCCCAACTTGAGTCGTTGTTGTTATTCATTCGGTATGTGAAACTAAGTACATGCCATACTTTAAGTAACCTCTTTGATGTCAGTTTAGGGCCACTGGGTATATGCCACACGCTATATGCCGCTCTTCAATGAACGTCTTTTACGCCGACTTGGGTAACTATCTAAGTGTACTTGAATATGTGCAGTTCTTCAACGAAATTCTTTGACGTAAACTTGGGTCACTGGGTATGAGCCACGGGGCACGTGCCGCTCCTCACTTACCAAAATATTGAGTTTCCCTAGGATTGGGCGGAGTCGAACCCGCGTTATTTATATTCAAACAATCTTGTTTGAATTTATAATCACACACACGCCATGCCGGGACTTCGCTGCGGCGGCGCTAGATGACAGAATGTGTCCGGAGGATAGCACGAGAAAGCAGCCCGCCTGGATATGGCTTATACATAACGCGTTTCGGCGGTTGCGATGCGGCGTGTCGATGCATTATTTCAATGCTGATTGCAATAACATCGACAGTCATGGTCAGATGGATGGGTTCTGATGTATTTTTTCTCGTGTGTAGACTGCGAAGCTGCCTTTCGAGTCCGTAAAGATGGCGCAAAGTCGAGGGAGATGCAGTAACAGGTATCTAGTCCGTTCTTTGGTAACACAAAGCTCAGCTAGTACTGATAATATTGTTTTAGAGATAAGATAATACCTTTACTGTGGAGAGTACAAACAAACCGCAAAATGGCCACGATGAGCCATCAGTAAACGTATTTGTCTTATTCAAGTATTTCGCCCTGACACACATATAAGCCAATGCTCTTTGTAGAATTTGATAACATTCTAGCGCTGGCGAACAAGGACAGAGGAGAGATTCCTCTCTATCCTTGTTCGCCAGCGCGAAAATGTTATCCAAATTTGAACACAAACACGCCCAACATACAGCAGCAGAATAGCCACTTGGGGCATGGATTTTTTGGAGGTTTCCTTGTTCTCGTATATCTATATGCGTAAAGGAGTGAAGTGGCGCTCAAATGCCCCAACGCTGCAAGATTTCGAGGAGTGGGCTGACAAATACAGCCAGAGCTGCAGTTTAAAGCATTTTTATGTTCGCATACTACAGGTACACATTGAAGCAGTATACGTCGCCTTGAGCCAGAATTCCCGATGTATATATAGAGAAAGTCTGTTCACCACATTCAATCTATACCTGACGTAATGATTGCCATGCTTTACACCTCAGTCACTACCTGAACTCACTGCCTTCATTTCAGTTTTGCAGTTAAGTTTAGTATTTACTAGAACAAAAAAAAACAATGTCAAAAACAAACTTGTGCCGGTCTTTTTCATCCTACAGCATGAAAATATTGAATGCCCGTGTATTGTGCCGGCTCGATCACGTCATAAGCTGTAAACTGAATTCTTCTGAGCACTTTCTTTGGCGCAAGAACCACTACATCACTAAGACATTTACATTTCTGCAGCCTGGCGATGTGGTATGCAGAACTGCTATTGATGCTCGGTTCCTAAGACTTCGCAACTGCAGACTACCAAAGGTCGACGGTTATGCTTGATTTTAGTGCCTTTGTGTGGCTGGACGAAAAACCTAATACCGGATTTCTTCATCCAGGAGGAAATTCCTCTTGTGTTACCATGTAAGCACAACACCAGGTCAAGAAATAATGGCATTATCTTGTACAGAGTGCTTGCGTGTCTCAAATTTTGTGTGGTCTGTCTTCGTGCTAAGCCATGAATACCTACAAACTGAACCATGCATGTTCCATTATTGTTCGACTACTGGATGTTAGAGCGACAAGTCATCTCCAGTGTTTTGTGCACGCGTGCCTCTACAGCAAGGCAACGCATGGAAAGTTAGAGGAACGACAAAATGGCTATTTCGCGAGTACAGACTCAAAAAAAAAATGTCTGGTCATCTTTGTCGTTCAACGTTGCCGTATATTGTGTGCACGTAGTGCTGAACACAGTCTATAAATATACTACATCAAATTTGTATGCACATATTTATATCTTTTTCAGGGGTTACAACACAAGCGTCTAGAAAAGATAGCTCAAAGGGTTACCTTGGCCACGTAGACATACATCACGACATTCGCCTTGGACATATAATTGGACCAATCTCGCATTAATCTGTTTCCTGCCCACTAGGCCTCAAGTTATCGTATTCTAAATAAGATTATTTATTCGTTGTCTCATTCATTCTCTCATTCATTGGCTCACTCATTCATTCTGTTCTTTAGATTGCGCTGAAAAGCAGCGAACGTAACATTGAACTGCTTAGGCTTACCAATGAAGCAGTGAAAACACGGGCGTTTTCTTGTAGCTACGCTCGACTGCAGGATGCACTGGTGGCGCTCCTTGAAGGCAGTCATTTCCTTGGTTGTCCCTCTTCTCAACGTTAATAAGACGATCACTCACACATATTGCGGAAGTTATCTGAAGTGCCTAATGAAGCTTCACAAAACTCTTGTCGACCGAGTGCTCACCAGCTGCCTCTGACGTCAGCAGCCTAAATGGAGAATAACATCTTGTAATAATCTTGTAACGTAAGGCCTCAAAATTACTCCTATGGTGGTGCCATATGCAGCAACAAATGACCTTCTATGAGTCCCATCCATCCCCTTTGCGTCCGTTCGTCTCCTAAGGATAGCTGACGCAGTTTTTGCCGCTTAAGCGAGCCAGATATCGGGACAGATCAGCTCTGATGCCTTTCGAGAGGGACTAAGTCTCGGGCTTTTGTTGGTTTGAAAAAATGCAGCAGAGCCCATCTCATGACGGTAATGCGTTGTCATTGATTCAGTATAGCGACGCAACGTGCTGGCACCATCGAAACAAGTTAGTATGAGGTGTGTACTGCAGTGGGACTCCTCTTTCGCTCTTCACTAAGAACACTCGGCATTATTTACCGTCGCCGATGCGAAGGGTGCACGTGGCCTCCAAAATGCATGGCCTGCGAACGTTACTGATCGTGGTCCCGCAGAAGGCAGTTGAATCGGCATCGATAGATCTCTCCGAACCGTTGCTTCAAGTGAGCCGCGCAATCCCGTAAGCGAATGTATAGCCACGATTGCCGCCGCGCACGCGAGCCTTAGATTGTCAAAGCGATCGAGGACAGTGCACTGAAAAGTCACCATCGGACTCCATCCTCAAAGTCTTGCTGCGACAAATAATCGACGCGCTGCAGCTGCAACTGTCTGGTTTCAATACGCCAGCGGCGCTAACAGCGGAAGAAATTATGAAAGCTATAGACAGCCTCCTAGCTACACTTCAGTAGCTTCTGCCTCTGCCCGCTAATATGATTGTGCTGTGCTGTGCGGAGCTGTGCTGTGAAGTGTGCACGTACACGTTGCATAGAAACAGTGTGCTGTAAAGCCCTCATGATCATCATATTCACCATACCACCACCCTCTTTCCTCTTCACGTCATTTCTCTGTTATTCCCCGAAGCCCTTACCCCGGCGTGGAGTAGCAGGCTAGAGGCACTTACTCAGGTCGACCTCTCCACCTTTCTGCCATTAAAATTATCTCTCTCTGATAGTGGAATTTACGAGTCAGAGGCAGGGTTTATGATATATTCGGTTGCAGTGTCTTTACTTATTTATGTGGTTTAGTTGCTTTCTGCAGACATCTTTAAATACAATAATGTGCATGTGAATATAAATAGACATGCATGTTCTATAAATTTGTAAAGATTAGGTTGAAATGTCCATCGCTCCCGAAGCGCTAATATAAAGTAGTGCACGGCCTTCTCGTTTGTCTCTGATAGCGACGAGCAGAAGGGGGTCGATAGAAGAGTACACTGTATACTTGTGAGGCCTTAAGTGTGTTAATCCACAGACAAAGAAGACGTCGATCGCACCACCAGTCCTAGCCGTGGGTAGCACGTCGAGGGAGGCGTGCCCGCCGTCAAGCGGCTACCCCCCCCCCTCATGTACTGCGGAAACCACAAGTCTTGAGACTTCGATAGGTCGATGTTGGAGTCCCTGCAGATGGCAAGCGGCATGTCTCGTTCGCAAGCGTTGTTGTAACATGGTATAATGACAGTCTTGTAAGGTCATCATCATCATCATCAGCCTGGTTACGCCCACTGCAGGGCAAAGGCCTCCCCCATACTTGTCCAACTACCCCGGTCATGTACTAATTGTGGCCAACATGGCCACAATGTCATTTACCCGCGTTTGTTCCCTCACCCAATCTGCTCTTTTCTTATCCCTTAACGTTACACCCATCATTCTTCTTTCCATAGCTCGTTGCGTCGTCCTCAATTTCAGCAGAACCCTTTTCGTAAGCCTCCAGGTTTCTGCCCCATACGTGAGTACTGGTAAGACACAGCTGTTATACACTTTTCTCTTGAGGGATAGTGGTAACCTGCTGTTCATGATTTGAGAATGCCTGCCAAACGCACCCCAGCCCATTCTTATTCTTCTGGTTATTTCAGTCTCATGATCCGGATCCGTGGTCACCACCTGCCCTAAGTAGATGTATTCCCTTACCACTTCCAGTGCCTCGCTACCTATCGTAAACTGCTGTTCTCTTCCGAGACTGTTAAACATTACTTTAGTTTTCTGCAAATTAATTTTCAGACCCACCCTTCTGCTTTGCCTCTCCAGGTCAGTGAGCATGCATTGCAATTGGTCTCCTGAGTTACTAAGCAAGGCAATATCATCAGCGAATCGCAACTTGCTAAGGTATTCTCCATCAACTTTTATCCCCAATTCTTCCCACTCCAGGTCTCTGAATGCCTCCTGTAAACATGCTGTGAATAGCATTGGAGAGATCGTATCTCCCAGCCTGACGCCTTTCTTCATTGGAATTTGGTTGCTTTCTTTACGAAGGACTACGGTGGCTGTGGAGCCGCTATAGCTTTCTCCCAGTATTTTTACATATGGCTCATCTACACCCTGATTCCGCAATGCCTCCATGACTGCTGAGGTTTCGACTGAATCAAACGCTTTTTCGTAATCAATGAATAATAATAATATTTGGGGTTTTACGTGCCAAAACCACTTTCTGATTATGAGGCACGCCGTAGTAGAGGACTCCGAAAATTTTGACCACCTGGGGTTCTTTAACGTGCACCTAAATCTAAGCACACGGGTGTTTTCGCATTTCGCCCCCATCGAAATGCGGCCGCCGTGGCCGGGATTCGATCCCGCGACCTCATGCTCAGCAGCCCAACACCATAGCCACTGAGCAACCACGGCGGGTGTAATCAATGAAAGCTATATATAAGGGTTGGTTGTATTCCGCACATTTCTCTACCACCTGATTGATAGTGTGAATATGGTCTATTGTTGAGT
The DNA here is from genome assembly GCF_050947875.1 of Dermacentor variabilis. Taxonomy (NCBI): domain Eukaryota; kingdom Metazoa; phylum Arthropoda; class Arachnida; order Ixodida; family Ixodidae; genus Dermacentor; species Dermacentor variabilis. The sequence goes on along the minus strand of NC_134568.1, from coordinate 146,415,670 downwards.
AGCCTATACGGCATCCTGCCTGGTCCTTTGGTTGACAGAAGTCTAAGGTCTTCCTGATTCTATTTGCGATTACCTTAGTAAATACTTTGTAGGCAACGGACAGTAACCTGATCGGTCTATAATTTTTCAACTCTTTGGCGTCCCCTTTCTTATGGATTAGGATTATGTTAGCGTTCTTTCAAGATTCCGGTACGTTCGAGGTCATGAGGCATTTTGTACGACTTATGTATCAGTTTCTTCCGTTCCCTCCTCAAGTCTAGGTTAATTCTAGTTCTTACCATCCTATGGTCACTGCAGCGCACCTTGCCGAGCACGTCTACATCTTGTATGATGCCAGGCTTAGCGCAGAGTATGAAGTCGATTTCATTTCTAGTCTCACCATTCGGGCTCCTCCACATTCACTTTCGGCTAACCCGCTTGCGAAAAAAGGTATTCATTATCCGCATATTATTCCGTTCTGCAAACTCTACTAATAACTCTCCCCTGTTATTCCTATTGCCTATGCCATATTCCCCCACTGACTTGTCGCCAGCCTGCTTCTTGCCTACCCTGGCATTGAAGTCGCCCATCAGTATAGTGTATTTTGTTTTGACTTTACCCATCGCCGATTCCACGTCTTCATAAAAGCTTTCGACTTCCTGGTCATCATGACTGGATGTAGGGGCGTAGACCTGTCCTACCTTCAATTTGTACCTCTTATTAAGTTTCACAACAAGACTTGCCACCCTCTCGTTAATGCTATAGGATTCCTGTGTGTTACCAGCTATATCCTTATTAATCAGGAATCCGACTCCTAGTTCTCGTCTCTCCGCTAGGCCCGGTAGCACAGTACGTGCCCGCTTTTTAGCACTGTATATGCTTCTATGGTCCTCCTTACCTCACTAAGCCCTATTATATCCCATTTACTACCCTCTAATTCCTCCAATAACGCACTGACATAAATCGCTGCACCATCTCCTTGTTGGCCTGTGGACTGACGTAGACGGCGGCGACGGCGATCTTTTGGCCGTTGCACGTTACGTGACCCATGTGGATATCTCTGAGAGTGTTGTGTACTAGCGAATCATAGACTTTGGGTCACAGATGTAGCGCGACCGGTTCGATAATGAAATGGTGAATGGGGATGTTCTTGTATAGGGCGGCGCCGGCCCCTTTCGTTGTTGAACTTCTCGGCGGTAAGATCCTTGTTCTGGTAAGCCATGCACCATGCAGCGCCTTAGTTGCTTGCTTGTTTGCTCATTATTTCATGGAGCTTTTTACCCACTACGGGGGATTGGTCAAGACGCAAATTAGCGATGCTGCTTGTGGACAGACTCGTCTCCTTCGTCATCGAATTCCCGTATTTTTACAGACAATTTTATGTTCTACAGCACTAGGTGCATTAGATGTTTTACAATTTATTTTTCATTATAAATTGGAATATCCACAATCTCCTTGGCCAATTCCCTATATTGTGAGTGGAATCCACATGCTTGATAGGAAACAACAACATCCGCTTGCAGCAATGGCAAGTTCGCAGTGCTTCGACACCAACCGAAACCATGGTAAGTTTCGAACCTTGTTCCTTTCGCCCACACCCAATGGCACATACACAGTGCTCCAAATTGGCGTCAAAGGGTATAATTCAAAAGCGGTACCTAACCACTCCCACATTTACAGTGGCCCAAGTCGGCGTGATGGAGGTTCGTGGAAGAGCGGCACGTATGTACAAATTACCACATACTCCTTGACCCATATTGTTGGCCCGGTTGGTTTCGAACAACGGTACCTCAGTACAGCAGCCCGGCGCACTAACTATTCAACCACGACGTTCCCCGTGACCCAGGTGGACGGAAAATCGGTTACATACAAACACACATACGAAAACACACATGAATAAATACATACAAAGCCCCTTGAAGTGCGTGAAGTATCCTAAGGATGCTAACGCATTAATATCCCCAGAGCCTTTCGCCCCCATTTGTTTCGAAGAAGAAAGCGACCGGAGCTGCCATGTTCCTTTACAAACCTTGAGTGTTATCCAAATAGCCTTGGTATTGCCGCCGAACGTTCTACACCTGTGGCAGAAACCAAATCCTGGATACTAGACCATCTGGAAAAGATACAGATCATCTTCAAGCTTGTTTTCACGCGACGCTCTGTGGTAAAGCGCGAAATAGTCTTACAGCGTTTGGGTTACCATTTTTGGATAGCTCATGCGTTGCCGTACTTGAGCTGATTGTTTCTAGTATGGAGAGCGAATGTGGTAACAATTGAAGGTGCCTTGATAAAGCTTAAATCTTGCCCAGTGCAACCGGCTCTGATATTAATCTGGCTGCAAGACAGCAATCCAAGCATGGAAGCAAATATTTATGTGCGACGTCTGTTAGCGATCGCTTCCCTAGCACATAGGACTGTCTGCAAACAAGGCTTCTAGTAGTCTTGCGTGCTAAGCACTGTCCTACAGGCCACAAGCTGGTGTACATAAAGACATGCAGTGATTATAAAGAGCAGCTACTGTGAACCACTTTTGCTCCTTTTAGTCTCCTTTTAGCCTCCACCATACTAGCCCTGTGTGACCAAGAAATTCAGTCTAATATAATCTCTGTCAGGTCTTATCTCTCGCGCCGTTGAGGCGCCACGATTGCAACGCCGGTGACGGCGCTGCTCATAACGACAGCATTGTGGGACGCCCAATGGTTGCGAGGGCGCTGTTTCTGCTGCGTAGCATCAGTCATCCAGCGTGCTGTGTCCCGCCAGCATGCGGATTTGCGCCACGCGAATTCTCAGAACACCGTCTGAGGAACTTCAGCGCAACACTAAACCTTGATATTGCTTTGAATGCTTCGCACTTCAGGCGAAACTGGCCTATTCTTTTTTTTAATGCGAAAGCATTATATGCCCCGTTACGCGAAAGTTATTGCTGTTTTAAATTTCTAAGCATCCTAATGAAAAAGAAGTAGTAATCACCCCCGTAGTGTGACAAATCCTTATTTTCTAATTTTTAATATTTTACGTAAAGCAACACAGCGCTGTACTTTGTATTTGCGCCCGTTCGCGCAGCGTTTCGCTTTACAACGACGTATCCCTATCGGGTCATCGTCGCACGACAGAAGACAGCCAGTGTGCCTCGTGCCACTAATCCGAAAGTTGGGAGCCCAATTTCCGAGCCAGGGCAGCCCCGTTCTGTTCAGGAGAAAATATTGGCGCAGGAAAAAGGCCCACTTCCCACGGAAATTAGCGCGCTTCCCAATTCGCAGCAAATAGACGTGAGACCAGGCACCCTCTCCACGCGGAGCGCGTGCATGACCGGACGCCTGACAACGCCCGACTCCGCGGCGGGGCGCGTATTGTGCGAGTACTGCAGCCGTGCTTACATGCCTCGGTCTAGTTCAGTCGGAAATTGGCCGCCTGCGCTTCGGCCGTGTTGCGCAGTCGAAGCTCGCAGTTCGTCTTGCTGGGCTAGACGATCGCTCGGACTGGTTGTGCGTGCGGCCGTCACGCTCACAGTGCAGGCCGCAAAATACATGCACCATCAGCACCTGCATCCAAGACGTCGGCCCGGCCCAAGAGAGTCAGCAGCGTCGCGACTGGGGAACGACCCGCAACCTCATGCACAAGAACCAAGATTAATTTTCCATATGAGTGAAATGACAGTAGCCGGAGGCGTACTGTTTCCAACCTTGCCAGTTAATCCTCATTAAACTAAACCTACCTAACAACGCAGCTTTCTCTTTCATAGGAGCATTAGCACCATAACAAGTTTTTTTTCCTTTAAAGAAAAGACTATAATGCGTGATACCATGCAAAAGATTTGTTTACCCACCGGCCGAAAACGTTCGGCCACAAGAATGGCAGTAAAGCTCGTGGTCTAGACACGACACACAGGACTTCTAGGTGCAGACGAAACGAAGTCACGCGGCCGTCTCAGCGCCACTGTTCGAAGCAGACAGCACGTTAGTCCGGTGAGCAAATAAAGTGATGCGGTGTTTCCGTCAGCTTCAAGGGATTTTCATGCGTCTTACTGTTGCTGAACAGTACGCCATGCTCGGTTTCCTTTAGCGTATTCGACAACTGCATTCTGTTGGGGGCACCATACAAAAACACCCACGTACTCAGATTTCAGCGTGCTGTAAGAACCATGTGATGTAGTTAATCCTGACGTCCTCATACTGCTTCTATTAGCCCTACTGTATACTTGGGGGACATAAATGTCTCTATCGACTGTCAAAGCATACCTTATGTCAGGACGCACCGATTCTTAGGCGTAATCATTGATTGTGACCTCTGCTGGAGTCCTCATGTAACCTACCTAAAGAAGCGCCTGACGGATATTCCTAATGTGTTTAAGTTTCTTGGAGGAAAAGTCTGGGGCACTTCAGTACATGTAATAATGCAACTGTACAGGACGCTCTTTCTTGGGTATTTGCGATACAGCTTGCCTGTGCTGACCAACACCTGCAGAAGTAATATCCGTACACTCGAAAGCGTCCAGGCCCAGCCACTTAGAGTTTGTCTTGGGTTGCCGCGGTGCTCGCCAACGGCTGAAACAATTGCCATTGCACACGATTTCCCAGCCAAGATCCATATAGTCATGGAAGCGCCCAGAGCACACGTAAGACACCTTGCTCGAGCCCCTGCCTCTAGCCTCACTGCCAGAGGATCGACCACGTGCTTCCTTTTGTGAAACAGTCCTGCCCTATCGTGCATACCTTCCATCAGGTTATACAGCTCCAGCAAAAGTTCCGTTTCCACCATGGTGCTTGGCTCAAGCAAAGGTTCGACTAATGGTACCACGAATACGAACAAAAGTCCAACTCTCGTCTCCAGCACTCAAGCAGCTTTCACGGCTGTTGCTGTACGAGACGTACAATGAGCATCATCATCTATATACTGACGCTTCAACCACGGTGAATGGGTCTGCAGTATCGGTGATCTTTCCTGTAAAACCCTCCACCATAAAGATTCGACTATCTCACCAGACTACATCGACTGCCGCGGAGCTTGCTGCTATCCTTTGTGCACTTCGTGTAATTTCTGAAGAACTACCCAAGAAATGGAGCGTGTTCAGTGACTCCTAAGCTGCTCTTCATTGTTTGGTTTCTACCTTACGCCGAGGACCCCACGAACAACTAGTTCTAGAAGTCAGACTGCTGCTTCACCACCTCGTCGAGCAAAAACACGACGTCATGTTACAGTGGATTCCAAGCCACTGTGGCATAATGGGCAATGAACATGCCGACGCAGCGGCACGATCTGCACATTCTCCATTCTCCAGACTCCATTCCGTTCTCAAGAACAGACGTTGCAATGAAAATTCGTGTGCTTGCAAATGAAGCCATCAAAACTTCATGGAACACACCAAGCTTGAAGCATACACGTCTACACCGACTGGACCCATCCCTTCGACTTCGACCCCCATCCGGACTCTCTCGACTCGAGACAGCAGTACTTTGCCGACTGTGGCTTGGTATCGCCTACACAAGATCTTTCGCCTTCCGAGTCGGTATGGACGACAGCGCGGCTTGCAGTCAGGGCGGCTGCGAGGAGACTATCGAACACGTGCTTTGCCACTGTCCTCAATACAGCGCGCACCGGCTGTCACTAGCGACCGCGTTGGCACGCCTTGACGACAGGCCACTTTCAGAACAGTCAGTTTTGGAATGCCGACAGGAACTGTCGTCGCAGCGAAAGTCGGTCAAGGCTTTGTTGACCTTTTTACGTGACAGTGGCGTATTCGAAAGACTATAATGACCTCACTCCGTCCTTTTTCATATTTTTTCTCACGATTTTATTTTTGTCACGCTCTTCTTTCCGTCTTTACTTCCCCTCTCCCTTCCCCTACTGCAGGGTAGCAAACCGGAGGTCTTAAGTCTGGTTAACCTCCCTGCCTTTCTCTCATTTGCATCTCTTTCTCTCTCTCTCTCTCTCTCTCTCTCTCTCTCTCTCTACGGGACATAAAAACCTGTCCAGCAACTGAATATACCGAACATAAAGTAACCGACACCTATACCCTCGAGAGCAGGCTTAACGCTTGCTGCTTTTCAAGCATAACTTTTATCTTTGCCACATATGCACGGTTTACCACGGTTTTTCTCACTCGCCATCAATGACCATGATATGACCGCTCCTTACGCAACACTATGCGATTTTCTCCAATTTTGTTTACTTAACTTGGAATGTATAAGGGCCGCCTCAAGTGAATCCTGCATTTCAACAAAATTCAACGTAACCGTTGTTCACATCTCATGGACCACTCTGCTGACTATATCATGTACCAATGTTGGCCACATTCGCGCAGGTTTGAAGTTGTATCGAAAATGCGGACCATGGGTTTATTCCGTGAGTGCTTTCCCTTTCTTTTTCGTTTGTTATCATCTGTTGGGCCTTATATCATTACGAGGACTTGCAACGCATTTTTCGTGCCTCATATTAAATGTTAAGATGCGTACTGGTGCATTCAACAAAGCTGGAGACGAGCCGGCAAGGCCCGGCCAACACGTTGTGTCAAAGCTTTTGCATTAGTGACCTCTCAGCGCAGTGATCAAGAGACCCATGATCCAATAACTGTAGCACGTAGCAGGTTTGGTCATTAACTAAATTTGCCAGGCAGACCAAAAGTGACAAAGCAAGCGAAATGACTTTGTTTCGTCGTCCTCACTATAGGTGGACTTGTCATATACCAGCGCCAAGCCAGGGGATGAAAAAAAAAGAATGATGACAATGTTGGCAACTTTTGGTTCACCTAGATGATACCGCGTTCTCATAATGTGGTAAAGGAGCTAGGGCTTTAGCAGTTGCTGTAACTATCGTTCATATCTAGCTTTAGATTCCCTGCATCAATGGTGGTCAGGTAATTCAATGAAACAACACTGACACTGATACCAGTTGAGCCAGCAGTCGAACTGGCTTTCCGATTACGAACTTGACACTCCCAACATGGCGCTACACTCTCAACAGGGGGGCTTCTTCGTCGAGCGTGCTGCTTGAATGACGTTCTTGCATCAACGACTGTTCAACGTCTGAAAGTTAGTATAAAAGCAAGCAATGCAATCAACATTATTGACAGTCCTTATATGTGTGATTGATAGTCACACCTCCCACAGTTCAATGCCCAAATCGACAATGGTGAGGGTTCAACGGAACCACCCCAGCACTGCTACTGGCGAAGAATGCGGACTTTCTCAAAGGTCAAGCGCCTAACGCAACGACAGCGAGAGTTCAACGGCACTTCTCTGACCCTGTTGCTGGAAAAGAATGATGTGTAACAAGTCGCGAAAGCCTAGGGCATCTGTGGAGCCAAGATGTTATTTGAAATCGAGGTCCATGACGCACCCGCTGGCTCTTGCTTCTGATCCCCGACACTTAAACGAGTACATCAAGTTAATTTTCTCGTCCCTCTCTTTCGCCTGACACCTGGCACGAAACCAAACCTGCAGTCTCCGTGACCACTCGGACTGCGCGATTTCGCAAGAGCACATCACTGTCACTGTATTTGCGGACGGATTATACTATGACGTGTAGTCCCTTACGATAAGTATGTGGGTCTAAGCCCACTCGTTACAAGGCCAGTCGTCATAGGCCGCCAACTCGTCGTAGGTAAACTATTTAGGAAGGCCAACTTGTCGTAGGGCATGTCGTACAAGGATTTCTCGTACCACCAGACTAGTTGTCACACGAGAAACTAAAGAGCTGGATTTACGATATGACGAGCAACTCGTTTTTTGTCTGCTACACATCAGCTGTCACACACAACAATGGGCCCCACACATGATCCTGCTTTGCGTATGCTTCGCCAAGCCATGAACATGAACTTTAGTATAACCTGCAAATGTATTTTACCGCGAAGTTGTTTATCTCTAGCCCCTCTATGCAAACCCCGCATAAGTTCCCGGGGGGGGGGGGGCAGAAGGGGGGAGCAAGTGCAGTGCCCTGGACGGCTTACGTACGTATAGGCGACCGGAACGTGTGCGCCGATCCCGGAGATAGTGCAATATTGGGCCGATCCGCGGCGGCGGTTAAGCAGGCTTCAAACACTCCGCCAGCTTCCAAAAACAAGTTTAATATATTGGGTGCAAATAGAACCACATAAATTCGGCGTTGTAAGAGAAACATTATACGCGCATATATATTAGAAAGTGCACTTAGTCTAGTAAGTTGGCCTTCATGCGCTTTGTTTGTTTTAAATCCTGCTTGACGAATAATGAGAGAGGGAAAGAGTGTGGCAGCGGCGCCTGTGCGCGTTGCCTGGGCTTCTGTGGCTAAAACGTCACGCGAGACGGAGGTGCCGGCGCGGCTGCAGCAGCGGTTGCGGCATAGGCATGGGAGGTGCGGTGACCGCGGTGGCGCTCGTGTCGGCGTAGCGTGTTGCCGTATTTAAAAAAATTCATTATTTCATAATGTTTGCAGTCCATGTATGCCGCCCATGTATGCATCCCAAACAGCTTCGCTGGCGATCCGTCCCTATATCAATGTTGCGGCCCCACGAATATTGTACAATGAAAAAAGAATTCGCAATAGGAACGTGTCATTATTCATTGGTCTGCGGTCGCGAAAGCGGCATCTACCTACCCCCCCTCCCCCCAGACGGTCGGTGTGACCAGTTTCTCTATAAGAAAGTTTCCAGTGATGGGCGGGCGGGCTCATTCTCGTATGGTGTATAGCCCTGATCCTACCAGAACACGTGGTACATGTTGGACAGAGAATAAAAGTTCAGAATGTACACAATCACGCCAATGACCACAGAACTACGGTCCGTGCATTTGTGCCAAATACATGCGTAATTGTCACCTTATGCTATACCTCCGTTCTCGAGGAGAAGTCCACCATGCGTTGACTCGGACGAAGAGTTCCAGAAGATAATAATCACAAAAGCAATGAAATCTTGTACTGAAAGTTGAGGGCGTTGACAAGGCTGAGGAGAAATGCCGACGGCGACGAGGCGCAGCTAATTAACGATAAATTGAGCGGCAGTGAGAAACGCAACAACGGAGTACCGATGAAAGAAGTCGCCCACGTATAAACAGTGGAGCTACCTGAAGAGACAGTTGTTGTCGTTGAAACGTTTATTTACGTTAAATAATGGGAATTAAAAGTTTCCACCCCCAGGAAGTGGATTCAACAGAGCGGGCGGAAGAAAAAAGCAGGTAAGTTAAAAACTGTCGACTATTTTTTTGCGCCACATAAAAAAAGAAGTAACGAGTGTAATATGATGCGCTGTCTTTTGGGTGGGTCAATGAGGAAGCGTCAAGCGTCCAAGTCCCGAGACTTCAGCGTAGAGGGGCGGGTACTTCTAGTGAAAGTCGTTTAGAAATTATGCGCACAATTACAGAATGCTGACTCAAAGTTATTAGCATGAAATTAGATTATGAAGCTTCATAAAATTACTTCCGAGTCTCATCATACGCACTTCATTTCACATGATATAGGCCATAATTTGGTGCGATAGATCGTTCACACAGAGTAACTCGACCGAAGTTCTCTTCCGTGAGCCAACTTCACAAAAAACTCTTCGGTGGAGTAAAAGTAGCTGCTACGGTATACCTTGTGCCGAACCAAAGTCATTGCGATGCTGGCGTCTTTCTGAATACTTCATGACCACACCAAGAAAGAGAATAGAAAAAAGCCGCATTGTTTCATCGCTGTACACCACATGAAAATTTTATTCACCGAGCCAAATCTAAAAAAATACATCATCATTAGACGATGATGGACGCCCGCCACTGGGGCTCAGTGGTTACGGCGTCCTGGTCTGAGCACGAGGTCACTGGTTCAATTCCCAGCCGCGGCGGCTCCATTCAGACAAGGGCTAAATGCAAAAACGCTTGTGCACCACGCTTTGGGTGCACGTCAATAAACCACAGGTGGTCAAAAGTAAGCCGGAGCCCGGCACACCACAGCGTGACTGACAGCGCACATGGTGCAGTTGCGGGACCCTGCAATTAAATTTTCCTGCAAGTACAGTTCAGTGCTCGAAACGGGGTTTGCGTTGTGCATCCGTCCACCCTTTACGTTACGATGGCGACAACTTTCTCGTCTTTGACGTTATTTGGTCGTCGTCAGGCTACCTCATCCAATCCTTCACCGTCGCTTTCACCATTGTAGGCATACATTCTGGTTGTCATCGTAAGAGCCTGCATCGAGTGCACAACATAAGTGTGTTCTGTGCAAACGTAGACAAGCACTTTGTCCTCCGCATGCGAAGGAATCGAAAGATTCATATCCGGATAGCGGCATTGCGTTCGATGTGTTTGGTTCCCAGATGACCAATTAGGAAAACAATTTGTGAACACATATTGGCCTAAACATGAAATTCGGCACACGAGTCCTCTGCCGTACCATTAAAGAATAGATGCCCTGTGCCTTCATCACGAAACAGAGGCAGCGGGCAATCCACGGTCCTACTCAAGGTTTGCAAGCACAGGACTCACGGAGTCCAGCACTTCCAGTATGCACCTAGCTGTTGCTGTCTGGATCTTGTCCACGAGCATGCGAATTGTATATACAAGCGTCGTGACCTCCAATACAATGTTGGTCCTGCTGGGCCAACTTGCCACAATAAGATGCGGTACAGTGGGGTATCTCTACATATGTCCGCACCTAACAAGGTTAGGTGGAACATACAAGATACGCATCATGCAGAAATGCATCATGCGGCTACCGGGCTCCTTTCTCGCGCTTCTTTCTGAGCCCGCTGCACCATCTAGTGGCACTGCCGAGAAGTCCGCGCGTGGGCTCCGAGACGAAAAGCATGAAGCGACGGTGCGTGTGAACGCTGAGAATTGTTCCCTCGCTTGCCGCACACTCAGGGGCACATACACAGTGACCTATGTTGGCGAAAGTTTTATTGAAGAGCAGCAAATACCCATGCACTCATGGCGAAGCTCGCTAATGATGATGATGATGTCCTTGATGAGTTTGGCGCTTACCCACTCGCGGGGATTGGCCAAGAGTCGGGCAGACTTTGCTTAAGTGTTCAGAAAATGGAGGTAACAACCTAAAATTTTGTTACATGAATTTAGGCGAGAGAAAATCGAAACGGTTCAGTAGACTGTCATGCGACGTAAAGGAAAAAAATTATCTATAATATATCAATGCGGCAATAGAGGAGGAATAAATAGAATAATACGGTCATCAATGAAATCGGTTTGATTCATTAATAAATTTTTCTAAGGCGAAGCACACATTCCTGTGTGAGTGCCCAAGCACAGACGCTCCGAAAGACAGTAGTACCGGAGTGTTCAATGGCAGGCCAAGCTGTCGCACTGTAATTTCTAATGTCATTTTCTTCACGGAGAAGAAACGCCGGCATTCCAGCAAGTAGTGCTCAATCGTCTATAATGCATTGCAAAAATGGCACAATGGGGATATTGCCAGACCAGATCGGTGCGTGTAAAAATTTAGAGATGGGACTCGACAACGTAGTCTCGTTAATGTAACTTCCGTTTGTCTTGTTTTGCAGAACTTCCTGCTCCAAGGGAATTGTAAGTGGCGTAGTTCCAAGGATGATTTAAGGTTCGATTGTGATGTTAAAAGGATGTATCTTCTGAACCTGGCGGACGTGATAAAACCCATCGTTGGAAGAAGGGGAAGCACTGGGCCGCTGATAGAAGCCTTGGCCAAGCTGTCTGCCACCTCATTCATAAATATGCCTTTGTGCCCAGGTACCCATATTAATCGTAAACTTCTCAAATGACTAGGAGCCAGTGAGTAAAAAGTTTTCAATATGTGTGACTCGCCGGGAGCAGTAAGTGAGGTGCACAGCGACAAAGAATCTGTGATTATTACCGCCGTTGTCCTGGAAGATTGTAGCTTTCGTAAAGCTAGGACAACAGCTAGGAATTCGGCTAGGTATATTGGAGTGAAGTCGGGAAGCCGAATAGAAAAATACCAGTCCAATGATGATGAGAAAATTCCAACTCCTGCCTTTTCTTCACTCTGCGAAGCATCCGTTGCTATAATTACGTCAGTGTGGAGCTGATTCAAGTGATCCTGGAGTAAGCCGTTAAGAATATGCGAGGGAAGCTGCTTTGCATTATTTGGGTATAGGTCGTCATAAGTAATAACTAGTGAATTTGAGATGCTGTTTTCCGTGATTATATCATTTATATTTACGTCTAACGGACTCAATAACGATTGCGATACAATGACTTGTGGCGTGTGAAACCGTGGCCATCTGACTCCAAAAAATTGGACTCGTTGTTTGATGAAGATGGACTGGGATCTTCTTAGTGGGGATTCATACAGCCTTATAAATGTTTGGACGGTAAGTATTTTAAATCTCATTTCAAGAAAGGTAATCGTGCTTCCTTGTAGAGCACAGCGTTGGCTACAAACTTTGGTAGCCCCAGACATAAGCGAAGCGCTTCCCGTTCCAGCAAAACTAGTGGGCGTAGCTTGTAAGCCGCGGCGCCGGAGAATAACACACAACCGAACTCTATTATAGGTCGAATATACATGCGGTAAATCATTATGAGTGTGTCTCTGCGCATGCCCCATCGATAATTACTTATCCTTCGTAATATCCCCATTGCACGAGAAGCTTTCGAAGATATATGTTCAATATGCTGACGCCAATCAAGATTACTATCATAAATAATTCCAAGGTACCTGACCTTTTCCACTTGTGGGATAGTGGAATGGCGGTATGAAAGGGATATAGTAACTGGGTCTTGTAGGGGAAAGGCAAGAACGGCACTCTTATTTACATTAAGGGACAAGCGAATACGGTCCAGCCATGCTTCTAGCTCGCATAAGTATTCCTGTAAGCATTCGTACAGAGACTGAATATCCCTTGCTGATGCAAAAAACGCTATATCATTAGCGTAAACGTACGTGCTTACATTTTGATGATGAGGAATGGAGCTGAGTAGGATGTTAAACAGCAGCGGGGACAAAACTGCCCCTTGAGGAACCGCGCGTGTTTGTCTGAATTTTCCCGATGAAATTCCGCTTTGTGCACAGTAAAACTCCCTGCCCTGCAAGAACTCGGCAGTCCACGTCACGAAGTAGTCTGGCAATCCAATATCCTGCATCCTCTTTATTAATAAAAGGTATTCCACACTATCGTATGCTTTAGAAATGTCTACTGTGACTAGGGCAGCATATTGTTTATGGTAACGAGCCAACTGAATTCGGCTTTCTAGGTCGATATGTGCGCACCAAATGGACATCCCAGGTCTAAATCTAATTTGGCTTCAAATCTAAGAAGCTAGGTCGTAGGCCGAGGGGTTGGGTACCGGAAGTTGAGCCTTGCATTAGAATTCATACTAGGGAAGGGTCGGTGATACCCAAAGTTGAAGCAATCAGGGTCCTGGGTTTTGTACTTGAAACGAACGGATCGAACATTAGAACCATTCAGCGTATTACCAAGAAAACGGAGGAGGCCATAAGACTTATAAGAAGGATCTCTAATAGGCATAGGGGTTTAGGAGAAGAAGGTGCGATGCGCTTAGTTCACGCATTTATTATGTGTCATTTCTCGTATGTGGCAGCTATGCTAAATTGGAATAGGGGGGAGAAAAATAAATTGGAAGCATTAATCAGAAAAGCCATCAAGGCTGCGCTTGGTCTGCCTATGACTACGTCAAACGATATGTTGTTACGACTGGGTTTGCATAATACTTTAGATGAAATTGCTGAGGCTCAACGTACCGCACAGAGGGAGCGGTTGCTAGGTACACCAGCGGGTAGGTATATATTACAGTCAATTGAAGAATCGGTGGCTGTGTCGCACGATAGGGCGCCCCTACACGAGTTGAACGTGAACCTTAGGGCAAATATCATGGTTCGTCCATTTCCGCGGAATGTGCACCCCGTGCACAATGTAGGGAGGCGGGTCGCGAGAGCTAGGGCTTTGCTGCGAGAGGCAAAGGATCAGGAGGAGGAGTCTGCGTTTGTTGACGCCGCATGGATTAATGGTAAAAATGCTTATTCGGTGGTGGTAGTAGATGGCAAAGGGAGCGTTAGAAATGCTGCTTCCATTTATACCAAAGACCCGGGGGTTGCTGAACAGGTGGCTATTGCTCTAGCACTAATTGATTCTAGAAGAGTTTTGGTGTTTAGCGACTCGCGATCTGCGATTACAGCCTTCTCGAGAGGACTTGTTGCGGAACCGGCTAACAGACTGCTGCAGGGTAGGGATATCACTTCGCATACCGTTACTTGGTTCCCGGCGCACATGGGGACAGTGGAGGGAGCCCCGCGTAACCTCAACGAGGTGGCGCACAGGGAGGCACGAGGATTAGTGTGCCGTGTACTCCCTGAAGGGGCTGGATCTCCCGCTCCTGAGTACAGGGACCAACTGTTAACCTACAACGAAATCACCAAGCACTATTACTTAGGGCGCAGGGCATTCCCGTTGCCACATCCTAAATTAAGTAGGCCGCAGGCGGTTACATTAAGGCTTCTGCAGACACGGACGTACCCTAACCCAGTCATCATGAATAAAATTAATCCGGACTGCGGGGTTTCAGTCTATTGTAGTAAGTGTGGGGGTTTGCTCGATTTACAACACATGCTGTGGCGCTGCTTGGCGTTGGCCGGTGATGGTTCTCGAGGTGAACAGTGGTGGCAGCGAATGCTGCACAGTGAAGTGCTGGCGGACCAACTCAGGGCTGTCCAGAGGGCCCGTGTGATGGCACAGGGGCTCGGCCTCTCTGTACCGACGTGGGAGCGGCCCGCATCAGTCCCAGACTGATCCCTCAGGACCTAAATAAAGTTCTTCATACCATACCATACAAACTGAACCATACGTGCGTTTAATAATCTTTCTATTAATTTTACGAAATTTGATGTTAGAGAAATAGGCCGAATATTGTCTAGGACATACCCTTTGGTTTTGTCTTTCAGCAGAGGAATCACCTTCGCAATTCTCCACACAGGAGGGAACCATGCATATTGTACTGAGTAATTTATGGTATCTAACAAGCCGTTAGGAGCGACTTCAAAGAGAAGCTTAATCATCTTGGTAGTGACTCCATCGGGACCTGGGGCTGCAGTTGATAAACAGGAAACGGCTTGGGACAATTCTGCCAAGGAAAACTCTTCGAAATCTTCTGAAGTGCCCTGCGCGTAAGGAGAGAAGGGAAGAGAGGTAGCGAAGCGGGTCTCTAACCCTTGCGCGATTACATTTAGAGTGTCAGCTTTTTCACTTGTGGTTAAACTTACCGACTCCCAATTCAAGGGACGCGGAATCATTTTTTGGGATTTTAAAAACCGAAATAATGCACGCTTATTATTTGCTTTCGAAAGGAATTCGAAATGTCGGACATTGTAATCGTCTTTTGCCTTACCTACCGTTCTTTTAAATGTTCCAGCAATAAATTTATAGTTTTTCCAGTTTTTCGGAGATTGGTTATGCATGAGTTGTTTCCATGCAGCCTTGCGTCGCTTGTAGTCCCGCGAGCACTCGTCATTCCACCAATTTGTAGAAGCAGTGTTTTTACATGCCTTTAACTGGAGCTCTGACCTTTTGCGCGAATTTTCAATGATTGAGAAAATATCCTCGGCTTTCAATGGAGAATTTTCTATTGATTTGAAAGTAGTCCGCAAGCAATTTTTAAATGTACGGTAATCTACAAAAGAGTGGATGCGAGCCTCCACGGTGGACTGCGGACCTACCACTTCAAACACAACAGGCAAATGATCGCTGGTCGTCCCGACATTCACCGTTTCCCATGCGGATGTGAGAATACCTGGACCTGAAAATGTAAGATCCAGCACAGATTTGAACTGTCCGCGAAGAAACGTAACTGATCCCGAATTTTGACACGAAAAGTTATTTGTGATTGCCCGGTCCCATAGACGCTTTCCGCACAGGTCTGTCCTGGATCCCCATGATACATGATGAGAGTTGAAGTCACCTGCCAAAATTATTTCTTTACCGCATTTTGCCATAACCGAGTCTAGTGGGTGTGTATCCTGCACACCCGAGGGAAAGTATATATTGACTAACGAGAAAGGTCTACTGCCACGGAGAGTAATTTCTACTGCTAGAATTTCACATTCTAAAGACATCAGCTGGAATGATATATTTGCCCTGTGGCAAAACTTGCTTGAGACCATAATTAACAGTCCCCCACCTCTATATGGGCGATCTAGGCGAAAGGACCTAAAATTGCGCAGAGAAAATTGTTTTTCAGGGGATAGCCAGGTTTCTTGTAGTAAAATTACATCTGGAGAAATTTGAGACGATAGAACGTTTAAATCTGTAGAAGCAGCGAATACTGATCTGCAGTTCCACTGCAATACCCTCATCTACCTTCCAGTGATGAGAGCACCGCAGAGGCCACAGCCTCCTCCAATATATTACCTTTCGGGTTGACTTCAGGGAGGATTTTCTTGGATTTACTAACTGAGTGTGAAGTGGTAGCCTCAAGGGGAGAACACCTCCTTTTATGCGCCCTCACGTCAATTTCCATGTTTGAGGTATCTGGATAATCGGGGTTGTCTGGGCTATTAGTTGCCTTCGTTGAGGTACCTGGGACATACCTGACTTGCTCTATATGGGTTGCGGACGCAATTGCTCCATTTTCCTGAGAGTGGGTTAAACAAGCATTCACGTCAGAGCATGATGGCAGGGCAGTAACACTCGGTAATAATTTTTCTAACTTCGAGGAAACCAGTCCATTGAAGCATTCTGTGACGCTTTCTACTATGCGCTCCATAATTCTAGCCATAGACTTTTCAATAGCTTGTCCGATTACCTCTGACAGGCTTCCATCAACGACAGCTTGGGTTCGTGCTGTCACACTCGCATAACCATGGGCTCTTTCTTTTACCGCCGCAATTACCTCTTGGCGTGAGCAGCGCCTTTTGTCCATAACCTCCATTATTTGGACTTCTTGAGTTCGAGCAGGGCAGTTTAAGCAATCAGCTTTGTGGGCTCCACCGCAGAGGCAGCAAGAGTCCGACTCGGCCGAGCAATTACTAGCGGAATGGCTCCCGCCGCAGACGCAACAACGAAGGCTGGATTTGCAACCACCCATGCTGTGACCATAGCGCCAACAATTTCGACATTGTAATGGACGCAAGGCAAGCGGGTCCACTCGGAATATTAGAGGCCAGACTTTTATCTCTGTAGGGCAAGACGTACCTGCAAACGTGGCAATTACTGACTCAGTAGGGACGCGTGTATTGTCCACCATTCTGTTGCACCGGTAAACAGCAATTACTCCAGCCGCGGAGAGCTTTTCTAGGGTCTCTGTCGGACTTAAGGAGGAGTCTACACCACGAACAATTCCCTTAGTGCAGGCAAAATGCGGGGGAATGAAGGCACTCACTTGCATCGAGCGTTGGCGTGAAAGACGTTCATTGAAAATCGGCAAATACCCAGTCTTTTATATCACCGGGTCACTGTTATTGAGGAAGCCGTGTGACATGGCTTCAATTCCGCCCAGCATCGGCGAAATTTAAAGGATCTGTTAATGGCGTTAGCACTCTTAGGGTATTTAACGTACTTTTCGGGGTTTTTCTATTTATATTTGCATATATGTATCTGTTTATGTTTGTGCCTAACCGTTTTCCCTCCTACCTTGGTCTCTGGGTGGTCCGTGGTCGAACACATAACGCATCGCACTGCTGTGCGGAGGGAACAGGGTTCGAAACCAACCATCGGACCAACAAGGGTCACTGAGTATAATATGCCAATGTGTACACATGTGCCGCTCTTCAACGAGCCTCTGGGCCCACATGGGTCACTATTAGCCCTGAGATATCTGAGTTGCGCCCTCTCGCGTATCACGTCAGTAGGAGGACTCCGCTGCCGCGCCGCGCGCGCACTCGCTACGTGAAGGCAACCTCAGACTGTTGGCCGACCTGCTCTGCCCGAGTGTTTGAAATGAGAGTCTGCAGGTTTTTTCGACCAGTATGTACGCAATGTTCCAGGGCACTATTCCCCACGTAATCGAGCGGAGTAGTCGTCGTCATCACGTTCAGTGTGGATTGCTCCTGGCGTTGCCTGCTAGTCATCAGTGTGTACACGTGCGTGTAATGCGTTGGCTTCTCGCCATTGCTGTTCCGTTTTCATGGCACACTGATAATTGGTTGTCGGCTCTTTTTTGAGAATGAACTGCGGGATTTGGCCTTCAGCCATGATGCGTGCGCTGTAATAGTGTGTTTGTTTGTTCAGCGCATGATCCCATTCACCAACTTTCCGGGGGGTATCTATCTATCTATATTTGTATCTATCAATATATGTTTGAAGATCTGGTTCTAACAGTCTCCCACGTACCTGGGTCACTGGGTGGTCTGTGGTCGAATGGGTAGCGCATCGGGCTGTTGTGCTGAGGCAACAAGGTTCGAAACCAAACACAAGCCCAACTTGGTTCACTGAGTATGTGGCGACGTGTACATATGTGCCCCTTTCAACGAACCTCTTTCACGCCGGCATGGGTCACTGTAGATGCGGAACTGGGTAAATACCGCTATTCAATGATACTCTTTGATGCCGCCTTTAGCACTTGGTTTGTGCCATTTGGTCTGTGCTGGTCTTAGATGAGCTGCTTTGATGCCATGGTGGGTAACTAGGTATTTGTTACTGGTAATATGCTGCCTCTATAATGACGACAAAAGATCTTGAATTTCTGCGATGCTTGGCGGAATCGAACGCACGTCCAAAGGATTCCTCAAGGACAGCAACCCGACACTTTAGCAGGCTGCGCCACAAATCAACATGGTATGTGAAGCTTTTCAATGAACGTCTTTTATGCCAACGCTTTTGCGAGTTGCACCATGACGCACTGGGTATGGCTGAACATATCACCAACTTGGGACACTGAGCATGTGTCACTAGGTGTGCGGCAAGCGAGGGATTAATTCTTGGCATTCGCGGGAACCGGCGCTCCACCTTGTCTCGGAGGCCACGCGCGGACTTCTCGGCTGCGCCACCAGATGGTGCATCGTGTCCAGAATGAAGCGCGAGGGAGGAGCCCGGTTCCCGCACGCACCGACGCATCATGCATTTCGCAGGCCATGCGCAGGCTTCGCGGCGGCTCCGCTAGATGGAGCTCAGTGTTGTTAGGGAAAAGGCGATTGTAAGATTGGTGCAAGAAAAATATAGAGGAACGACCAACAACGGAAGTGTGCAAAAACAAAGTTCACAATAGGGGTTCAGAAAGTGTGATGATAAAAATTATTCCTGATTTTTTGTTTTGTTTTTTGGAGCAGGTCGGACATTAGGCAAAATATTAACAAGAGCATTGTGGCGCAACCCACGGCCCCGTTCCAAAGGGGATCCTCATAGTATCCATCCATTCATCCATCCATCCACCCACCTAAGTGCGAAAGAGGAGTTCCGCTGCCGTACACACCTCATAACTCGTTTCAATGGTGGCAATACGTAGCGTCATTATATTGGTTCAATGCTAAACGCATTACCGTTGGCAGTCATCGTGACATGGGTTCTGCCTATCTTATTTCTTGAAGAGTGGTACACACCCAGTGACTGAAGCTGGCGTCAAAGGGGTTCATTGAAATGCGGCACATACCCAGTGACCCAAGTTTTTACATTGAAGCTGTATACATGTACCGTCCAAGGAAATTTTTGTCTCGTTGGCATGGTACGCAAAAACAAAAAACTCTCCATACGTGGGCCGATCCCGGAGATAGTGCAATGCCGGGCCGAACCGCGCCGGAGGTGAAGCAGGCGTTAAGCACTCCCCATACGTGGGCCGATCCCGGAGTTAGTGCAATGCCGGGCCGACCCGCGGCGGAGGTGAAGCAGGCGTTAAGCACTCCCTATACATGGGCCGATCCCAAAGATAGTGCAATGCCGGGCCGACCCGCGCCGGAGGTGAAGCAGGCGTTAAGCACTCCCCATACATGGGCCGATCCCGAAGATAGTGCAATGCCGGGCCGACCCGCGGCACAGGTGAAGCAGGCGTTAAGCACTCCCCGTACATAGGCCGATAACGAGGATAGCGCAATGCCGGGCCGACCCGAAGCGCAGGTGCAGTTCGCCATTAAAGGACCCACATACACAGTTTCGCAGGTCATCCTTCTTCATAGAATGGAAGGGCACTGATTTTTCCGATGGCTGGTTTCGAACCCGGCTCCATAAGCAGAGCAGCCCGATCTTCTACCCATTGTACCATGGACTTCGCTGTCACCTGAGTTGGCAGGAAAGAGGTTAGGCGGACATACATACATACATACATACATACATACATACATACATACATACATACATACATACATACATACATACATACATACATACATACATACATACATACATACATACATACATACATACATACATACATACATACATACATACATACATACATACATACATACATACATACATACATACATACCGCAACTATGCGATGTTCCAAACGAATGCTAATCGCTTATATATTTCCATAGAGATTTACAGGTAAGGCCAGAAAGAAATCAGAAGGGATAGTATGTACGAGAGCACAAACGGCAATGCCTTTTATTTGAGTCCCGAACTGGCTGACTGAAAACAAAAATATACCTGAGAAAATATTCGCAACGGGATGACATATGTGTCCGCTGCAGCAAAAGTCCGGCAAACGACTCGTCACATCGAAATCGAATGCCTACACATTAAACCAACAAGACCCATAGAGAACGTCCACCTCGCAAAAATGCTGGGATTCAAAGTGGATGGAAGCATTAACGGTTCAGCAACCGAGTCAAGCAAGTCACGTTTAGAGTATTGGTAAAAGAAAAACCAGGACAACGATGGATAGATATGAAATCATTAGATGCATAAGTGACTGTACAATACAGATATATAGGTTTTAATGAAGAAGCAAAGATCAAGGGGGGATATGCAACATGATAGACTGTTATGCATGTATATAATATCGGTTTAGCCCGAACACCCTAGGTGACAATTTGTCGCAGCCTCACCATAGTCAAGTTCGCTGACATAATTAGCTTTGCAAACACTGAACGCAACTGCCCGTTAAAACCCAGGAGCTCCATGCATGACATTCGCGCAGTTTGTTTATTTTTTCGCAGCCGACGTCACGCCATTACTGTTCGTAGGACTGTGCTTCTCTCCTAGGCAGGGACCACTGAGGATAGTCACGCTTCCGCTGTGGTTCCGGAGATATATGGACACTTTAAACCTTCGAGCAAGTGTATGCAACGTGAGACGACTCCACAGACGCACCACCGGGCGCATGTCCTTCAGCGGCATCTAGAGTATCGAAGTCAGGTGCGATATTTTTTCTTTGGAAGGCGATATTCAGAAATAACACAGCAGCTGACGAGCTTATCTCAGTTGCGGCGCCAGCGGTATAAGTGCAGACAGTTTACTTCGTCGAGAAAACGCCGATAACGGGAGACCTGCCTGCAGCAACCTCGCTGCGCGCGTGCTATTCTGCGGCATGCTCAGTGTTCGTGGATAACGATGCGATTTACGCGTTCGCAAGGCATCCCATGGCACTAGGTTCCTGGCGCTCAGGTGTTTGAACTTCAAACAATAGAGCCATGCGGCGTTTCTTTAAGTGTTGGGTTGTATATCACAAAGCCGGACTGGGGAAAATGGTGGCCACAATGTGGACTGTTGGTGGTCCCACCTACTTAGAAATGACATGGCATGTACAAGAACTGAGTGGTACAAGTTTAGCATGGAGAGTTAAACTGAGGGAACCGCCCCAGTTCGCAAGCGTATTTAAGCGAGTGTGCAGAGATGAGGATGAAGAAGCGAGCGAGCCGATAATCGGCCGTCGCTATAGACAATGTATCCTACTTTTTTTAACAATCTCTATGAACAAAGTAAAGCCGGACGGCAACGAGGACGCTTTGAAGCATCGTCTGCCTAGAAGCCTAGGAAAGTTCATCTTCCACCATCGTGACATCAGTTGTAGAAGTTTCAGCTTCAGAGTTGAATAATTCCCAGTCAGGACTTCCAAGGCGACGCGTCGAGCCTGAAAAGGGAGAAGGCTTTAGTACACAACTACGTCATCACTGGTTGAACATCATCTTCACAGAAACAGTAAATTTCCAAAATGGTACGAGGAAACTTTGTATTTAAAAGTAATATCAAATATCACTATGCCTACACATTGGGCAGGCTAGTTCTTAGAGGTTCTGCTACTGAATGGTAAACAGCAAATGTGGTTGTTTTACGCATACTAAGTGGGAAAATGGCAATGCAGCTGAAGAAAGTAATCACGCTCTGGGATAACTTGCTTATTCGAACAGCTGGCGGCCACATAATTACCCCACTGGGCGCCTGCACGACTAGAGTTGAAATTCAAGGATCTGCAGTCATAGCGTGTTACCCTGTGTTACGCGAATGCTCCCGCGATGTTATTCTTGGCGTTGACTTCCTGCAGGAGTATGGCGCTATTATTAATCTTCAAGAGCGTCGTATCACATTCTCAGCCGACCCAGCAATCGATGTGCTGGACGATCAACAGCGTGTCGACGTACTTCGTGTTTCTGGAGACAGTGTAACGCTTCCTTCGACATCACATGCTGTGGCTTACGTGATGGCGAAGTGGTGGCCGAAACTAATTTGGAACACCTCCTGAAGCAAGCTGTTTGTGTGGCAGAAGCATTATACAGCTTCGTGATGGCCAGTGGCAATTGCTCGTTACCAACTTTAACAACGAGCGCCAACATCTTTTCCGCGGCACTTCGATAGCGTTTGCAGACGAAGTAGCAAACGTTAATAACTGCTTCACGTCGGAAGTACTGGAGACAGCGGACACGCCTCTGGGCCATATCGACATCAATTCTGAATGGTCCACCGATAGCCAGACAGCACTGCGCAAGCTCTTGCATGAATTGCGGACCTGCTTCGCGAGTTCTTCAAAGGTACGCCAGACTCCCATCACTAGAGACAGGATCATCATGTTCGAGGACGCACGCCCGATACACCAGCAGCCTCACCGCGTGTCGGCAAAAGCTGCGAAGCCATACGCACGCAGGTCCGGGAGATGCTTTACGATGGCGTCATCGAACCTTCCAACAGCCCGTGGTCGTCTCCGGTCGTTCTTGTCAAAAAGAAAGACGGAACGCTCCGCTTCTGTGTCGATTACCGGAAGCTTAACAACGTGACTAAAAAGGACGTGTACCCGCTGCCGCGTATCGACGACTCGTTAGATAAGCTACGGCGTGCCCTCTATTTTTCTTCTCTCGATCTTTTAAAAAGTCGCTACTGGCAAGTCGAGGTAGACGAACGAGACCGCGAGAAAACAGCCTTTGTGACTCCAGATGGTCTCTACGAATTTCGAGTCCTTCGTTTTGGCTTGTGTTGAGCCCCGGCTACTTTCCAGCGAATAATGCACACTGTCCTCACTGGACTGAAGTGGCGGACTTGTCTTGTGTACCTTGATGATGTCGTCGTATTTTCCGAAACGTTCGAGCAGCATCTTCACCGCCTGCGGAGCTCGCTAGAAGCCATGCGATAGGCACACTTAAGCCGGAAAAGTGTCACTTCGGTTACGAAGAGCTCAAGTTCCTCGGGCTTGTAGCAAGCGCCAAAATGGTGGCGTGTGGCGCTTACTACGACTGTGGCCGCATTTACAGCTCCTGCCGATCAGAAGGCCGTCCGGCGCTTCCTGACTTTGTGCGCCTACTATCGCCGGTTTATTAAGGGCTTCTGACTCGCCTTACGAGGGACGACACGCCATTTGTCTGGAATAGTGAGCAACAGGCAGCTTTTACTGAATTACAACAGCACCTACAGTCAGCACCCGCTCTTGCACATTTTGACGATGATGCCGATACAGAGGTGCATACCGACGCAAGTAGCATTGGCCTTGGCGCAGTGCTCGTCCAGCGTCAAGATGGAGTGGAAAGAGTTATCGCCTATGACAGCCGCTCACTGTCCCACGCCGAGGTGGATTATTCGACAACGGAGAAAGAGTGTCTCGCAGTCGTGTGGGCGATTATCAGGTTTCACCCTTACCTCTATGGTCATCCCTTCAAAGTAGTGACGGACCACCACGCCCTCTGTTGGTTGGCAAGCATGCGCGACCCTTCAGGACAACTGGGACGGTGGAGCTTGCGGCTACAGGAATTTGACGTCACTATCGTTTATAAGTCTGGCCGTAATCACGAAGACGCTGATACACTGTCCCGCGCACCCATTGATCCTGTCAGTCAGGAAACAGAGGACGATGACGGCTTCCTGGGTGCCATTAGTTCGTCAGACTTGATCAGATGGCAGCGTGACGACGCTGAGATTCGACCGATCATCGATCATTTAGAGGGCCGCAGCACTGTCATACCACGCCATCTGTCCCGCTCGTTGACGTCCTTCTGTCTACGAGACAACGTGCTGTATAAGAAGAATGCCCGTTCGAACCGCCGTGCTTACCTCCAGGTTGTTGTAAGAGACATGCGAGACTACGTCCTCTTCGCCTGCCATGACGAACTCACATTTAGGCTGGACATTTAGGCTTCTCACGAACACGCGCTAGAGTAAGCGAGATGTACTATTGGCCCGCGCTTTCGGCAAACGTCAAACAGTACTTTAAAGGCTGTCGTCAATGCCAGCGCCGAAAGACACCTTCCGTTAAGCCGGCTGGCTTCCTTCAGCCAATCGAAGCACCTCACACGCCTTTCGATCATATTGGCATGGACATGCTCGGATCGTTCCCTCTTTCAGCCGACGGCAATGAATGCGTGATGGTCGCGACTGATTATTTAGCACGTTATGCTGAGACGCATGCGATCCCACGAGCCACGGCTTCAGAGGTAGCGCAATTCTTCATGCGCCACATCGCACTGGGTCACGATGCTCCCTCCACTGTCAGAACAGACAGAGGGACAGCATTCACTGCCCAGCTTATAGATGAAGTTGTGGAATTAAGCAACACCAGGGGTCGAACAACGACCGCGTATCATCCACAGACACACGGACTTACCAAGCGCTGAATAAGATGATCACAGACATGATTTCCATGTACATCGTCGTCCAACACATTACATGGGATCGAATCTTGTCTTACGTGACCTTCGCGATAACACCACCGTGCAAGAGACGACGGGATTCACACCATTTCACCTTCTCTATGGTTGCAAAGTCCAGACGATGTTGGATGCAATGCTACCGTGTCAAGACGGCGACCACTTGACAACTGACGCCGATGAATTTGCTGAGCATGCCGAGGAAGCCCGGCAGCTCGCGCGGCTGCGCATCTACTAGC
Source organism: Dermacentor variabilis (assembly GCF_050947875.1). NCBI lineage: Eukaryota > Metazoa > Arthropoda > Arachnida > Ixodida > Ixodidae > Dermacentor > Dermacentor variabilis. Next base: position 146,390,549 of record NC_134568.1, on the reverse strand, counting down.
ACTAGCAGACGGACGCACGACGCTACAACATCCGCCACAGGGACAAATTCTACAACCCCGGAGATCAAGTTTGGGTGTGGACTCCTGTTGGCCACCGTGGCCTCTGTGAAGAATTACTGAGCCGGTATTTTGGTCCGTATAAAGTACTACGCCGCGTCAGTGACGTTAACTACGAAGTGGTCCCGGACACAACATCGCAGACACGGACCCGGACACAAAGACAACCAAGCTCGGACATAGTTCATGTTGAGAGCATGAAGCCGTACACTGGGCGTTCCATTTTTTTTTCTGACATTCAACCTTCTTTGTTTCTGCTTTTCATTTTACTTCGTGAGCTTGCCTCTCTGTCCATTGATTGTGCGAGCGGCACGTTTCTTTTTTCTTTTTTTTTCGTACTTTCGCTTTGTCTGCGTTGGTTTTTTTTCGTTTGTTTGTTTTGTTTTTATTGCCTACGCCTATTTTGCAGCATCGAGACGATGCTTTTGTTCGGAAGGGGGAATGACGCCACATGTAGATAGTGGGTCGAGGGCAAGAGTGCGTCGAGCCCAAAAGAACAAAGAAGACCGCGCACCTTCCCTGCTCGCGAACCAACCCCGACGGACGCGCTTTCCAAGAGCTCGCTGCTCTCCGGTTTGTTAAAACCCCCAAGAATATTCTGAAGGCTCGTGACAGTATGTTCTTTTTAATTATGGGGTTTTACGTGCCAAAATCACTTTCTGATTGTGAGGCACGCGACAGTATATTTAAAGTTTGGCTAAAGGTACGTGGGGCACCCTGTGGAATAGGGAGGGTCACTGTATTTGCATGCAACCGCAATATCACGGGACCGAATTCGCGAAGATTTTCGCTCTTAAGTATCGTTTGCAATTAGCCAGCCTCTTTCGTTAATACTATGTCAAACACCATATTGTTGCCTAGGATGCACTCTTAGGGCCAGTTCCAACGTAAAAAAAAATTGCCAATACACGTCCTTGTTCGCAAGCGACAAGGTCAGTGTGTGACGTATTTCTAAAGCTTGCACGATCAAACAGTGTCCTTCACGCGCCGCGAGTTGACTGATTTAAGCTAAACATTGTTTCATTCATTGAACAGTCATTCGAACTGAAGAAAGAAGAAAAAAGACAACAAACTGCAGGGATTCCTTCGGCTTTTGACTCATTCACTGCGACGACAGCATTTCGCCGCAATGATGACCACCATCTTGTTCTAGCTGCCTGCTTTTTGCGCACGTAATTGTGCTCGCACACAACCGGAGAATGGCCCAGAAGCCAGCCTAGAGTGCTGATGGTTGCGAGGTCTGGTCAACGAAGAATAATGTCTTACTCTGAAGTGAGAATTTTACAAGAATACTTGGAATAATAGTTAAACGAAAACACTTCTGTGATATTAGATAAAATGGTTGTTTAGATAAATAATGTGTGAATTTAAGTTCTTCGTGATGTGCGCAACTTCCTTTCTGTATGGTAAAATCATGCGTGTTGGAGAATGGAAACTACATGGACAGATTTTAGCGCTCTCAGACTGCTCATTTCATTAATTAACTTAAATTTATTTAGAGATTATGTATAGCTTTATGAAACCCTGTGTTTGCAGCTGTTTATCCTAAGGCTTATGCTATTTTTTTTTTCAAGGTTGTCTAACATTTTACTATGGAGCACAAATATTGCTTCTTTAAAATATTTGATCCGGAAAATCATAGTCCATCGTGCCTCTTACAGTTTCTTTTGTTCGTCACCATGGCGAGGTTGCTTTGTGGTCACAGTAATAAGTTTCTATTAGTTGCGAAAACAACCACATTTGCTGTTTATCATTCAGTAGGAGAACCTCTAAGTACTAGCCAGCCCAATGTGTAGGCATCGTGGTATTTGATATTACTTTTAAATAGAAAGTTTCCTCATACCATTTGGAAATTCACTGTTTCTGTGAAGATGATGTTCAACCAGTGATGAGGTAGTTGTGTACTAAAGCCTTCTCCCTTTTCAGGCTCGACGCGTCGCCTTGGAAGTCCTGACTGGGAATTATTCAACTCTGAAGCTGAAACTTCTACAACTGATGTCACGATGGTGGAAGATGAACTTTCCTAGGCTTCTAGGCAGACGATGCTTCAAAGCGTCCTCGTTGCCGTCCGGCTTTACTTTGTTCATAGAGATTGTTAAAAAAAGTAGGATACATTGTCTATAGCGACGGCCAATTATCGGCTCGCTCGCTTCTTCATCCTCATCTCTGCACACTCGCTTAAATACGCTTGCGAACTGGGGCGGTTCCCTCAGTTTAACTCTCCATGCTAAACTTGTACCACTCAGTTCTTGTACATGCCATGTCATTTCTAAGTAGGTGGGACCACCAACAGTCCACATTGTGGCCACCATTTTCCCCAGTCCGGCTTTGTGATATACAACCCAACACTTAAAGAAACGCCGCATGGCTCTATTGTTTGAAGTTCAAACACCTGAGCGCCAGGGGCCTGGTGCCATGGGATGCCCTGCGAACGCGTAAATCGCATCGTTATCCACGAACACTGAGCATGCCGCAGAATAGCACGCGCGCAGCGAGGTTGCTGCAGGCAGGTCTCCCGTTACCGGCATTTTCTCGACGAAGTAAACTGTCTGCACTTATACCGCTGGCGCCGCAACGGAGATAACCTCGTCAGCTGCTGTGTTATTTCAGAACACCGCGTTCCAAAGAAAAATATAGCACCTGACTTCGATACTCTAGATGCCGCTGAATGACATGCGCCCGGTGGTGCGTCTGTGGGGTCGTCTCCCGTTGCATACACTTGCTCGAAGGTTTAAAGTGTCCATATATCTCCGGAACCACAGCGGAAGCGTGACTATCCTCAGTGGTCCCTGCCTAGGAGAGAAGCACAGTCCTACGAACAGTAATGGCGTGCCTTCGGCTGCGAAAAAAATTAACAAACTGCACGAATGCCATGCATGGATCTCCTGGGTTTTAACGGGCAGTTGCGCTCAGTGTTTGCAAAGCTAATTATGTCAGCGAACTTGACTATGGTGAGGCTGCGACAAATTGTCACCTATACCTGTTTGAGCTAAGCCGGTATATTTACATGCATAACAGTCTATCATGTTGCATATCTCTCCTTGATCTTTGCTCTCTTCATTAAAACATATATATCTGTATTGTACAGTTACTTATGCATTGTTGCGTTCTCCAGGGTAGCGTGCCTCACCGCTGCCGACCAGTTGTTCCGACGCCTGGTTCTTCAACCTCGACCGGCGTTACTATTGGGTAGCGTGGCGTTGTCGGCGGGCTGCAAGAGTCCGGTAGACGATGGCAATCAGACAGGGACGAGACGATTTCTAGTGCGAAACTTGCACGGTTTATTCAATAGTTAGTGAAAGATGAGAAGAAGAGAATGAAGTGAAAAAGTACATTGCGGGGCCCTTTAAATAGGCCGACTAAAGTCGTAGGCGGGATCTTGCTCACGTCTTCATCACGTCACAGGCACTGAGTCTGGTTTTGAATGGGCAGCTGATCACTCCTTCTCGATGAGCTGGCACGACCCTGCCTCCGCAGATGTCAACCCTGGTGCCTGATCGGGGATGGGGCTGCTGATCCATGTTCCCAGGTGAGGTGGTACGGGCTTGCTTGCTCTGGCGGCAACCCACGGGGCCTGTTTGGTTCGCGGAAAGTGTTGACATTTCGTGGAGAGGGTGTCTGGTTGTGGATTGGCGATTGATCCATTCTCCCAGTTGACGTTGTAAGTCTCCGTCGTGGCTTGATCCTTTCTTCTAGACGACGTTGGTTCGCGGAAGTTCTCCTGTAGGGCTTGACAGTTCGGGGAAAGGGTCCCTCTGATGTCGCACACACACAAAGGCCTGCAAGCACTGCGGGGTGCCAGCCAGACCGGCAACCCCTCGAGGCAACCACAACAAATTGGTATTTTACCCTTCGTTTCGATGAAGCATGATGGTCGAGCATCCTTTCTGCACAGGGTGCTACTCGCCAACCGTAACAGCATATAACGATTCCATATCTATCAATCGTTTTCCTGCTTTTTATATCAATACTCTAAACGTGCCTTGCTTGACTCGGTTGCTGAACCGTTAATGCTTCCATCCGCTTTGAATCCCAACATTTTTGGGAGGTGGACGTTCCCTACGGGTCTTGGTGGTTTAATGTGTAGGCATTCGATTGCGATGTGCCGAGTCGTTTGCCGGACTTTTGCTGCAGCAGACACATGTGTCATCCTGTTGCAAATATTTTCTCAGGTACATTTTTGAGTTCAGTCAGTCAGTTGGCGCCTCAAATAGCAAGGAACTACCCTTCGTACTGTCGTACAGACATAATTGATGAATGATTGATGAATACAAGGTAGTGTTTTTTTATAGAATTTTTGAATTAATAAGGTCTGTGCCAGGCGAGCCAGAAATGTTTAGTGATTCTATGACTTTAGCAGCACTGCATGGATCGATGATTATTTTGTGCATAGGAAGGCGTGCGCGTGGTGTTACGATGGGGAGTTATTGCGGAAAATTTCATTAAGAAGGGAGGAACATTGACCATGTGATATAGCAGCACCGGTAATTATTTATTTATTTATTCAAAAGAACCTTACAGGCCCTATGGAAGGGCATAAAGTAAGGGGGGCACATTGAACAGTAAGAGGTATAAAAAGTACAAATTTCTAATAGGAACAGTGCTATAAAAAGATTACCATGTTACACAATATTGAAGGCACTAGGAATACAAAGCAATATCTGAAGGCACACGAACACTTGTTACTGTTAACAGACCAAAGGAATACCGTTTATGAAAATGATATACAACATGGCAAAAATGCACGATAACATACACTAGATTGGTCACTCGTGAACGGTATTAAATGGGAAAAGCATGAGTAACTGAGAGCGGAACGTGTCGGGATTAGATATGGAGGCTATGTTATCAGGGAGGTCATTCCAGAGACGGATGGTACGTGGTAGTGCCGATGAATTAAATGCATTTGTTTTACCGTATATGCGCATGAAACTGAACTGATTATGTAATCTGCGTGAAAAGGAGTGGGGTATTTGTAGTTGCAACCGGGTTCGTTTATTAGTGTAAATATATGTGTGGAATAAGCCCAGAAGAGCGATGTTACGGCGGATGTCTAATGGCGGCAACAGTAGGTCTAGTTTAATTTGTGTAATGCTCGAGTTTATACTGTAGTTACGCGATATGAACCGGGCTGCTCTGTTTTGTATCATTTCCGTCATGTTTATTAGGTAATTTTGATGAGGGGACCAAATTGGGGAGGCGAATTCTAACTGTGGCAAAATGAATGTTTGGAAAGCGAGTTTTCGAATGTTTGGCGGGGCATTTCGCAAATTGCGTCGTAGATAGCCCAGAGAACGTGATGCTTTGGCGCATGTAGAAGTGATGTGTGGGGCCCATGAAAGATTCTCTGTAAGAACAACACCAAGGTACTTATATGATGAAGTGCGGGAAAGCATAGTGTTATTAAGATGATACGAATATTTAGAATTTACACATTTTCTGCTGAAGCACATCACCTCGCACCTATCGTTAACAAGGTTAATATTATTTCGACTGAAAGGGTTAATCACTCACCAAATTTTTTTGGGATTGTTAGTTAACCTGGTAGGTAACACTTATTGAAGAAATTTACTTCTAGCTAGAGTTAGTGCTGACACATATGTACTGTCAGCCGTATAGTAGGCTTCCCAGCATGTTTCAGAGGCAGGAGACTTTGCGGCACGGCATGTCTGCGTTTTTTTTCTATTTGCTAGGCGGTTTAAGTGAGCGTTCTACCCAGGAGCGTGGACATTGCAGAAGAGCTTGCGCGGGAGGATGTACTTCCTTACGAGTTCATGAAGTTTAGTTTTTAAAAGCTGCCAGTTGTCATCAATAGTCCGGTCGTCAAAGTTAGTAAGAAGGTTGACGAGAGAATTTGATAATTCATTGTTAATTGCCTCAAAATTTGCTTTTTTTGTAATCCAATATAACTTTAGTACTCGCGTGCTTTTTTGAAATAGCAGTATTAATATTAAATTCCAGAAGTACGAGGTCACTTAAACCAGGTAAGTGAATGTACGCAGTTTGGAAGCAGTTCCTCATTAAGCACTTAATTTTGGCTCTTGTCACATGCCTTTACAAATAGCTGCACTCTCTAGCACGTAGCTGTCGTCCATTCAACTGCCATTTATCATTTTGATAAATTTGCTGCTCTTCTGGCCGCGCTACGCGCTTTTCATCCATACGCAGAAAAAGAAAGTCGGGAGCACGAGCTAGTTAACACTTCATGTCGTTCGATTTTGTTGTTTTGTTTTCTTTGCACGCGCAACGGCGTCATACGACGCAGAACGGCAATTCCGCTAATTCAGTTTCACTTGTTCACATACTAGCAAACACGGTAGTTTCTGTTTCGCACCGCCCTCCGCAGTTTCTCAATGGCTATGGAGTTGCACTGGTGATAACAAGGTCGCGGGTTCGATCCGGGCCGCGGCGGCCGCATTTAGTTGGGGGCGAATGCAAAAAAGTTCGTGTACTCCGCATTGCATGCACGTTAAAGAACCTCAGGTGGTCAAAATGAATCAACCCGGAGTTCCTCCCAATCATAATCAGATCGTGTTTATGGCACGTAAAACCAGATAATTTGAATTTGTAATGTTTAGCGATTAAATGGGCGTACACCTCTAGCCAGATGAGCAGAATATGTTGCTGGGCGAGTTGGTTCGAACAATATACATCATGCTGTCGACTTTGTTCCTTCCTGTTCCCTCTCGCTAAGTCTTTGTTTCCACGTCGCTCTAAATGTACTCCCTACACTCAAGCCAGATGTTGTGGAAGGCCTTATTGCTGACATGCGAAGCACATTTGGCGCTTTTTATTGCGTCTTTGTTCACGTTTTGTTCGACGAGGTAAGCAGCAAACGAAAGAAGCCGCAAAACTACTCGGCGAACACCCCGAGCAGCACGAGAAAGAGCATGAAACCACAATGTAAATAGAGCGTCGAGGGAGCGCCGACACAACCGTCCTTTCGGCGTAGGTGTTCCTAGCTGCTCATACTGTAGCCGCCTTGTCGAGGTTGTCTAATCTATGACCAGGTGGTTGCAAAGTCGGGCAATGAGCGCAGTGAGCGCCTACAAATCACTTTTGGGGCGACTGGTGTCACGGCGCGCTGGCGCGTAATCACGCGGCACTTTTCGTATTCGCGAAGAAAAAGATTACGCCGAGCATATAGCCCGTTGAAAACGACTAAATTGTAAGTTTTAGGACGCAATAACATCTTTCCCAAATAAATTTTTAAAAGTTGGTCAATTAATATTATATATTTAGCAAGGTAATTAGTAATTACCCTCGTGGAACAAGAGAACGCGTGCCCGAAAACCGTAAGTCTTATATATTGTATTACCAGTAATACCAACGCTCGGCCAGCGGCACGCATTTGCACCGTAATGCGATAAGAGCCGCATGCCCAGGTGGCTGCACCAGGCAGAGCGCCCCATCGCGGGCCAGTCTCGCTGCAGCCGACATCCATCGCACGCTTGAGAGCAGCAGCACAATAACAGTGCGCAAGCGGCCCGTCACGTGGTATTCTTTTTCATATTTCGCGGGCTTTCTTCGGAACGCGGGGGAAAAGGACCACGTGAGATATATCATGTTGGAAACAATTTATTGATAGGTTTCTCGAGGTGCTCTACAACTTTGCGTATCACACCTGGGGTCTGCGGCCAATACTTAGAAAGTTGATTAATTAAACATAACTAATCCATTAGTTCAGGAGAAAATAACAAATTGCCTGAGTAACTCTACGTCAGTGATAACATTATGCATTCGGTGCAACTCGCGTCCGGAGTGTCTTTCGTTTTCAAAACTTTGCATCAAGTTATGTGGGACAACCTTTATAAAGAGGCTAGCTGCGCGCGCGCAAGCCAGCAGTCAATATATTATGAGGCTGACATGCGAAATATTAAAATCATAATTCACTACTGCATAGGTGGTCGCTCGTAAAGGCAGACTCGATCCTGTGTTTCAACGAATTTTTAAAATGTACATTACACTTGCCATCCTAAACCAACAATCTGACTTTTGGGAGGTACGCCGTAGTAATGGCACGGCTGGGGTTCTTAGCGTGCGCACATGCTTGATGCACGAGCGTTTCTTCATTCCACATCTTATCGTCCTCAACATGCTCAGGAGCAGAACATCAGTGAGGCTGAACCATCGCGACGGGCCGTCTTTGCGACGTTGACCGATATATGGCACCGACAGCAGGTACGAAGAATGAGCTCCTATCGTGGGGCCAAAAGTTCTCGGCAGCCAACAGGTTTAAGTGTTTATCCCGAGGTAAGTTCCGCCCTACGAGCCATTTGCAGCTGTGCAGCTGGCATTCGGAGCGACTGCAGCTTGTAACTGTGCCCAGAAGGTTTGAGCTGTCCCTAAGCAAGGTTCGCATACTTTTGATATGTTGCAACGTATGTGCTACATAGTTACCACACACGTGGCGTGTCTTACTGAACACGACAGCACGCAGTTCGAAGGTTGGAACATGAACGTTTATTGCTTCCGTCTCGGAGCGTATATATACGAAACGGAGAAGGGGGAAAAGGAAAACAAGGGAAAGATATCAAACTATAAACGCACGCGCCGTCCGCGCTTGCAAGGCAGTCTGATTGCGGCTGACGTCACTTTACAACAGTATGCATATTCTTTATCTTTCCCGCATACAAAATTATATGAAGCCAACAGAGAATGAAATCTTCCTGCTGACCTTTCCAAAGCGCCCTGCCTCGTTGTTCAAAAAGAAGATGGCCCATAACAAAACTTATCATCGCAGATCTTCGGGGACGTCCCGATTTTTCTGGCATACGTTTGTGATTGTAAGCCTTAAAAATGCATGTTTGTAATTATCGCTCATGTTCTTTATCGTTAAATTTATTCACAATAAAGTTCTAGCAGATTCACTTAAGTCTCTAGCGAATTCTTTAGGATGGGTAATGTGTGTTTCAGTAGAATTCTTATACAAATAAATAACAACACTGTCCACGTCACGGCTGCTTTATGCGTAAAAGTTGTTTTGCATAGCAACCGAGCAAGCTGCCGCTGGACCCGAGACCGGTCCGTTCTTGGCATGAATGTGCACAAGGCATATATGACCACAGCAGTCACACTGTCCTCGTTAAAGTGCAACGCTAGATTCACTTACCCACCCACATATACAAGTTTATTCACACCTTTATTACATCTCGTAAATTTGCCATCCACATCAATAAAGACAATGTGAGATCCTTTTGGCCACATTGCCGTGTACCGCAAGTGTCAGTGCTCATACTTTTCAACATTAGCCTCCAACCTTTGGCATGACGCATGGGCGACATTGCTGACCTGGACGCACTCATTTATGCTGATGACATAACAGTCTCGTCCGTCCACCTCTCCAAATTGAAGCCACATGTTTACAGTTTGTTCTGAACATTACAGATCAACGGGATTACAGTCACGTTATCGCCTCAAAAGAAGGCTCTACTTCCCGTCGCGAATGCGCGCGGTCGCCGTGCGTTTAACACCACCCCTATCGCCTTTTTTTTTCGCACGGTAACAGAATTCCAGCACGTCAGAAGGGGTCCCAAACGTTGCACCTCATCCGCAAGATTTCTCAAAAGTCAGGTGGTGCCACAACCACCATCGCCCGCCTCCTCATACGTACTGTGTTGCAGCTAAGATTGGTATATTAAGCCCAATTTTATCACATGACACGCGCAGAGTGAGACCGATGGGAATCTGTCAACCGAGCAGCAATGCGTGTTATTACGGGCCTACCACAATTTACTGCCATTCATGTCCTCCATGCCGAAGCGCAATTAAATACGCTTGACGAACTGGTTCGCCAGGGTTGCCAAGCTCGTTCTGTAAAATACCATATCTCTGAAGCCGCAGCCCTTAAAGGGACACTAAAGGTTAATATTAAGTCAACGTGGACTGTTGAAATACAATCCCAGAAGCCTCGAAACGCTTGTTTCGTGTGAAGAAGATACTTATTTTAAGAGAAAATGCGTTCTGAAGCGTCCGCGTACCTCTAGCGCAGTTCAAATCACCCGCCCTCCGATCGAGGAGTATTGACGTCATGGTCTCATAGTGACGTTGCGTCGTCGGTGAGTAAAACGCCTCCCGCAGACGGCGCTACGGCTTTTCTGCACAAAACGCAAACGCCCGGCCAGAAACAGAGCCAAGACAAAGCCGACAGTAGCGCGAAAGCGGAACTGTGGTGGCTAGTGGAAGGGAAAGCGCACGACGATAAGCTGGTTCTTTATTTTATGACGCCAACTTCGACGCTCGTTGCCATGGATGACCCTGACAACGACACATTAGCTCGCGACGCTGGGCTCGAGTTCAGCGATTTAAGCACTGATGAACGAGACCTGCTGTTGAGGGCTAGCGCTGCCGCCGTCGTTGCGTACTACTACGACGATGGCCTGCTTTGAAAGGCACTTCACGCGACTTCAGTAAGTCGGCGTTGAACTCGTAATCCTCTGGAGGAAAGTGCAGCGAGCACACTACGTGATTTCTCGGCTCTTTGTCAGCGCGCTGTGGCAGAGGTACGGCACTTAACCACTTCGAACGGAGAGGTTCAGTCGTTGGCACACAGTGATAAGTAACATTGGATTCGCCGCTGCAACTGCCCTTGGCCAAGTTCCGCGGACCGTTCGCGCATCCCACGACACCACATGGACGTGGCATTCTCGCTGCTTGTTCCAAATGCAGGTTTCGCGAGCCAGCAGGACCACCGCAGCACGACGCGATAAAGAAACAACTGAAACTCCAAAGCGCGCGCGGCGCAAAGTCTAGCGCGCAGAGTCGAGCGAAAACGAAACCTTTCGATCACCCATACTATTCAAGGGTAACGTCAAAATGTTATTTTTCTCTTAGAATCGAATAGAAGTAGACAAGTAGCATTTTCTTCCGTCTTATAATCTAATGAAATGATCTTTTTAATACGAGTAGTTGAATATAGTGACATAAATTATGATAAGGAGTGCTTTCTTCATCGGGCTAGTACCGGAATGTCGCTGGGGGGTCTCAAATCGTGTCACGCATTTACCTCAATTTCTCGGTTACTAAAGCTCCGTTTGCGATTATATTGACGCCTTAGACGTTCTACAGCATTGCTTTATCACTTTAACTTGACTTTCTGGTAACCTTTAGTGTCCCTTTAAGAATTATATGGCAGACCGTTCGGTGTTGCCCCGCGATTCCCACCCACTACGACCACCGTGGCTTTACCAGCAAGTTACGAACAATCGGCCTATGACTGGCATACGCACACGATCCGTTGGCCACCTCGGTGAGCCCAGTGTTACGGCAAACAGCGCATCAACTGCGAGTGGAAGCTCTTTCCGGAAACATGTAGCGTATGTCGACGCTAGTGTGAGCGAGGATCACGTCACCACGGCTATCGCTTGCCTCGGAATGTTGAAAGAAATAGCAACCTGCTCGTACGTTTCCTCTCCTGTCTGGTCGTCGACACAGGCGGAGCTCTTGGTCATTCGAAACATAATATCCATCCTTTGTCGGCTCCTTTTGCCGTCTAGTAGGCACGTTGACATCATCACCCATTCCTCAGCTACCATATCCGTAGTATGCGGTGCGTTCTGAATGCCGACGTTTTGGTACAGGAGTTTCAAGACACACTTGAGGAATGTTCCGTCACAATACGTGTACACGCGATACGTCGCAATGCACATCCCACAAAAGCCTTGTTTGATGAAGCAAGCTACAACAAAACTCCTCGTTCCCTGCCATCTAAAACCCCTCCATACACGTTTCCGCCGACCAGGTTAAGTACCGCCAACCTACCCTCCTCCTCCACGCTTCTCTCCCACTCACTCCTTTAGCTTCCGGCGTCAAGCGGAACTTACGTAGCTGCAGCTTCCTGTTCCGAGTGGAAGTGACGCTGTGTTTTTTAGCGTTGTTTACTTTCGCGTCTATGGAGAGGCTTTAATTGCACCAGTTGCGGTTTAAACTGTGAATGCGGTTCCATCCAAGAACCGCCGTCTATTGTAATAGGCGATCTGGTCGTGTTCGCTGCTTCGCGTCAACCTGCGACGGGTTGTGCCACGAGAGACAACGTACAGTGGGATGTAGTGCCTGGGCGCTCGGAGACCACTGCCGTTTTTCGTGCATTTGAAAAATAGCGACCGTGAACTACTACTTCAGCGGAATACAGCAGCTTGTCCCCTTTGCATTCTTCTTATGGTGACTGTCACAGCTCTGCTTAGCACGCGCGAGCGTCTCACCATCGTCTAACAGCAGTCAAAGCGGAAATTCCCACAGCGCAACTCCATGAAGCGGAAACGCCGGAACCGGAAATGCCAGAACCGGATTTGGTGTGAGGGAAATAGGCGGCGCGCAACAAAGGTTGTCGCTGCTTAACACGATGCTACTTAAGAAAGCGGTGATGGCGCGTGGATGGAGGGGTTTTACTCCCATCGGCCTCCACCTCTCCGGAGACCAAAACTCCTCTCAGAAAAAGAAAGCCTTCGGGAGCGCCACGTGAGCACTTCTTCCACTGCGTGGCACCGACCTCGCTGGCGGCCTAGCGCGCTGGGAAGAAGTATTGCTACGAAGGTCACGCCTCCATGTCATCCTTACCCCTGCGATAACGTGGTCGTGGCTGGAACAGTGACCCCCCCCCGTCAGCGATTCCTGCCCCTTCAGTCCCGCTACTCTCTGCGAGGTGTACTCTACCTCCTCTAGACTTGCCCTTCTCTACACACCCTCCGACAAAAACACCTGCTTCGATGTGGACCAACCCCAGGTCGGCTTCCCGATGTAGACATTTGAGCCCAACCACTGGACCCTGCTGGATTTCCTCCGGGAATATTGCGTGTGTCTATACTTGTAAATATTTCTTTATGCCAAAAAGCACGCTGTCGCAATAAAAAAAAACACAAAAGTGAGCAACCTGGGATGCCAAAGCAAACGTTTTTGCCTTATAAGCGCTGGATCGCGTTGCACCACGCTGAGTCTGTGCGGATCGACTTTCCTTAACGCTCTCAAGTTTATTCCAGTCAACCCGGCGTGCCCCAAGCCATCACCTTCCTTTTGACTTGCATATTTTCTTGACGCATGCTTCGCGCGCGCTGGCAGGCAGAAAAAAAAGTAACTACAACTGGTGGTGATGTACTTTAGTGGCTCGAAGGGTTTTTCCTCAAACATTCCTTCAGTTTAGCTTTCTTTTGTTTCTACTGCTTCTTGTTGCATGAGGTTAGCAATTATGCAAAAAGAATACTAGTGCAATTTATGCGAATAAAGTTTATGCGATGTTGTTCACACTCGGCTTGCGCAACTCAGGCTTTCTTTAATCTTTTTTCTTTGCATTCTTTCCAGATAAATATTTGTCTAAAACTAATTACGATCTTTTTCAATGTTAAAATCTTGAGCTACGTTGAAATGGAAAATACTTAGACTTCAGTCAAGAACATTGAATTATATGATTTGTGTGACAATTCTTATGCGTTTGCATTTTTGTGCGGTCTTTATTTCAGTGAATTTAATTAATCAATCGTTCAGTTTATTTTCATGAAAAAGAAAACACCAACGCGAGAACTCCTCCCGCGCCTGTTGGCTTGCGCGCCACTACCGCAGTGTCCTCAAGCACAGTTGTCGACAAGCGAACTTCAATCTGGAATGGGGGCAAGATAGTTGTGACATTCATTATGATTTGGGGAACATTCAAGAGCTTTCTTCGTGTGAATTTCTTGTTGACCTATTCTCACTCTGGAACTCACTTTGTGCGTCGAATAAAAAAGTTATTCGACGTTGACCGCATATAAGCCAAGACAGTCTAATCATTGGCATTTCGTGTTGCCTAGATGGAACAGTCTAAGTGTCGTCCCATGTGATCTCAGTTTCTATATGAGTTTATTTGGTCGACGCGTTAGAGAACTCAAATAACTCGAAGCATCATGTTTCCCGTAAGGTTTGCCTTACTGCTTTCAAGGCTTTGGCCCGATTAACCACGATTGGTTCAACGCGCGGAGAAGACTCGCTTAGAGGGCATTTCACGGCCAGTAAGTCGGCGAATTCCGGCCCAGCGTGGCGATGATGCATCCAAAACTGCCCTCAGCTATGACAAGCAGCCGGTGTAGTGTCATCATCATCACCGACCGCAGTAGCGGCTGAACCTGCCAAACAGGATCGCGGTACGCTTGAGCAATCGCTGAACAGGAACTTATTGAATTCAATTATGGGGTTTTACGTGCCCAAACCACGATTTGATTATGGGGCGTGCCGTAGTGGGGGACTCCGGATTAATTTTGACCACCAGGGGATCTTTAACGTGCACCCAATGCACGGGACGTAGGCGTTTTTCATCAGCTTTGCCATTCCGTAACGAACCTGTGCCATGACTGGCTACCGTCAACGAAAAATTTGAAGGCCGCTTAAGCTTCGCCTCTAAGAATGGAAGGCGATAGCATTCAAGGATCCTTGAGTGCTTTTCACGCTTCCCGGCAATTGCAGCTTATGTAACCGTAATGTTTACCGAGAAACGCTGGCGGAGAACGCTATGTACGAAGGCGAGCTTTGTGGTTCCTTTTCTTTTTCTTTTCTTTTTTTTTTCTTTTTTTGATGGTGTGCAAGGAATCGAGGTAGCCGCGCTGCTCCTACTAAGACAGAGCTCAAACGGCAGCTGGAAAACGCTAGCGCGTTAAAAGGGGTTTGTCTTTGAGTTTCCGCGTAACAGAATTATGTTTTATCGTATATTCGCATTACAATCCGACGCTATCATGTATGTAGGTTGTGCGTAAGTCGCACTTTACGATTTTTCCGACGCATTTTACTTTGAGAAACTCAATTAGTTCAGTAACTTCTTTGCGCTACACGGAGGGCCCGCGTGGCTTGGTTTGCATGGTTCGGAATGATTATGCGCCGACCCCCCGCTACGTTTGCGAGCCATCTACACAAGTTCCGTGTGCGCGAAATGAGTTGTCTCGCGCCAAGGCATTTTCTTCGCGTCAGCTTGCCCTTGTGGAATGGCAGCCAACACGATCGACAGAAGAGCGGCACACTTGAGTTCGTCAACGTGGACACGTCGAGCCTTCGTGCGTGGGTTGCACGCGACGTCTAGAAAGCGGTCCTTGAGATGCATCGCTTCGCGCTTCCTGTCATCGCGCATTCAAGCGTACCTAAAAACCGCTGCAGCACGTGCACTTCAGGCTGGCACGTGCTGCTGACCACGTGACGGGTGCATGCAGGAGTGAGTTACACCGTCACCCTACTCGAAACTTCGAGTTTTGCTGATGTTGCAGGGGCAATAATCACAAAGCTGCGGTTTTTCTCGCGATCGCGGGAAATTGTCACAAGCGAGAGGGGGTTTCGTTTAAACATTACATCTGCAAATTTCTTCGTTTCAAAACATCGACAAATCGAGCTGCTTCGCAACCTTCTTTGAGTTCTCTATCACAGGTACCTCTGGTAACCCACAATATTTGCGAGCTCGTCATGCTTTCACACAGCGGTTGCGTATGTTTTAAAAATTCTGGGGTTTTACGTGCAACACCACAATATGATTATAGGTACGCCGTAGTGGAGGACTGCGGATTAATTTTGAACACCTGTGGTTCTTTAACGTGCACCCAATGCACAGCACACGGGCGTTTTTGCATTTCGCCCCCATGGAGATGTGGTTGCCGCGGCCGCGGGATTTGATTCCACGCTCTCAGGCTTAGCAGCGCAACGTTAAAGCCACTACACCACCAAGGCGGGTCGGTTGCGTAGATCTTTCATAGCAACTTAACCGTGGCCTCACTAGTGCGGTTTCTTTGTACTTACAATAAGTAGAGACAGGTTAAAACAATTAGGACAGGATTTGTGTCCTATTTAATTAATACGTTGCGCGGGCATGCTATGAAAACAAAAAAGAAGCGATGACCTTTTCAAGACAATCACTACTCACGGAAAGGAGCGATCCAATAAGGAAGTGCAATCCGCCTTTTTTTTTTTTTTCGTGTTCCTCTGCTGCCCTCTGCCGCACGCCGCTGGAAACGCTTTGGAAGGGTACGTGCCAGGGCTTTCCCCGGTTGATTTGTGTACCTCCGTCCATGTTGAGTTTGCGTGGGTCGTGCGTTTTGTGGGTCGCGAATAATTATGAAGGCCTTCTCCGGGACAGCATGTCGTTCCTGGAAATCATGTAGCACTCACTGACTGCTGGGTGATCAGGCCTGAGTGCGCTGTTGTGCTAACAGCGCGGCCGGTAAATGTACGCCGAGTTCCGTCTGCAGACGCGGCTACCTTGGAGTTTGTTGTCGCTGATGTCTGGTCTTGCACTTCGCTTTTTGCATTCTTTTTACACGATCATTAGACATTTTGAAAATTCAAGAAGTCGACGAATGCAGCCTTCCACGTCGTATTTGCGAAAGCAGTGCATTTGTGTACGTCGACATCTACAGCCACAGATCGCTGTTAGCTTCGGGTATTGAGGAAACGGCGCCTCACTGATATGGAATAATCTCAAAACGTAGCAAAACATACTTATCTCCTCGTACGGGCCGCTTTGTTCCACCCTGAGACGAGTCAATATGAGCGGCGCCGAGCCACTTGAGCAAACGGCAACTGTGATCCAGACACATTTATTGCGGGCTGCTAATACTGATTGTCGCTTTTTTTTAACTTCGTGATAGTTACAGTTTGCGCGTGTCATGAAGTATTACTAGTGAAAGCTGCGCTCGGCATAAGCATCCACTTATTGGCCAAGTACTTCCCTCGCGAAAACGCGGATGCATCGCTGACACCGATGGTAACTGAGCGAGTTTGGGCTGATGTACCAAATGCACTATCTGTTGTTTCCCGTTTCACGCAGAGGTAAACAGTTCTTCTCCGTAATTAGGAAATGTGTTGGCATAACAACATGTACAGACCCACCCATCTACGCAGCGAATGCAAGCGGCAGCCTTCGGGAACAGCCGTGACGTACATGCAGATGTTGGCACAGCGCTGTGCCGCCGCTTATTAGACAGTTTTAGTTACACGTACGTAGAGGCTTTGCGTACGTAGAGCTTCTACGTGTGAGCAGCGCGCATGCGTAGAACGTAGCGGGCGCGCGCGCGTCTTACGGACGTACGTGAGATTCAATTCTTTGCGTGGGTTTCGTGCGCACGTAGACAGCTTCGCGCGGGAGTTCCGCAAGGTCACGAACAAGCGATAGCGGGCCGCGGCTCGCGTCGAAACACGGCGACAGGATTGAATTGGCTACCGCCGTGTTCACATTTCCCGATAGATGGAGCTACGGGGTCCCTCTTGGCGTGCGTCGCGTACGTGTAGCTAAAAGCGTTTCAGATGGCGTGCACGTAAGGTACGTAGGCTTTTCACGTTTGCGTACGTGAAGCCTCTACGTACGTGTAACTACAACTGTCTAATGTGGGCGCGCCGTGCGAAGTGAGCAGTAGTTTACATCTAATCGCTATATTGCCACAACTGAACTAAAAAAGCAGTTTCCTTCGTCGTAACTGTTTAAGTTCAGGCCAATCGGTAGGGGGTTCACGAATTCGACGGGGCCAGGCTTAACCCAACCCCTTCGCTAAACACGATCAACATTGGCTTAAACTTCATGTGCACGGCTTGAGAGGACTGAAGCTTGAAAATATCAACTTGAAAGGCATGTTTTGACTCACGGTGTTGCGGCTACCGCGCTGTCGGTTCGACGGCCGATCGCGTGCGGTTCGGTAGAGCGATCATGGTCGGCAAGCTGATTTTGTCGGTGCCGTCGACAAGAAAGCCCGTCGCACTACAACTCGCGCCCATTGGTTGCGTTGTTGTCGGCCTGTTAGGATAAGATTGTCTCAGTGACACACTGTGCTGCTGAATAGTTGTCAGCGTGTTGTCGGTTCCGTATCGACCCACTGTTACCGCGCCTTAAACGAGTACCTGAAGTCAGACACGCGCTGCCACCGCCAGCAAAGAGAGGGCCGACGCTGCAAGAATACTTCGTCAGCAACGTCATCTTTTTAAAGTGTCGCCCAAGGGTTTATCGATAAATTTGCTAGCCATCAGTGCAAGGCGGCAATTACATGATTCACGGTGCAGTCCGGACGAAGCCCTGGACGCTTTCTACGTTAAAGTGGAGTTGCAGTCATGTTGCAGTCAGCATGTTTTCGGCACCAGTGGAGTTCCAACGCGGTACACGGCACGAGTGTTTGCTGCAGTGCGCGTCTGTGCGCATTTTTTTTTTTCGGGGGACTTTCCGCCGATTTCAGGCCGCACGCGCGTCGCTTCCAAAACGTATCGCGACTGATCCGCTGGGGTAGGGCGCATCCGTCGTTACGCCATGAAAAAAGGGCGGATTGCATATTTCTAGCTCGTTTCCTTCTTTTTTTGAGTTCCAATCGGTCGGCCGAAGTGAACGGACGTGTCGTCGGCGCGCTCCGCAACCACCCAGACTACGCGACCTTCATCGACCGCCCTTGACCGCCCTTGCTCGGGCCGCTTTCGCCGGAAGTCATATGAGAAGCGGCTTTTTCGCCGTTTCCCACCGACCGCCTTTTCTTCCCGGGACTTTGTTGCCGCTCCCCGCGCCTCTACAGCTCTGAAGCAGTTCCAACGCGGCTGCCCTTGCCAGGGCCACAGCTGCCTTGGCGTGTTTTCTACACCATAAACCAAGAGCGCCAAGCGACCAGCTCTTCCGAGGCCCATGTTCTAAACGGGCGTGCAAAGGGCCTTCGGCCAATTCACCGCTCTGTTTCGATGGAGCATTTATCTACCGCAACGTCATGTTCCAACGAGCGGAAGACGCAATCGGCGACGGAGAACGCCGCCGCGCGTTCCTCGACAACAACGAAGACGCCCGAGGTGGATACCGCGGGAGTGGCCGCCGATCCCATCGTCGCCAATTTTCCCTCCCAACAGCGAGAGGTGGACACTCCGACCGGGGAAAGGATGGAGGAAGATGCTGCCCCTAACATTTACCACGACAAAACAGACGACGACACAGGTGGCTGTTGGAAGACAGTCATACATAAGCGACGCATCCGTCAAACGCGCGCTAAGACGCAACCCTCCGAGAACATCTTGGGCAGCCTACCGTACGCAAGCGCAGTCGGAATCAGAACCTGCCTCAACTTCCTTTGCACGATGAAAAGATAATTTTGCGGCCTCATTGAGGACTTTGTCTCGAGAAGTGGACGCGCCCAGAACTCGCCAGTGCTCTATGGAGTGCAGCCGGCTTGACCACCGAGGATCGTCAGGACACCATATTCCGACTGCGACATCAGCAGAACTTGGCAATCATCAGCACACCCCAGTCACACGGAGCCGACGCATTGTACAAGGTGAGGGAGCTGAACCTTGGCCAGCGGGCATCCCATCACGACATATTTTGCGGCCCCAGACAACTCATGCGAGGGAATTGTTCCTGACCTTTTGCCCGGTACACCGTCTTCCAAGCTAGTGGATGAGCTTTTGGCTCCTGGAATTCAAATACTTCAAGCACGAATTATGGGTCAAACCAACGTTGCGTTTGTAACATTTGAAGGACTTAAAGTGCCTCGCTACGTGCGTTTCTATGGTGCAGAACTCCGCTGCTACCCCCATTGACCCCGCCAACTTGTTTGCAAGATATGTCACAAGCTCGGCCATTGGGCTGATTACTGTCCTACGCCGCATGTGGTTTTTTGCGCGACGTGCGGCACTGACAACCCCGCCCCGTCACATCCGTGCACCCCACACTGCAGATCCTGTGACGGGACCCACCCTACAGCGGATCCAAACTGCCCGCGGCGTGCTAGGCAGACACTGAACAAAGCTTGGGTGCGGAAAGCTCTCGAGAAAGAGCAGCGTGAGCTCCAACCCTCCAGCGACCCGACCACTACCACAGATACGGCGGAGACCCGAACGTCGCGCGCCCCAACGAAGGAGACCAGAAAAGTCCGGTCGGAGACCCGTTCGAGATCCCGTCGCAAGTTCCGGACCCGCTCCAAGTCTCGGTCCCGATCCGCGAGGCATTGGTGCGCCTCCCAGAGAAGCGCCCTCCTTCCCCATCTTCCCAACAACCCTACAAGAAGGCACTGCAGACCAACGCCCCAGCCAAGGTGACCCTGGTCCCTTCAGGGGTGCAGCGGACCCCGGAGAAGAAAACAGCAATGGAGGCGCCTCGGGAGGTAGGTCGGGCGGAGGGTCCCCCACGGCTCGCTCCGCCCCGTAAATCTCTCTCTACCCCTTCCCCTATTACCAATTCGTTACCAAATCCCGATCCTCTAATAGAAATAGCCCGCCTACGTCGTGACATGGAGGCGCGCTGTGAGCGCCTGCAAAAACAAATGGACGCGCTGGTGGCAGACATGAGCACTAGTATGCAGGCGCCTCTGGACAGGATAGAACGCCAAATGGAGGCCCTTCAAATAGGGATTACGGAGCAAGTGAAATCATGGATAGGGTGCACTTTCGCACGCATACAAGTTCCTGAGCTTAGCGGTAACAACGAAAGCGCGCTTTCCGACCAAGGCTCTCGGCCGCAACCTTCAAATGTGGGCACCCGGCGCCCGCATCCCTATGCACGATCGCCTGCTTCCTCTCGCGATGATGATGGCGCCGCGTAACGCGGAGCAACTAGTGGTGTGGCAGTGGAATTGTAGGGGATTCCGCCGAAAACGAGGTTCCCTACAGCAGTATATCGCCACATCCACGAACCCTCCCGATGTCATCCTCTTACAGGAAGTCATCCTCTTACAGGAATTGCACCCCTTCTTTATCCGGCTACAGCACGCTCTCGGGTCTCTCTCCTCTTGTGGGAGCCTTAGTTTCGAAACATGTTACATGTCGCATGCATACCACTAACATTGACATTCCTCACCAAATATTGGAAATAATTACTCAAGGTAAACGCAGCGAGAGTCTGTTTATACTCAATCCATACAGTTCCCCCCGTTCGCGAACGCACTGTTTTCAGCGCCTACTAACAGAATTTGGTAGGTTTGGACGGGTTTGTGTGGTGGCCAGCGACTTTAACGCTCCGCATACTGCATGGGGTTAGGTTAAATCGCAGGCTAAAGGGACCCGCTTATGGAATGCCATCTGTAACATGAGATGCACACTGCTTACCGACCCAGAGCACCCCACTCGGATGGGCAACAGCGTATCTCGTGGCACCTGCCCTGACCTTACCTTCGTGCGCAATACTGGCCCAGTCGTTGCGCACGGGAGTTTAGAGGAGCACCTTCGTAGTGACCACTACATTGTGGCGACCACCTTGTCATTACGGGGTGCGCGCAGGCCCGAGCGAAATGTGCGTATAACGGATTGGGCGAAATTCAGGGAACGTTGCCAGGACCCACCTGAGCGCCAACGGTACGAACGCTGGCTTGACTCTCTCGCACAAGATCTAGAGGCCACCACGAGCACACTGCGCACCACAACCGAGACACCAGACATAGACCCGCATTTACTTCATCTTTGGAACGCCCGCAGAGGGTTGACACGACGATGGAAACGAGAACGTCTCAATCGCAAACTTATGAAACGCATAGATCAAATTACACGGGAATCTCGGGAGTAACCATAGATCCTTACGAGGAATAACTGGCGAGGATTTTGCGATCGCCTCTCAAGCACATTGAGCACAGCAAAAACGTGGTCGATTCTTCGCTCACTCACAGATCCCACCACAACAAAGGGAAAAACATTTCAACAGCTGCACATCCTAATGCACGGGTACAGGGACGATGTCTCGACACTCCTCAGAGAGCTAGAGAAGCATTTCATACCCACAGGCCCGCCGCCGCAGTATCCTGACTATCCTTATGTAGGCGAGGCCAACGAATTGCTCGATGCAGACATCACATCTGACGAGGTGCGGGTGGTCCTACAAGACCTACGCCGCAACACGGCACCGGGAGCCGACCACATCCGATTCGCCACCCTTCGTAACCTCAGTGACGCGGATATTAACCACCTCACCCATATCTTCAATGATTGTGGGCGCAAGGGCATGCTTCCCCAAGCATGGCGACACGCCGACATCACACTGATCCCCAAACCGGGCAAGCCTGTTAAAGTTGAAAACTTACGACCGATCTCCCTAACATCCTGCATTGGTAAGGTCATGAAGCATGTACTCTTGCGGCGTCTGCAGCCCTTCCTCGAAGAAAAATCATTCTTTTCTAACTCTCAATTCCGATATCGAGCTCATCTGTCTGCCAAAGATGTGCTTTTATAATTGCGGGAGGAGGTCATAGGACCTCCGTCGTCCGCCCAAACGAGAGCACTCAACGCCTTAGACCTAAAAGGGGCATTCGATAATGTTGAACATGACCTCATCCTTCGCAATGTTGCACATTCACACTGTGGAATTCGTATGTACAACTATATCCGCGCATTTCTTCGAGATCGCACAGCCACCGTAGGAATGGGACCGCATCGATCCGGTACGATTCGCCTTGTAGGACGTGGGACACCCCAGGGCTCAGTTCTTTCCCCTACTCTATTCAATATCGCGCTCGCAAGGCTCCCCCGGCTACTCGACCAGATCCCTGATGTGGCCCACGCTATTTATACGGACGACATTACTATCTGGTCGACACGGGGTTCCGACGGAGCCATCCAGGACTGACTGCAGCAAGCAGTCGATACAGTTTCCGAGTACGCGAGAAAATGCGGCTTAAGATGTGCTCCGGAAAAGTCGGAGCTCATAATCATTCGCCCCCGGAGCCGTTCCTCTACTGCCCCTATCACTGTGCACGTGGATGGCACACCGATATCACAGGTTAATCGTGCTCGTATCCTCGGCCTACACGTCCAAGCGGATGGCAGGTCAAACTACACTGTTTCCCTTCTATCCAGACAGATTTAGCAAATTCTGGCCATGATCCAGAGGGTCTCCAACAGGCGCTCGGGCCTTCCGGAAGAGGACCTACTGCGCTTGGTGGAGGCATGCGTGATCAGCCGCCTTACATACCATCTCCCATTTCAGCGGTTGACCCAAGCGCAACAACTTCGCATAGACACAATGATTCGCAAAGCGACGAAGCTGGCCCATGGCCTCGCGAACTATACTTCCACACGCCGTCTCCTTAACTTAGGGACACATAACACACTAGGCAAGCTGCTAGAGGCACATTGGGTCAGCCATCGCCAGCGCCTCCTACTCACTCCTACTGGCCGCCATCTTCTCACACGGCTAGGCTACTCTGTCCCACCCTTTGAGTCTGAAACCCGTCCAACGATCTTGTCGTCAGCGATACGCCAAGCACTAAGTATTCATCCATTGCCACGTAATATGCACCCCGAGCATGACAAAGGGCGGTGCAAAGCCCGTGTGCTATACATTGGCCGCATGCTTGCAAACATCCCGGAAGCACATACTTTATACACGGACACATCGCGCACTCAAGAGGGCTATACCTCGGTAGTTTTTGATGGCACCGAATCCCTGAGAGACTCTGCTGCAACGCGCTGAACAAATGCCGCTTACGGAGAAATTCTCGGTGCTGCTCTTGCGATTCGATACGCCATCCGTGTTCCTGAGGAAGTGTATATATTGACGGACTCGCAACAGGCATGCCGGGCGTTCCTATCAGGACATGGCATCCCGAGAGCGGCGCACCAAATTCTCAAACAGATCCCGCAAAATACACCAACCACACCTCCCCGCATCCACTTACTCTGGACCTCTGGTCATACCTCGCTGCCGGGTAACGAACGCGCACATGCGGTTGCCCGAGAAATTTCCCTCCGGGCGACTCGGCGTGGTGAGGCGACTAGTTCAGAGTGGAGGGATCCCTTGCTCCGTTACAAAGACATACTCCGTCATTATACACGAATTCGTCGCACCCACGCCGCACCACCGCCGTCCTCTCGCGGGAGGAAGCAGTGGCATTACGCCAGTTACAAACCGCAACTTTTCCAAACCTTGTCTCTCTCAATAAATTCTACCCACACTGTTATGCCCTGGCTGTGGCAGCTCGCCCACAATCTTCCACGTCACAATTGAGTGCACTGCAAACCTCTTTCCTCCCTTGCCAACTCTCCTTTACCCCCTACGCAACAAAGAGCTGTGGGACGATGCCCTCCGCGACGGACCTCCCGAGGTCCTCTGAGCTGTGATACAATGGGCTCGAAACATCGCCGGAATCATATTAGGGACCCTGGACTGAGAGTTCCTCCCACACTGCTCTCGCCATTCAAATATTATTAATGAAGATGTTTTACTCTCTCCCCTTTTTTTTCTGCATAACACCTACCAGAGAAAGGGGCCCACTCAGGACCGCGGCAGAGAGCTGACGCTGCGACGAAACTGTGGTATAGGTATCCTGCAGCCTCTGGCGTCTTCCCAGGCGGCGACTGTTATGCAGATGCGTTGTAACGCAGTGTGACCAACTTTCTAGCGCTCAATGTGGGTCCACCGGCATCGGCGCTCCAGGAAGTTCTCAGTGTCTGATTCTCCTCTCCTCGCGGAAATTCATTAAGCGATGACACAATCACTGTGTGGCCCTCCCACTGCAAATAGCCGCTTCACCGCGCCGTCAGCTTCATTCTCTTAACGCCTTACCGGTCCATTTCGTTCTCCTTGTGCGTTTCTCACGCCCAGGTGTTGCTTTAAAGCGTCATTGCCGTCTTTTTCTGTACTACTGGGGCCGTATCTTATAACGGTTCGGAAGACGAACCGTCCGCTTCGCCGCTTACGTCATTAGATGTGCCACTCCCAAGCCGGCGGTGGAAGAAGGGGAGTACGTGACCAATAGATGAGAGGGTGCCACCTCTGAAGTGTACGTCATTATATGACGAGCTAATCGAGGAATTGCAGAATGTTTCTGCTTGCTAAATGAATGTAAAATATAAATTAGATATTATACGCCAAGTTTTGAAGCATAAACTTGTGGTGTCGGACGTTTAGGCAATGCAGAAGTAATTTATTAATGTCATTCTTTTTCATTCTCAGCCCACAGGCGGTATCGTAAGCGTAAATAAGTTGGCCACGGAGTTGGCAGAGCGCAGGGCGATGTCGTCTGCTACCAGGAGCTCGCACGATGCCTGCAATAGGAACGCACTACCAGCACTTCTCAAGCAGCTAGCACGACAAAACCGTGAACTGGTTCTTAGGGACACCTTTACTAGCCGACTATATCAATTTTCCTTCTTTTTTCGCCCTTCGTCATCGGCTCGGACATGACTCGCTCGCCGTCGCGCTGCCGCTATCCCTGCGATCTGCCCCACGGCGCGTCGCGTGATAGAAGCAGTGGAACTTAAATCGAACATTACGATGTACGGGCCCTGTATTGCCTGCGCGAAGTCAAATCGAAGAGTGTGGTGCTGACGGTGCGCGCTGTGCCGTGAAAATGAGAAACAAAGTATGGCACTCCCGAACTAGAGAAAAAAGGGCAGCCAAATAAGAGAGCTCCACAATACCTTCCCGTCCTGACTGTATAGTTTTATCAGCCGAACGAAGGAAGCGCTGAACCAGCCTAGGTTGAACCCTTCTGACTGCTGAACGGCGATCTGCGAGCTATTCACACTGGCGATAGCACTGGGAATTCGATCTCACTATGCAAATATCTCCTTGGCATTGACTTTGAAGCTGAAGTCACGGCAAAGCTGACCCAGCCCTTCAACCGGCCAACACAGTAATTGCGAGAGCAACTTTGTGGACAATGCCGCAGGGCGGCGCAACTCATTATCCGTCACTTCTTCGAAAGCGTATCGCATTTCCAGCCGTGGTCGACACCGAAAGAGCAACGCCAAGCAGACGACGAAGGCAAGTAATAGCCTCCGAAGCAACCAACGCACGCGCGCGCGACGCCCGCGCGTCTCCGGGGGTGCGCGACCGGCGCGCGCGGCCAGGGTCACAAGCCAACAGCCAAGCCACAGGAACGGAACCCAAAGCGGACTACCCCTTCTCCGGTTCCTATGACCTGTTCGCTTTGAAGATGATTGACAGATGCGTGACGTATTCGAAAATTGCGATACCGCCCCGCTGCCTCTGACGACCTGTGACGTAATCAAAATTTTAGCCAATCAGGTGAGGCCAAAAGAACGGTTCCCCAACCGAACCGTTATAAGATTCGCCCCTGAATTGAATAACAACTGCCATCTCGCATTTCCGTCAATTCCCATTCGTCCGCAGGTTGTTTGTTGCACTTGAGATAGCGCTGCGCGGTACGCGAGCTCATGACGTAGAGCGCAGCGCCTGTCTTGGCATTTAAAGGCTGGCGATTCGTTTACCAATTTGGTCATAGGTGCGAACTTATGTTGCTGTCAGCCTGTGACCGGCGACAGATGGCATTTGGCGAGCATCTGCGAGTTTGCGGCCCTTATATACTTGATGCTCAAACAGCACGTCGGATCCAAAAAGGCTTAACCCTATAGCTGTAGCAGTCGCACCTTGATGGCGGTTCACTTATGTACAGCACGGACAGACATCGCATCCTCATCGACAACTTAATCGCCGGCGTTGAAAGGCGACAACGACATCTGCCCTCCTCCGTTCGCTTTCGGCGGCCTCCGATCCGACCTTGGCGCGGCCCCAGACAGTCCGAGCAGCGGTCCATTACCCGGATGAGCGGCCGCGCGTCCTCCTGCAGTGAGGTAACGCCTGCTGATTGTGAGAGAAACAAGGCGATTTTCCAATGCGCTGCTAGAGCGTTACGGAGCGCTGCTTTTCTCACTTTCCCGCGGCGAGTGCGTTCCTCCCTCTCCACCGCGGCGTGCCCCACTGCCGGCATCGTTGATGTGACATTCCCGTAGGCAGCAGTCCTCTCTCCGGCGCGCTCCCGTCAAGACCTGGCTCACCGGCTTTCCTTGCTGCCGCCGCTCGCACCCCGACTTAAGTAGCGTGCCGCGTTCCATACACAACAGCTCGCTACTCCTGCGGCCCTCGCTTTTCATTTCTGCTACGGATGTGTGCCGACCGCTGCCCGACCGCGCTGACGAAGCTCTTCTTCGCTTCTCCGATAGGGTCCAATAATTTGCTACAGCCGATCAACTGTCGGCATTTCTAGCCCCTTTTCTGTTTCTCATTAACTGAGCGCACTTTTCGAGTCCCACTGTTGCAGCTCATCTAACATTCACACCATGCGCCCTTTTCGGAAGGTGTACACGCGGCCAGAGAAAAACGCGTCTGCCAACATTCAAGGTTAGCTTGCCTTTCTCCTGTCTTCCTTATTTTGGACGCGTCGTTCAGTACGGACGCATTCGCAACAGTGCATTATCACTCTGCAGTGCTCTCTGCGAATAACATTTTTATTTCGTTTCTTACTGCGAAAGAAGTACGAACGGGCTTGCTTTGGCGCTAAGCAGACGAGAGGAACTTTCTTGACGAGTTCGCCGCCCTCAGCTTTTCTCAAGCTTCGCCGCACAACCTCGCCGTTTCAGCCCCTCTTAGTAGGCGTTTCCTTTTGTCTGCGTCGACAAACACCGTTTCCGTCATGCTCAACGTGAGTGCTGACAGCAACTTTTCCAACTCGACTAACTTGACTGATGGCTTGGAAGCCAATCCAGTCAAGTACCCCCTAATCAAGATTATCCACGACTGGTTGATCGTCGGCATTTTGGTGTCCATCATGTTTGGAATGGGGTGCCACGTCAAGGTGTCTGAGGTGAGTGAACTTGTTATTGCATTTGCATTTCCGCTGCTCTTGCGCAACACCTTTCTGCCGATGAAAGGGACTACCCGTGCCGCACCCTATTCGATCGGTTTTTTTTTTACGTTTCTCTTGCTATGTACTTCGCTACTGTGCTTTGTGCTCTTCAGCTGGTCCTGACAAGCCTCCCCGAACATGCTTGAAACCAGTGCGCAATATAGTAGTAAGTAGTAGCAACAGCGCGCTCCTTTTGTGATCAGCGATATTGCGGGCAGATAAGCATTATCTCGTTCTAATATGTTCGGCATTAAAGTCTGACAATAAACTTGCAAGCCGCATGCGTAAGAGGGTAAAAAAAAAAAGAGGCAATCAGCAGTATTTTTGAATGAACCTAGAGTTGTTCGAGTTGAGCTTTTCCACCTGTATCGGTTTCGTGGGCTTGACGTTATTTCATATATAGATATGAGTGGAGGGTTTGCGCAAACGCTGGCATTGCGAATCTTACAAGTGGGAAGTGCTCAGGCTTCCTCAATGGCTAACGAGCCACAAAGGTGGGAACAATTCGTAAAAGGGCACTTGCAGTCGTACTAGACAAAAGTGCGCTTAGAAACGCGTTGTCCCGTGAGGCGCCAACAGTCCTTGCACTCGTTTTGTTGTAGCACGCGTCCGCATTGCACGCCTGAATGGGCGCTATGGCCCATGAGCATGCTAAATTTTGTCGCACACCTAATACGGTACACCAAGTACAAGAGACTTCCTCATAAGCTCAAAAGGAATCATCGATATGCTGACTTAAAGATAAGCTGGAAATATTACCCTGACTGATTTCCTGGTTTTCTACTCCAATTGTTGGTTGAGAAATGTTGTAACGATGAAGGAAAAAGGTCGGATATGTTCTCATCGATTATTCACAGCGACGCTCAATGTCGTGAATCCGCGCACGAGCCTAGGCGCGTTTTCATATCGTATGTGGGCATCGCTGACTGGCTGTCCCGTGACAGTATGATCTGTGTATCGCTGTACACTACTGAATTCCCAGCTGCGCGTGACAAAATTATAGCAGTGTCAATCAATACCGTTATGGCCAATCTCAGTGGGCGAACTCATTGGTAATAATGCAACATTTCATTAGAGATGTTGTTCACACATTCTAATATGTCACCAGCGCATACTGGGTGTAGTAGGCGGTTTCTTGGCTCCTACTGTCCGCCTTCTGCCACGTGGGACGCCGGGGTAGCTGTTCGCGTATTAAGGCACCAAATGTTCACGAAGGGCGAGGCTCCAGCTGCCTGGAGATGCAACGTTCGAGCGCGCAATGCAGCCGCATAGCAATCGCGACTCATGGGTTCGGAAAATGCTTGACATCGGGGTCACTTTTCAGAGAATCAGACTTATCTGTTATGTCAGCCTTAGCTCTAACTATGTTTCTCACTCGAACACCTTGGGAAGGCATTAGGCAAACACACCTATTGAAACATAAATACTGCAAAAAATTGCCTACAAGTCCTCAATGTGAAATTAACATTGCGATTTTAACATATGATCACGACTTATGACGCGAACCTATGAATGTCCTTTGTCACCGTCACCTCCAAAGATGGCAAGATCTCACCTTAATGTCGAATATGCGATAGTGCTTCTGTAAGCTATCTTCAAGCAGCAACAATAGTTTCCTAAAAACAAAATGCGAAGTACTTTCAGGCTGACATTTGGTGCTTATCCGCTGCTGTGATATCCGATACTCCTCTAAAGCCCTTGATTCTTCTCCGCGTGGTTTGTAATGACATCTGCGTGCGAGCGCGAGACAAAAACAAACTTTAAGGACGTTGCAGGTGATCGTTGACGCTACACCCACCAGCCATAATCCTGCGCACCCCGCTATTTCATTTCCTGCGGTTGCACCAGTGCTATCGGCAAGAGAATGCGCGCGCTGGACGCCACTTCGAGTCGCGTGCAGTGCGCAACCGCAAAGCGTGCAGGCAGTCCCATTCTTCGTAAACAGAATCGCATCAGCGACAGAGAACCATCAGACGACTCGCGTCCTTCGGCAGATAACTTCCTCAAAGAGGGAACAATGCAGCGCAATAGTGGAAGCCATGGGGGTTGCGTGTGATCACTCTTATGCAGGCCATCCATTCGTTTATTTTTCTTTAATTGTTACTCTTTTTTTTTATCGCTGTGCCTCTGTTTACACTGGCTTATATTTAACCTTAAGGACTATTTTTGCACAGCGCTGAACTGACTCTCTTAAGAAAACTCCTGTCAATATATATATATATATATATATATATATATATATATATATATATATATATATATATATATATATAGTGACACGCGCATTTTACCTTTTTCGGGTGACCGCTTTTCACCGCCAAACAAATGTTATCGATGGTTCCGCCCGCTGTCTGTCACCGAACCTTGTGTGACCTGATATTATAAATGCGCAATGCGAATGGTGTAGAACTTTCTGGAAGACACGCGGTCACCAGCGATTACTGATGACTGATGTACAAAAGCCGATGCGCTTGACCCGCTGATCAGATTTTCGCCGATCGCCGACTGTGTTTGTATATATATATATATATATATATATATATATATATATATATATATATATAGATAGATATATATATATATGGGATCATCTTCTTTACGTGTCCCGGAATTCTTTTAATATCACCTGTTCCAGATAACAAAATTCTAGTGCTTGAACTGCATTATTCATGAACGGGGACATTACTTGCACGATAAATCGAAACACATCTTCAACTAATTAACAAACAGTTATAATTGACGTCTCAATTAATTTACGGTACATATTGTGATTTATGAATTGTAGCTGGTGGGGAAGCAAAACTAATTGTTGCGTTGGGTTATCAACTACTGCTTTATTGCTACCTAAAGTCCACCTTACAAACCTTGAAAGACGGAAGTGACGTTGTTCGTTTCTTAAAACAAAAAAGACAAACGCTGGACTTGTGTCCGTCGTCTCCACGCTCGCCGGAAAGCCAGCTGGCCCTCTGCGCCGCAGTTTTGATTCGCGTGAAGACGAACGGCGAGTCAAGCTGCTGTATTCAGACATTGCAGATCGAAGGCTTGGCCACCCGCACCTCGCTAAACGCTTTTCCGGGGCACCGATGCCCCACTGAGTGACCGGGCCAAAGCAAGAAAGCAGAAAGTACGGTATGCTTGGCAATGCGTATTGTATTGGTGCCTTTCTGGTCGGTGCAGTAAGTGCGGGTAATTAATTTCTTTTTGCGTCCCATAGGAAACACATGATATATATATATATATATATATATATATATATATATATAATATCATAAGAAGCCAACAAACACTGACACCAAGGACAACATAGGGGTAATTGTGCTTAGTAAATGAAATAAAGAAACGCAAATTACTGGAAATTAAAGTGGAAGGAAAAACAACTTGCCGCAGGTGGGAACCGAACCCACAACCGTCGCATTTCGCGTGCAATGCTCTACCAATTGAGCTACCGCGGCGCTGTTTCCCCATCCACTTTCTTGGGGTGTTTATGTGTCCTATGAGAACCCTGGGAGTGTTAGGTTGTGGGTTCGGTTCCCACCTGCGGCAAGTTGTTTTTTCATCCACTTTAATTTCCATTAATTTATCGTTTCTTTATTTCATTTACTAAGCACAATTTCCCCTATGTTGTCCTTGATGTCAGTGTTTGTTGGTTTCTTATATGACTTAATAAAAATTGGGCCCTTCGGTTAACCCCCTTTCTTCTCGTTTATATATATATATATATATATATATATATATATATATATATATACGTGTGTGTGGGAACGAGAAGAAAGGCAAACGAGGCGTCCAATTTATATTAATCATATCATAAGAAGTCAACATACGAAAACACCAAAGACAACATATGGGAACTTACTTTACCTATACTAATTGAGTTAAAGAAATTAAAAATTTATGAAAATGAAAGCGAATGAAAAAACGAGTGGCCGCAGGTGGGATACATATATATGTAGTTAAGCATTGCATGTCATCATCATAATATCTATAGGATTTACTATTACGACTCAATTGGTTGCCATGGTTCAAACCCTTGCAGTTTGTCTTTACGCAAACAGTCAAACTTGATATAACATTCGTAGTTTACAGTAAAGCGTTCGATACAGTTCCCCACGATAAACTAATTATAAAGATTTGGTTAATTGGCGTACCAGAAATATTTATTTCCTGGATTGGATAATTGCAATCAATACATTCAAGTGGAAAAACAACGCTCTAGCTGCCTTCCAGTAACTTCTGGTATTACGCAGGGGACTGTGCTCGACTCACTGCTTTTTTTCTCGTTCATGTAAGCGATATTGTCATGTGGTTGATCCCCCAGTACAGATTTGACTGTTTGCCGATGATTGTGTTTTATTTAGAGAAACCATCTGCGATAATGACCAGTGCGATGCGACCTTAATACTAACTTGGGTAATGTGTTAAATTGCTGTCAGCAATGGGAAATGTTTCTAAATGTAAATAAATGTGTCTACATCCCAATAACGCGTATGAAAGTCCCCTTGGAATATACATACGAACTGTAATCATCACCCTTACTAAAAGTTGCCGGATATAAATATTTAGGTATAACAATAACATGGTAACTTGGAACATGCGCATAAACAACATCTGATTTACCGTTTTCCGGAAACTATGCCTTCTGCGCCGTAAGCTTAAATTTGCTGCGTCTAGCATTAAGCTGCTCTCGTACTTCTTAATTAGGCCAGAACTCGAGTACGCTTCCATAGTGTGGGACCCTCATACAAAAACAAACACTAAAAACCTCGAAATAACCCAAAGAAAAGCAGTGCGATTCATTTACAGTAAATTCACGGCCACTGACTTCCCGACTACATTACTGACAGCTAACGGAATTTACCTAATAGGAATTCGAAGGAGTAAAAGACTATCAGAGTTTATTTCACGCCTACTTAATCCCAAGCCAGCCCTTGATCCCGCAACGTACTTATCCCCCTTGATAGGCAGACTTACTCGGCACCACTACCCTCAGTTTTCGCAAGGATTGATACACTAGGTATTTCTTTCCACAAACAATAGCTCACTGGAACCAACTAACTCAAGCATTTCCCCAGCGTCCTTGACAAACCTTTCTTTCTTGTGTGTGTGGTGCATTCGTGCAAACAATATTGTTATTCTGTGTATTACTCACCCTGCTTGGATGTCGTGTACGCAGTATCTTATAAATGAGTAAATAAATATAATGTGTAACTAGATGGCCACTGTAATTTGTCGCGCGATGAACGTCCACCAGGACCACCTGAACAGGCCGATGGCTTCTCGTAAAGAACTCGGCAAGGCGATGCGCTTCAGTTTGTTAATTTCACCGGTAAAGGTGGCCCGCAAATGCCACAGATAGACCTCGCACTGCGACGCACCGCCGGTGCATGAGCTCTGCTGAAGTGGCGGCGCGCAGGATGTGTCACGCCATACTTTTTCCCTGTGGCGTATTATGAGGGCACACTTGCCATCATTACCTGAATGCGCAAGTTGCTCTATGCTGCTATGTTGTTGCAGGTTGCAATGTTACAACCTGCATAAGCAATGCAGACTCCCGCCCGCCGAAGGGCAGTCAACCCGGAAAGAATGTGCTGCGATGCAGTGCAAACCATAGATCAGGCTGCATAGCTCCAGCGGTCTGCATACTCTATACGGACACTCATTTGTTGCTTTGTTTTGTCGACTGACAAGGCGCAAGAGGGCGTATACGATCTACACGGCTTCATTACTGAATACCGGCGTGGTAAAATTAACAGTACATTTCTTAACGTATAGCCCACTTTCCCTTTACTTTCTTTTTTTACGTCCTACGTGATTTTCAAAGGTGCAGATTACATAAGTGCACAGACCTGCTCCTGCGAACTTCGCGCATAAGCTTAGCATCGACAAATTGAGGCAGCGAGTCCTTGGTGCAGCTTCCTAGGCTGTGTTACGTCTTTCTGTACCATCTGTTTTGTCTATACTGTCTGTGCAGTGGGAACCCTGAGGTATGCGTATAAACAAAGCCCTCATGTCTTCGTCTGTACCTTACGTCTATTAAGCACGGTCTATTTCCGTAATCCCTTTTTCCGAAGTAAAACCAAGCAGTAACTCGTATTCAACTCTTAAATGAAAGCGATCATCACGCAGATCTTTGTTAACGCCGTTGCGGAAGCGCAAATTTCCTAACGCTAAGCTCATTCGTAATATTTAAAACTTCTGTCAGCATATGCCCGCCTCACTCATCAGCCCATTTCTTTGCAGAAAGTGCCTGACAGATCGCATGCAATTTTGTTACATACAGTGGTCATGTTTGTTCACTCTGTGTTACATCCTTGTTTTGAAGTGCGCTGGCGTATTCGATAATGATTAAACAACTAGCCCGCCAGTACTACTTAAGCGCATTTTATGTTGACTGTAATAGAAAAATGGCGACATTGACAAACTATTTACATAAATAAGATATAGTAACAGGCATATATATATATATATATATATATATATATTATATATATATATATATATATAATATATATATATATATATATATATATATATATATATATATATATATATATATATATATATATATATATATATATCAGCGTTACAAGTGCCTTCTGCTCATTCCTGTTGCACAGTTTGTCGCGTTTCCTATAGACACCCACGCGCAGCTATATTACATACATATTTAGTCGGTGGACGGACTGATAGGCGTCGCCGTAGCACAATTGGCAGTGCACCGCTGGCTTAATTCGGAGGTTGTGTGTTCAGCTCCCACCTGCGGCATGTTATCTTTTCGTGCACTTTAATTTACCTTATATGGTCATGATTAACAAAAATCGGGCCCCTCGGTTTCCCTTCTTCTCCCTCGTTCCCATATATACATATACTTGCGCATAAACTGAAAGGGTCTTGAGCGGTCAGCAGTGTTGGGCAGTATCGAAGATGCATGTATCTTAGATACTCTCTGGATATCTTGTATATGTGTCATGACACGTCTGGCAAAACGTGTGTCAGCATCTGTATTTCCGATACACGAAAGAATGTATCGTGTTTCTTAAGATACGAGATACTCGTACAAGATACGGCTGTCGCAACGTCGCCGTGCGAAATTATGAAGGTTGGCCGAACTCAAGTTTTTCAAGCTAATATTCCTGCCACTAAGCCACGTGAATAAAACTAAAGGCAGCGACATTATTTTATCTTTCCGCCAGAGCCCTCCTGCGAGGACTGGCGATGAGGCCCGCGTGTTCCTATTGTTGCAGCACAGTCAGGCGCTGCTGCTACCGCAAGTTTCAACAAAAAAGTCGCAGTTTCTCCCGAAACGCGAAGCATCGATTGCGATAGCAAATTAGCACACAGTCATACGAAGTAAGGATAGTACTTTTAACGGCCCTATGAACATGTAAATATTCGCTTGCTAACCAACTTAACAAGCATGGTGTCAGCGAGCCCAGCAAGCATGAACACTTGATAACCACGGACACTCGCTGTAAAAATGGTGGCGTCAGGAAGCACGCCAGCAGCAGCGAACGAAGTGACATTCGTGCTGTCATGCAGCGTAGGGCGCGCGGTGACGGTGTTATCGCTCTTTGACTTTATGCGGGACATCATGGCGACGGCGACGCCGGAGTTTACATTGAATTGCTATCGCAATAAAACAATCGTGCGAATGCCTGCGCACAGCCGACGTTCTACCATTTTTTTTTTTTTTTTTACTTGGCTCAGTGCCACGACACTTGCTCGTAGCCACCGTATTGTGCCGCGTACGCCAATGCGTGCGACGTCTTTCGCGCAAATTCTGATGCCGCTATAGCGTCGTTATCGAAATTTATCTTGCATGGTGCTTTGCTTCGAAGTCTGAAGAATGCAAGAATGGGGGTTGCCTCACGTCTAGTCGCTTTAGAACATCAGCGATTTGAAGGATCTCGTGGATTTCAGTTTGGCTATTCTGAATCAGAGCGTGGATGGCGCTGCTTCCATGAGGCTTGTGCATTAGGCGGCTATTATTTAGACTACAAAATCAATTATTTGGACTACGAAAGAACAGACTGGTGGTCTAGTTGGTACTGCATTACTTGAGGTAAAGCGCGAGAGAGCACTTAGTCTTCGTTCCCTTCTGTTGTCCTACGTGCTCTCTTGCGCTTTATACTTAACGTTTTGGACTACGTTTACGGGCGAGGTGAACGTCCACAGCGGTATTTGCGCTCTCGTGCAGAGGCTTCTTGCTGATGTACTTGTAATTAGATGGCGACCTGCTAGCTGGCCGGCAAGCCGAGCAGCGACTCCCATCAATTACAAAAGCGACAAGCAAACACCGCTGACAGTGCAGCGCATAAAGTTTCACTTTAAGCAGCTAGAATTACCCTAATAAATTATTTCGGAATGAAGATATTATACTTTGAGTAAGAAAGACAAAGGTTTTGAGGTGCTAACAGACACTTCATTCAAATGAAACAAGGTTGATCGGAGTTAAGAAATTTGCAAGTATACATTTTTGCATACGCGTTTGCTGCTACATTATATAGATCAGTAATAAGAAATATGCAAATGTGCCGAAGTGTCTTAACATACAAATGGAAATTATTGTATCGGATACAATTATTGTGGTAGTATCTTGTACCTGTATTTCACATACTTGTTGCCCGAGTATCTTGTATCGTATCATGATACAAGGAAAAAGTATCTTTGCCCAGCCCTGGCGGTCAGTCGCGCGGCAATATTGCTTCAATTCGCGGCCTTCTTTCACGCTCGGAAAAACAATTTTATATAGCACGTATTGAGCAAGAGAAAGCTGTATGGGGAGTTTGTCAAGTTGCTATACATTTTTCTCATTGACACTTTTAATCAAATTATAGTATTTGAGAAGTTGATTATTCAATCAAGACTAATTATGTAATTAGGCGGAATGCATAAAATAATGAAAGTATCTCCAAGCTACGGCAAGCAACAGCCGTGTGTGTCCCATGCTCTATTCTGTTGTCCTGTACGCCTTTGCGCTGTTCTTAAACAATATGAATTACCTCGGTTCAGTCCATCTACATGGCATTTGCATATTTTTCACTCTCGGTGCGAGATAGTTTGGACACCCTGTATATATAAAGAACGAGAAGAAAGGAAACCAAGGCACCCGATTTTTATTAGTCTTATCATAAGACGCAAACAAACAATGACGCCAAGGACAGCATAGGAGAAGTTACTTATAGTTCTGAACTGAATTAATGAAATGATGAAAAAATGTAAATTCAAGTGTATCGAAAAACAACTGTCCGCAAGTGGAATACGAACCCACGTCTTCGCATAACGCGTGCGACGCCGTTGCCAATTGAGCTACCGCAGCGCCTTTTTCCTCTTGGGGTATTTATGTTTACCTACTAGAACTAAGCCAGGGAGTGTTAGCCAGCGTCACCACTCACGGCTATATATTGACACGTGTACTCGTGTATTAGTATCAAAGTTAATTAGCAAAACAATGATGATTAGCCAAATACTTTATCGGACGACCACGTTTCGCCGCCTAACAAATGTTATCGCACAGTGCGGGACGCGCCTGCATGTATCCGAAGTTTCTGGCAAGTTATCGATGCTTCTTGTGTTATCTGATTTGATCGCCTGACGCGAATGGCGTAGAACTTTGTGGAAGGTATATATATATATATATATATATATATATATATATATATATATATATATATATATATATATATATATATATATATATATATATATAGTCTGGACACTGTCCAGACTGCCCATAGCCAAGAAAATCAACCGAGAAGATGCAACTGTTAACGAAATCACACAGCGCGCGTATTCGAGTGTGTAATTTCCCCGCTGACCAACACAGGAATTAGCACAGAACATCTCACGTTACGACCGGCTGCACTCCCGCTAAACTTGCGACTCGAGAGGAATTCCGCGCGATATTCCACCTCTTACGACCCACAGTGCAAGACGTTGTGAGAAAGTGGGAAAAAAAAGCTTGAACATGCGTCCACCCCTAGGGATATGTAAAACATATATATATATATATATATATATATATATATATATATATATATATATATATATATATATATAATAAATGCCAAATTTTAAGTAGCGTCCCGATCACTGCAAGCTTTTTTTTTCTTCTCAGAACGCAAGTGGACTTGTTTTATATGGCAACAGCTTAGTTATAGTTTCCCATGCAATACAGCAACAATTCACTGACAGTGTTTAGTAGTCGACAAGCTTCTAGCTTAACAAACAGCACTCTAAAATAGTACACTCTCGTTCTTACCTTTCACATTACCTTTCACTAATACTCGGGAACTTTTTCAGCAGGCAGGTCCAGTTGCATTTTGCACTAGTTAAAGTGCGTGATGGCAACGAGCGACGTACTCGAGCCTGATGAGCGTGGCTCGATGCATGGGGCGCAAGTGCAAGCGGTTGCCTACACAAGCGCTTCGCCGTGCGTTGCTCGACTCGATGTACCTTTGTCCATGCGGGTAGCTGCAACTACATTTCACTTTAGTGAATGCCGCTTCGTATGGATGGAAAGTGATTCCCCCGTTATTCTGACTGCATCTTACGTACTTGCGAAAACCTATTTTGGCCGGGGGAGCGGACCGTGTTCTAAATTGGCACCTGCCGTATTGCACACCCGTCGACCGTGCCTTCAGGGAAAGAGGGTAAGTTACGCATGGTCCCCGCGGCCCATACGCACTAATACGTATTCCAGTGAAGGACTGGTTAAGGTGCGACACAGATTAGCAACAAAAGCAGCGTATGTAATGAAAACGAACATACATAGCCTTGTCGGACAGACATGACGGTCAGTGCAGTGTCACGGAGATGCGCATCTAGTAGTTACAGTAGGCGCATGCGCGCGGAGTGTTCTCCTGTCCCAACATTGTTTGCTAGGCTATTCCATTCAGCGCTGCATAGCCCCTGCTGCTTATCAGCTTGTCTATCGCTTGCAAAGGCTTATTGTAACTACTGCGGGCGCACAAAAGCCACGGGAAACGCCGGTCAAATGCAGCATACGGAGCTTGCGTGGCACTCCCATAATAAAAAAAAACAAACTCCAAACTATAGAAATTTGAGAATTCTCTACTCATGGGTAAGCATTGTTTGACTCGGTTGTTACTTCGTTTTTGCTTACTTATGTTGGTAGCTTAGTGGCATGTTTACTCATCGCTTTTTCCGGAGCCAAAGAATGCTTACGCCTTAGTAGGCAATTCTCATAATTACTGTAGATTTATTGTTGCTTATCATGTCTATCCTGCTTAGACCATACCATAACGTTCCAAGCGTAATTCCATTCCATACAATCACGGCGATTATAATATTCTTTTGCCGCGTTCTGGACAATGTCTTACTCGGTATCAGACAACCTGCATTTCTTCTCTGGAAGCTGCGAACCTGCTTCACCTTCGGTTTGAATGTCTAGTTGTTCCTGCGTCGCCGCAGCTGTTTGTTCTTCATCTCAGTCATCTTTCTCTTCTATGCTGATTTGAGCGTACAAGGTTTGTCACTGTACTCGTTGTTCCTTCTGCAGATTATCATCTTTGCTAGTATTATATTATACTTTCTTTACTG
Organism: Dermacentor variabilis; assembly: GCF_050947875.1. Classification (NCBI taxonomy): domain Eukaryota; kingdom Metazoa; phylum Arthropoda; class Arachnida; order Ixodida; family Ixodidae; genus Dermacentor; species Dermacentor variabilis. The sequence continues at coordinate 146,351,403 of NC_134568.1, read as the reverse complement.
GATCAAATGACTATATGGAGGCGACAGCGACGTGACCAGTTTTTTTATTGCTTCTAAAGTTACCAATCATCTACAGTTACTATTATAACGATTAAATGCCTTAATTTGACCCATGACGTACTTATTTCCCAGTTACAAGGCGTTCCAGAAGAGACATGGTTTCTCCGGCGTACTCTACCGACAATGCTTACACATTAAAAGCACGCGTGAGTACATTTGTGAAAACGTTGTAAGTGGATAAGAAGCAGAGGATGATGCACGCACAGGAGGATAGTCTGCGTCGAATGCACCTACTTTCCCTACTTTCGCACATGCGCTTCGTGCACGCGGCGTTGATCGCAGCGTCGGTCGCTCCCCACGAGATAATAAAAAAAATCATCGCCCAAGCAGTCCGTGCAGATGGTTAACCAGCGAAGCTCAAACGTGCGGCCCCACTGTTTGTCACTGCGTTAATCTCTACGGTTCCTTAAACAGGCTGCCGGATCATAGGTTCACGAGCCTGTTCTTGTGCCCTGGCTGCAGCATCGGCACGGCGTAGACGGGCTTGTTTCCGGTTGTGCTCGCGGCGTTGCTGATCGAAAGCTGCCTGCTGCTCAGGAGTACGTATGACGCGTTGTCTACCCATTTCGGAGATGGAGAGAAACTGCTGAGTGCGCACTCGGTTGCGACGAAGCAACGGCGTCACTACTGGCGCAGCCAATCGCGCGCCTCTCTCTCTTTGTTTCGCGCATGCGTACGGGGTTGCTCCGCAGGAGTTTGCGGCGTACAGGCGACAGACGGACGGACGAATCGGCTAGCTATATACAGCTTCGCTGTAAGACATCCTGCGAACCCAGCTAAGGAGCATCGTGTTCACGAAGGGGGCTAGCGCACCAACGTGACTGGACTTTGTGTTATGATTTGGAGTTGACTTTTAGTTTGAATGCGTTAATTTAATTATTTTTTATCTCTACGTGAAAAGGAGTAGCCAGCGCCAACTAAAGGCGACAACATCGCCTAAGTACCGTATAATAAAGGATTGCAAAAAAACACAAATGGCATTGTGAGCTGCGTACTTAGAAACAGAACATATGAGGTACGTCCGCAAGACGGGAACATGTGAAAACGCCATTAGAACAGCTGCAGCCTGACAGCATTCGAAACGACTAGAATTTGGAATCGGAGGATCTGGAAACGGATAGGTAAAGTGCGCAAACATAAAATAATAAAACAACAAAGGCCATACATAAACAAAAAACAAGTGAGCCTCCTTTAGAAACGATCGCAGACCAAAAGAAAAGCTACGACGAAACGCAAGACCCGAAACTCTCAACATCAGCGGCGTCTCCGCGAGTCGACTTACGAAGATCAAAACGAGCTCGACATACTCCCCAAAGATGTGCAGTGCATACTGTTCTCCCCACACCCCTTTCCCCGAGTAGTGCTGTTGAAGAGTCCTCCTCTGAGGGAAGGTTACGGCGCTGCACTTATCTCTTCCTTTGACTTTATAAGCGACTACTACTAGTGAATACTGTGGGGCAACGGAACAGCGCAAGAAAGGAGGCATTAAAGGGACACTAAAGAGAAACATTTCTTCGGCATCAGTAAATTACCGTTTTAGAATATCAAAAAACCACTCTTACCACGTTAACACGCTTGATAAGCGAGAAGTGAGAAAAAACGCAATAACAAAAGACGGGTGGCGACGCCTCCTTGCAGTTACCGCGTCAGCTCGCTGTGACGTCATGGATTTTGACAGTTCTGAGGCCTGGTTAATTCATTAGCAGTTAAGGTAGACCACATTGTCTTCTAAAAGAGCCAAAGACTGAACATGGCGAGCTTCGGGAACCTTTACTGCGCCCAACGTGGCCTAAATACGAAAAAAGGATGCTTCGAAATCTGTGACGTCATAGCGACGTACCGGTGTTGGCGATTTGACGCAAAATTGAAAGACTGAAACTTTGACCTTCATTTTGGCTTTTAATAATCAATCTATTATTTCGAAATGAACAACAGTTTTCAAAGAACACGTTATCCGTCTAAATTCACTTAGTGTATTGCTTTAACGTCCCTTTAACAGCGACCGCGAGCCCCGCACTGTAATGCACTTCGACCCGGCCCGATGAACAGCGAGGACGAAGGCCGGGGAGCCCCCGGCGACAGTCCTCACCCGAGGCGGCTCCAGAGTGTATGTAAACACATCTGTATGCCCAGTTAATTCCGTCCTTAATGCAGGCTTCTACAATTAATTCGGTACACTTCATATATATAATCACAATCATAAGTAGCCAACATGCAGAAACGCCAAGGATCGCAAAGGGGAAATTATTTGTAGTGTTTAATCGCAATAAAGAACTCATGAAAAATTAAATGAAAATGGATGATAAAACAACTGGCCGCAGGTGGGATACGAACCCACGTATATATATATATATATATATATATATATATATATATATATAAATATATATATATATATATATATATATATATATATATATATATATATATATATATATATATAATATATAGTCTGATGCTCTTAACTTCCTGGTTCTCGAATGAAACGTCCCCGCGCACTTCAATAAACTGCAGGGGCAAACTTGACTCAGTAAAGTGGCACCAAAGGAGGACGCGCGTCAGACATTAAACTGGAGAAACCCATACGCGCCCTTCTCGCGGAAACTAGTCGCTGCATGCAACCGCCAGATTGATAATGTCGCGTGCGCAGGCGTAGACTGTATACAGAGTAATTATGCACAGCACGTGCGGAAAGAAAAAAACAAAAATTTGCTTTCGCTTAGTATACCGTACCCTGGAGTCGACGACGAGGTAGGTGGGAGGCTAGTAAAACCTATACGCCTGCTGATTTGTGGCCACGCAACCATAGGGCGACGACGCAATCGAGGCCTGAATTCTCAAAGCTTTTCTTTCGTGAGAAGAAGACCGCCTCGTCATTGACCAAGGCACATTCGCTAATATTTTATCTGCTGTCATCATATGTAGGCTCCCCTTGGGAAGGGCATTTGAGCACGAAGTGCCTTATGAATATGGGTCCTGAAGTTCACAGAGCTTTACGACTGTGGGAAGCGTTTGACGTTGGCAGGTTGTCTTACTTAATAATGCACTCGCCAACGCGATTGACGGCCGCCGGTTCTCGCGAATCTCTTTGGCGTATGAACCGTTTAGCGAGTACTTGTCCTGGGACAACATTGACAAAGCAAGTTCGTACGCTAGAATCTTTCTTACTGGTAGACACCGCGCTATCGGTATAGCTAACGTATGATTAGTAAGATCTACTATTAAGTGGCAAAAAGTTTTTAAGAAGAACCTTCAGCCCAGGAGCTCCTGTCTAAACACATGGGAATGCAGACATAGTTTTTCTCGGAAACCACAGCTGCGCCGATTTTGATGACATTTGTTGCATTGAAAATGAAAAATAAATGTATTGACTGTAGGAGGCGAATTTTTCCTTAAGGCAGTCATTATTTTGCAGAAATTATTAAATATTGCAAAATCGAAAAAAAAAGTGATGTACAAAGTTTTCGAAGTTCGTAACTTTGTGAAAAATGGTTATATCACAATTGCTTAAACCATATATATTAGGACATCTATAGCGGACAAAATTCATGCGTTATACACCTCTCTGAAGTATACTACTAACTTGTGAGTAAGAGCTTTGCATTGCCTTCGTAACAATCGTAACGACATCATAAAAGCTGTAAATTTATATATCCAATTGGTACTGTTTAGATGCTCTAATAGGTGCAGTTTACAGAACTGCGATATCGATTTTTCGTTCATAGTTAGATTTGTGAACTTTGTGCTCACTTTGTTTTAACTTACCAGTTATCGCTAATTTTAATCAGCCTCCCCCTCCTACCTTTCTATTTCAGACCTTTAATCAAAGTTGTGACCGAATTCACAAAGCTTTTTGTTGAAAGGTGCTCTTTGCCACCGGTGAGCCGCCTTCGCTAATGATGTGTCCAACATGAGGCTCGTCTGGAATTTGCTTTTACGAACTTATTATACCAGAAATGTTTTTGTGAATACGCGCCCTGCTTCCTAGAGTCACTAAAAAATTATTTTTTTTCTCGAACGCAGCGAATTTTATTCGAGTCATTCCAGTGGCTGTCGCGTAAAAGGATTTTTGCTTCTTACATGTATTTGAGTAGGGAGATTAGAGTTAGTGCTGATCTAAAGCTCCCTCTTAAGAATTAACAGCTTTTGAGAATTCAGCCTCTGGGGGGGGGGGGGGGGGGGGGGGGGTGGTATTACCAGAGCATTTAATTCGCTAGATCGGTCCGTAATTACAGGCGCCTGCCAATCGCGGCGTCGAACATATGAATAGCGATCGATCAATGGCAAACATTTGTTAGAAAATTCAACTCAGGTTTTCTTTCATAAGAACATTTTGTAATTGGCCGGCCGTCATCGTTAATCATATGTTCGCCTTACCAATCAGGTCATGTAATGCGCAGGTTAGATAACCGTTGGACCATTAGGGCTGCAGAATGGGTACCAAGAGAAGGGAAGCGCAGTAGAGGAAGGCAGAAGACTAGGTAGTGTGATGAAATTAGAAAATTCGGGGGTGCTAGTTGGAATCAGTTAGCGCAGGACAGGAGTAATTGGAGATCGCAGGGAGAGGCCTTCGTCCTGCAGTGGACATAAAAGAGGATGATGATGATTTTGATGATGATGATGATGATGATGATGATTTTACGAATAGGCTGCTGCTCGTTTTTACGAACGACTTCAGCAATACGAAGTCCTTGTCAAGTTCCCAGGGGCCAGATCCAGAAAGCATTTCGTTCTTAGATAAGTGCTGTTTGGTCGTTTGCTAATGATGGTGTCCAGCATAAAGACTGGCTGGAATATGCTGTTACCAATTGTTTTAGCGTAAGAATGTTTTTTGTGAACATGGGCCCATGTCACTTGGTAAGAGCAAGTGCCAGTCAACAGTAAAACAAGGCATATTATTAGAGGAAGCTGCCTGCCAAATGGCAGCTCATATTAACGAAAGTTGTTTTTTTTAATTTGGCTGCATGTTAAGGGACAATTTCTTACGTTATAACTTTTTGTAGTAAGAGGTGGTAGCCAATCTTTATGTCGGACATATTGCTCTGGAAGGCGGCAACTTCCTAAGCACGTAGAGCTGTGTGAATTCTGTCTAGGCGCCGAATAATCTCACTAACACTTCTTACTAACTTTCGTTAGTAAGAACTGTTTGTTAGCTAGCTCGATTAACTGGCACCTCCTCTTACGAGCCAGGCTATAGCGAACGAACTCCTGTGTACGCTATAGCGTCCCGAGTTCGTAGTCACAAAATGCTCTTACCCTAGAATTGTTCGTAAAAGCAAGTTGCAGCCAATCCTGATGCTAGACAAATTATATTAGCGAAGGTGGACAGCGAATGGCAAAGAGCACTTACGAACATAAAACTTCTAATTCGGCCCGGATTCTCTCACAGCTTTCATGTTCCGAGAACCTTCTGTGATTGGACGCTATGAAGTGGGTGTATAAAGCTTGAAAAACAAAAGTAAAAATATTTCGAAAAGCTCAAGGGTCACTTCTCTTTGTGCACTTGGCTGGGTATATTACAGTGCCTTCTATATTTCCGTGACACTGCACTCATGAACAAGCGTTAGCATATTTTGCGCCTTGGAAAGGCGCTCGATAAAGCAGCGTAATTGCCAGCACTGCGTAAGCAACAAACGCCGTCACCACCAGGCCCAGTTTTTATCAGAAAACGAGGTGCCTGGAAGACGTTGCGGAGGCAGTCCCGCAAGGGGCAGTCTGCATGCCTGCAGCCTCGCCGCTACACCCGGCCCTACCCCTTCGATGACCGCAGAGATATCTCTCCGCCTCGAGCCCCGCGTTTTACGAACCTGTTTAGTTTCGCTGGTGATGAGAGTAAAACTGAGTTTTGAGGAGTAACGCGGTCTTCCTATTAGCTCCCCCAAGTTCGCGAGGCTCCCTTTTGCGTGGGAGCCGCTTACGTAGGGCGGGTGTTCGCGTGTGCGTTACTTCGCGCCACGTGTTTCTGGTCCACAGTGCTTCGCGGTCGCTGTTGACCAGATCGAGTTTTTAGAGCGCAGCTCTTAATAGGCCGTTCCTACAGTGAGCGTCGGCGGCGTCGGCGTAACCGAGCGAACGAGCGCCGCGAAGACTGAAAGCGAACGCGGAGCGCAGCGGGAGATGAAAGAAACGCGATAGCGCGGGAGGAGGGTGCGGCGGAAACATGAGGCGGAAAGCGGAGAGGAAGCGGAGGGGAGATAGCCTGCGCATGCGCAGAGTTGCCGGTGGCCTAGGCATCCGGAGGCGCGTGGGCGATCTCATCTGCGCTTCCGAGGGGGGTGGGCAGGGTGCCGTGAGGTGGAGAGGGCGGCGTCTGCTGCTGAGGTCAGTCCGCTGTACCAGCGTGTGTGACGGGTATCGCTGCTCCGCAAGGGGCGATGGCACGACTTCCCCGCAACGAAGGGCCACTCTCGTCATTGCGTGAACAAAAGCGTGAGAAGAAAATCGTAGTGCCGCGCAAGACGGGCTGTGTGGCGACGATGGCTACGATGTGGCGCCAGAGTAGCGCGCGTCGTCTGTATGGAAACAAAGCGCTGCATGAGTGGAGGTCTGCCTGCGGCGGCTGCTGTAAATCGCACCCACGCGCTGCGTCTCGCGATCTCCCGATTAGCGAGGCTGGCATGTCATACAGCGCTCCGTTTGGAACGTGCCGCACGAGATGAATTGTCCGCGCCAGCCAATATATTGCGAAATAAAAACACGTATAGAGCTGCGCCCAAATTTCGCATTAGGGAGTATCGTAATCTTCGGGTGAATTTTTAACCAAGTGCGCGGTTAGATAGCCGAGTTCCCGGTCGAGAATTTTACAACTGACTGCCAAACTAACACTGCTTGAAACGCCGACATGGAGGGCGTGTGTGTATAGCGCCCCTTCGAGATAACGAGCCACTGGGCGATCTTTGCCCGAGGCACGGATTCAGTCTGCGGAATGTCTTGTACAAAGAAAGCATCCTCAAGCGCTCTATGACAGCTGCTCTCGAAGCAGCTCTCGATGGATGACTGCTGCTATAACGAGCCGTCGCTTCTTTCCCAAATTTTCGCCACTCTGTCTTCCACAACCAAGTAATCTGTCGAAGTTTCTTCATGGCAAATTATCCGGAAGGGGCAATGAGCGATATCATCTAACCCACTTTTGCCAAACGTTTCGGCTTTATTTAGATTGACTGTGGGTGTTTTATTTTGCTCGTCGAGCTGTTTGTTTCTGGCGCCCATTCAACTGTGCTGTAGCTCTCGCAGATAACGTCAAGGAAGAACCGGAGTACGTCGCACACCCTCACCATATGCCCAGCATCTTGTTTATCAAAGTGCGACCTGCAGCGTGCCTCCACGTTTCCTCGAGAAACCTTAAGGGAGTCTTTATGAACAGTTCTGAAAACGCGCCATTGCGGAACACAACCTATTGACAGCGCGAACAAAACCTCTGGGGAGACATTCGAGACAAACTATCTCCGTGCTTCCTAGATTTTTCCTGCTGGAGTCTAGAGCAAGGTTGATGCTGAGCAGAATGTGCGGCTTGCAGCGCCTTTTTTAGCATTTGTAGACTGCGCGATGCACAAAATCACCAAAAAGCATAATCCTGACAGCTGTAAGGATAACTTCCTTTCTTTTCTATAACCACTACGTATGGTTAGATTTGTCTGTACACGTTTTGAAAAAAGAAAGGAAACGTGCCAAAAGAAGGTCCCTGAGTGATCTGTCATCGCGTTAGCTGCCCCAGTGGCTACTGTAAGCTTGAGAACCACTGCTATACAAGGGCATCGTTCGATGTCTTAGAAGCGTCCGTACAAGATGACATAAATACGCGTATGCCGAAGCATGACCGTAGAAGTCCACTTCGAATATCTGGCACTATATTCTAGCTGATGTCTGTACAGAAAATTTGTAATTAAAATAGAATAATCAATCTATGTGAAGAAAGAGATGGCTCGGGCGGATTTATTAGGGAACAAGGAAATTGTTGAAAGAAAAAACAGGGTCCGTTTTCACAGAAAGCTCTTACTGTAGAATCGTTCCTAAGAGGAAACAGATAAACATAGCTTTATCGCATGTCTGCAGGGATCGTTAAAAAATCGCAAAGTACGAGTCTATGCCATTCGGGCCTTTGTGTGCGTTCTAACAAACTGTGCTTCTTTTTATAGCGCCTTAAATAGACACATTCAAGTCAATGTTTCCACACTGTGATACTATAGCTGTGGAAAGGTAATTTTGAATTTTTTAGTAACAGCTTGCAATCGGTCCAATCACCTTAGCTCATTTCCGGAACAGCTTCAGCCTTTCCGTACTGTTCGCCATATATGTGCAGAGTTTCAGCTAGCTACTCCAATTCTTTTTGGCTAGTACTCACAAAAACGCTCTTACGCTAAAGCTGTTCATAAGAACCAATGCAAGCCAATGGCGATGTTGCGATATATCATTAGCGGTCGCGCCTCTCAGTGACAAAGAGCACTTACAAAATATAAGCTTCGTGAATTCGACCCCTTGACTGTAGCAATCTCTTGAAATTTATTTATTTTGTATTTATTTAGAAGAATACTGCCAGCCTGAATGGCGCGCTTTAGGCAGGGGTGGGCGCACAAAGCAAACGTGACATTACAGCATTTCATACATGGGATCGTAACAAACATATCACTGTAATCAAATCACCATGAAAACAAATCAGCATATTCTAACAAGTTTTGTAAGAAAAAGAAATATATAAAAATCACTGAGCATGTGTGGACACACGTATGTGGCGGACGCAGACGCGACAGATATGGTGTGAAACTCAGATTGACTGCTGAGACAGGAAATTGACGGTCGATTCCTTCTTCTGCTGCATTAATATGTCATTGGAGTACTTACGATCGACTTGACGCCTATTTTTTGCATAATCGAGAATCGCTGCACACGTGGGTAGGCAATGGCCTCCCTTCCAACTGAACACCCGAGGAAGGCCCGTTGTGAATTTTCTATAGATCTAGGGCATGCCAGGAACAGGAACATGAGAATGACAAAGGAGATTCACAACAAAGCTAGCGTCAAGGACGTGTACGTAAACCACCTCGTAAAGCCGAATACTCGCCACATGTAGAAGAAGAGATAGCCATGGTATTATTGAAGTAGACTGCTTGACTCATGAGCTGTATTTATGGAGTTTTACGCATCGAATTAGCAATGAGGCTCAAATTATGAAAATACAATTACAGTATAACGCATCTACAACCAAGGGTTTGGGCCTTCCAAAATTCTTCGTTATACAGGTCACTTCGTTCTAGAAACCGCGCCCCGTCGCACTCGTAATAGAGCAGGCAAAGCATGTTTGCCGAAAGAGAATCCGCGTTTACCGTGAATTCAAGAGGTACTTATTGAAAGAAGCCCACTAATTTTATTCTGCACACATCGTCCTACGGAATGTGCGGCTCCTGCCTTATGTCATCGAGGTTCACAGAATGCTTGTTCCACTTGTCAAGGTATTCACTCGTGTGACCCGCTGGGCATTTTTGTTTTCGTTGAGTGAGAGGAGCCTAACATAGACACTGCGGAGTCCAGACCCTCCCGCACGGTTCTCATTGCGGTTTCGACCAGCGCTCGATATGCACAATAACGCTCAGTGGCAGTGCCACTATGTGCATTCGTTTCAAATCAACAAATAAGCTGTCGGGAACGCCTGGAATTCTTCATTGTACAGGCATATTTGTTGTGGTGGTTTTCGCTGCAAGGGCTTTGACCATACATTCGAAAGATGGGAATGAATTAAAATAAATTTCGGGGTTTTGCGTGCCAAAACCACGATCTGATTATGAGGTACCTGCCGCGGTAGCTTAGGGCTATAGCTCTGCCCTGCTGGTGCTCGAGGTCGCGGGTTCGATCCCGGCCGCGGCGGCTGCATTTCGATGGGAGTGAAATGCAACTATGCATTTACGTAATGTGGCGGGATAAAGATATGCAAATTCGGCTGGGACATATGCGAAATCGTTCCTTCCGCAGAGCATTTGTTTAGAGACATTCGTTGGAGAGGCATGCAACTGTACCGCGCTATTCGGCCAGTCCGTCTCTTAAATGCGATAGAATTTATAGTTTTGATAGTCTAGGTACCGTATCCTCAGTATTCAACAGAAACCCTCGACACGTATTCGCAACGCGCTTTGTACAGTAGCGCGATTCGTGAGAACATGAGCCAGCCAATCGTGACAGCGAACGTAAAACAGTTTTTATGAACAAAAAGCGTAGTGAAATCGAACCCCAGTGGCTGTCGCGGGTATTGAAAGCACGACACTTAAATAAGTTTTATTCATACATTGCAAACTTGACTATGCAGCGCGCACATAGACGAAAGGACCGAAAGAACGACGAGTTTGCAATAAAATACCAACTAGCCCGTAATCAAACCCTGCTTCAGTTTATTTAAACATACCGGGAAGAAGTATTCTGACTCCGACATGGCGGTCTACAATGGCGGCTGCTAGCACTTGGTCGTCACCCCATGCTGGCAGCCGCCCATTGGGGTGAACACGCACGGCCAAGGCTAATAAGTAGAAGTAGAACTAGTAGAATAAGTAGAACTGTGGAAGGTTGACAAACGAGGACTACGAAGCATCTTAAAAGGACAATTTGGAAATAATATTAGGATGGCTATAGTTCTTAGGTTTCGCACACCAAGGCAGGTATCTCCCTGCCCCGGGTATGAAATATTTGCATTTCCCTGCGATACGATCAGAACTACAACAGCCGAACACGTTCAGATTCTTCAGACTTGTAGTGCCTAATCAAAATTCGCCGCAAGGAAGAATCGAACACTAAGTGTCCGTCAAAGTCCTGATCTCTTTGCAGCTACAGAAAAAAAATAAGATGCAACTGCAGTGATAAACGTCACACTACGGAAGGCTTATAATCAATACCACTTCCGCCTGCGCTATCTCCAACGGTAGAGCATACGACGTAACTCCACACTAGTACCAGATTCCCGTGAAATAAAGCGTAGGTGTCGCCACAATGCGCTTAGTTTGTTTGGAAGGTGCCCCAAATGAAAGACGCCCGCGTATTGTTGACTCCGCAGAGGAGAAGGTGCCCGACATTCCCATCTTCCGGCACGGTAGAACCACACAGCTTGCACCACGGTAGCCTCAAAACCGCGAACGTTTCTCGTGCTTCCTCCCTTGTTTTTCTTCCTTTTTTATCATTTGGCATCACTGCTCGTCGAACATACTGAAACGTCATCCCACCTCATGCGCCGTTTATATCAATGCATTGCCCGTGAAGTTTGCTCCTGCGCTATCTTTTCTTCTTATATGCGTTATCTATATGTGCTTGTTCTTGGGTCGGTGAAAAATCGGCATGACGGGTCCTTTGATATGCAGGGTGATAACGTGTATGCCCTATAATATTCCCGTGTGGGTGTGACCGATGACGGCGCGAATATATCGTGTTAATATATTCAAAATAAAATGTGCCTGAAGAAACAAAATACACGCACGTGGAAAATATGCAAGATAGCAGGTGCGTAGAGAAAGGAAATAAAGTGGGAGGGTATTTGCTTTTATCTTCCCAGGATATTCTCAGTATTTTTTTAAATATTAAATGGCCTGCATGTATTTTATTTGGGTAGATGTCTTCGATTTTCAAGTGACACGCGTTTTCAATCTCTTAGCAATGATCGGGATGCATATATTTCTCACTCCAGCGGTTCTGTATACGCCTTCCGACTATGACTTGTGCTGTGGCCCATTACTCCAACTATTGCTTTACTTCCGCTTGCCTTGAGAGTATCATGCCAATTGGACTCGGCAGGATACATTTCTTGCGGCTGCCCAATAAATTTTTATACCCATTTCCGATTTTTTCTTCTTCTGATAGGCCATATTTTGGTCCCTCTTCTGGTCTTGCAGTAACATCTTTTAAGGGAACGGCATCGTTTTCTAGTTGTAGAGACCTTTGCCAAAGGCCTGCTTAAGAAACGTTTATGGTTGCACAACACAATTGCATTTGGCGAGTGCTGCTATGCAGACGATTGAACAGATTCATGCGACAGCCCCCGCGTTTCACGCAGTCTTGCACTCTGTTCAGTTAAAAATCAATTTGTTTGTAGAGTGCAGCTTAGCCCAGTCTAGATTGCAACAAGCGCTCGACAAACCTTGCGTCTGACCTTTAGTTTGAATCTAACCTGAGGTTTGTCAAGCGCCTCCTTTGTGGAAGGGGAACTTCGTTGGGGGCGCGCGTTGCGGTACTGCATTCGCTAGCCGTAGGGTTTCGGCGGCCAGTAAGGCTCGTACTGCACATTCCATGAGTTCTCCTGCGGGCCATCATTCCATTAAGTGGGCCTATACGCGAGGACCGAAGGTGCACGCATATAAACTGCATTGTGTGAAGATCTCTTGCGACGCAGCCTTTCTGTTTTTCCCACTCCAACATAAACGCTCGTACAGGCACGCAAGCAAATGCCCCGAGGATGTTCCCAGGCCTACAGAAAAACACTTCGGCTGTAAAAACCCTTGAAAAAAATCGGACGCCTTTCAGTTTCAGTGCTTCTGATGCCCAGAAGTTTCTCTTTTCCTCTTTCTATTTCCCTTTTCCTAAACCCACAGCAGTGCAGGGTATCAAACCCCCCGCCTTTCTTCAACTTCCTTTCTCTCTCTCTCTCTGTTCGAGCTCATGTGCGTTTTGTTGCCAGAGTACCAGGTCACCTGCTTGCTCCATGCGAACTGTCAGCGCCCATCTGTGTCGACGGAACCACTGTTGAAACTTCCCGCGTGGTCAATCAGGTCGAGCCCTGGCTTCAAGAACAAGAGAAATCCCGGGCCAGCGCATGCATATCTTGCTCTTGAGCATATGATACTACTGCTACAGGACACCGATGGTCCTGTTACACCTAGACATCATCTTCTATTGGTGCGTGGGATCCATCTGCGAGTGCTACCATCTCTGCCACATTCAGTCAGCAAACTTCAGTTGCAGTTAATGAACTAGCTGTACTGCGGGCAGCTTTTGTGCACATTATGAACCCGAGAGCTGACTCTTTGTAGGTCTTTTCCGGCTCACTTTCTGAAGTCGCCACGCACATAAAAACAATTCGTCGTGGGCACCGGGTGTCTGTGTGCTAAAGCCTGCAAGCGGCGTAACAGTGTTGTATTCTTGTATACAGGACAACATTGAGGCTGGTCGCGCTGAAGCAGCACACAGTTTTTCAACAGAATCGACCCAGATACTGATGTCGGGAAAAGACGCGCTGACTCTGCTATGCACAGTCCCTTGGCATTCGCGGCAGTCTCGCTCATTTGTGTGACGCAAGCCATTAGTACGGACCTCTGCATTAAATCTACAAGTTTTGTGAACTTCTTTTACCACTAAGCTTAAGTACGCAATATCAAGCATGTCTTATTCGTGTCAGACTATACATGGCCTACACTAACTGTTTCAAGTGCGAAATTCTGTGGACAGAATCGCGAATTGGCTCTTTGTGTAACGTGCTTGGGGACTCACAACATGTGCTGCGTGACTGAAGCCGTTTCTTATCAGAGAGACAATCTCTGAAGGCCGCTACTGGATTTCCGGAGAGGTCGGAACATCTAATCCTGGATGCCCGGTAGCTCTCTCTACCAGGTCAGTGTGCTCCAATGTTCTCCGGCCAGCAATATTGAACTGTGCTGAAGGGGATTGCTGCTCAAAGGTGGAATACTTAACTTGAGCTTAGTCTACATATGTAGAACCATAAGGCCAAGATGGGGGAACATTATATAAAGCAACATCATTTGCTCTCGAGGGTGCTACGCCAGCAGAATGAGAGCTGGTCTCGAAAAGTAATCTCACGAATCCCCTTCACGCTGCTGCTTGTAAGCCCTTTTTCCCCGCCGGAGAGAAAAGAGATATTTCTTGTTCTGTTCCTCCCGCCCCCCGCCATCCACTCCCCCGCACGTGACGTCGGCCTTGCTGTAACGGTAACAAACGGCTTCCCTGGTGGTTCTTGGACGATGACTTCTTTGAATGATGTTCACGAAATCACTGAGAACGACGGCGGAGCGAGGTCCACGTCCGGGCCACTTGTCAAATGGCACACACATTTAGGGGAACGCGAACCCGATAAACCGCGCGCCTACGTCTTTCGTGCACACGTGCGTAGGTTGCTGAAAATCAATGGTGCGCCGCGCGACATCGGTGGGTCAACAAATAGCTCGCACAAAAGCTTTGGAATGTGGCTGTGGCAGCGCGTGATTCCTGGCATGAAGCAACGGCAAGCGTTTCGCTGGCCATATCTAACACCGCACTAGCAGCGCGATTCGAATACAGAGCTGTGAGACATTCTCGGCCAGTGGGGAAACACCAGCCGCGTTTTGCAACGACAGTGCTGCTGGTGTTTCTGAGGTACACAGACATTCACGAAACTTGGTGAATAACTTTATTGTGTATGTGCGTGCGTGAGAGTCAGTGCTGTCAACCTCCGAAGTCAGTTTTCTGCAAACTCGGATAAAAACTTTCGCTAAATTACCCTACATTTTTTGCACAGTGCGCTTGTTAATCACTTTGTCGATATGATGTCTGCAAAGATAAATATTTTGTATGTATTATGAAAAACGATTACAAGTCTCGTAGTTTAAATTTATTGATCAGCTACCTTTAAAATATTCCAATAATGAAGTGAATGCACTAAAGGTAAAATAATGTCGCCCTGCAAATGGTTGTGCAAACAAGTACCGTCTCCTGCTTAAGCCATATTCACAGAAGACGACGCCAGCACGTTTACACTTTGTTCTTCAAGCTTGTTTTGCACGTTGAGCGAAGTGTCACGATTACACGGAACTTTATTCGAATTCTAATCAAGTTCGATGCCGGACCTTCCTTAAAGAGTGTAACAATATCGAAACAGTGTGCCACGTACTCCACAACCACCATGCAAAGGCTTTGAATAATTTTCTTTGCGTGCCGTATACTGACATAGCACCACCGCACTTGCGCGCTTACGTTATTTGCAGCGAAGCATACAGAAAAGCGGCGAATTTTTATCTTTCCTCCAAACGCAACTCGCCTAAACACACGACCACTGGGGCTCTGTTGAAGTTGCTCTGCCTATGGGAGTTTTCAGCAAATTTTAGTATTCGCATCCATAGTCGCCAGTTTAGCGCTACGACCCTTTTCGCGTGCTCGGCGCTACTATAGGTATAGGTGTCCGCTGATACCCAGATTTGTCCATGCTATTTTGTTTGGTGTTGCAGCTTAGGTTCATTTCGTTGGTTGCAGATAAATATTTGATTCAGAGTGCACAGACATGAACCGCACAGCTATAATTACAAATGGCAAAATCGAAGTAGCGGTACTTCCTCAAAGAGCCCAGGGTGTATCCACACCCCGTCATTTACTTGGTGAGATTGCGTTCACTGCGCATCAGTGTACGATCAAACGTGATACTCCGGTGTCTTAATGTCTCGGCGCGAAGTTCCTTAGATTTGGGGAATTTTTTTTCTTTCCGTAAACAAGGCTTAAGATCTCTACAGCTATGCAAATTTCCCTGGAGTTGGCAGCACTGGTGAGAGTGCATGTGCTGTTTATGTGCTCATGTGCTCACTGTGCATGTCATAATTATCAACCAGCACCTGCAATAGCATACCAGACGATGAGCTAGGCTAACCTCTCCAGCTTATCATTGAAGTCATCATCTCTCTTTGATATGTATACGTATATACTCCGAAATCTCCGCGCTTGGAGATTTCCGTTCACCTACCCATGTATCGCTATATCTGGCGGTAATTCAGTTGGTGCGAATAACGATAATAACGTGATCCAACGTCTCTTAAGCTTTCGCCTGATGTTTCTTGTGTATGCGCAAGTAACGCTGAACTTGCGCTTATGCCTTCAGTCAGGGAAACATCGGTTCGAAGGGTTGATGCACAGCATAGCTACCGGACGTCAAATGAGCAGGCTGTACAGTGAGCTAGTTTCGTCCTCGCACAGGTAGTAATACGATAGAGACTCGGCGTAATCCTAGTCACCAATGTGGTCCATGAACATATTAGCGACAACGAAGGTATTAGCGCTCGTATTTGGGAAAACTTCGGTAAGCAGTGAGCGATCTAGTCACAAGTCACACACTTCAAGTGGCTTGCAAGTGATAAGTGTTCCTTTCGGAAGGACACTTGAATGAGTTAAACGCTTTCACTTGGCATTATATTCACGACTTGGGGATTCACATTGTTCTCAGTGCCCTATGTTGCCTGCGGAGTGTTGAAGCGCTACGATGCTGCTTCAAACAACTTCCCTTCTTGACGAAGCTGCATGTACCCGTTTGGAACACGACTATCATACCCGCTATTAACCGGCTTTTGCGACTCATTTTTTTATAATTTATTTTTAGGCACCTTAATTCCTCTATCTGCGTTTCCTGCCTATTAAAACATGAGATGCAGATAGTGTTGCTAAGGCGTGTTGCATACCCTTGAATAGGAGTTTGCTTTTCCGTCGACACGGGGATGCCATGAATAAATATAGATAAGTGCTTTTTGTAGAGCCCAGAGTGTTGCTGCTTTTTTTTTTAGCTCTTTGGCGGCACCCACACACAAACTCCGCCTCTGTCACATGCAATGAGTTGTAGTTAGATGATGCACGCGGTTGGTGGGAACTCCTCCCCATTGAGGAAGAAAAAGAAAGAATGCGGTCGCAAAGTGAGCAAGATTGAGAGTACTTCGGATGGAAAGCATGTCGACGATGGCTCAGCATGTTCATAAATTGCGATGAGCATTGCTCAGGTTGCAGCTTGTCAATGTCTTAACAATTTTTTCTACACTAAAGCCTTAAAATCGAATACGAATATTCAAAATATACAGGTTTCGAATATCGAATTGAATGCGGGTTGCGGTTCTTGCAACGTTCTTTTAAGGTTGTTGTAAATAGTATGAAAATAAGAACGGATGGCGAGAAAAAGTATAAAAAGTATCTCTGTTCGGACAAAGAGAATAAAGCAGCACGCATTGTCGGATATTTATGACCAAGGCGGTAATTCGGGCTATTTGGTCTGTTATAGTGGGATCTAAAATAGCGCTAAAAAGACAGGGACAGACATCATAACGCCAACATACGGTGCTACACTTAACGCCGTGTGTTGTTCGTATGTCTGTCCTTGTATTTCAACCGCTAGTTAAGTTCCCAGTATGATTATTTATGCGTGCACATCACAGCACAGATTAGGAGGCATGACACAAAAGTTCGTTTTTCATTGACTCTAATGCTGCGTAATACTGGTACTGAACTGCGTTATACTGGTACTGAACGCAAGCGCAGTGAAGATAGACAAACGTGCGTCATACTTCTCCCCGTTCTGGTAAGTTCACTGAGAGATGCGGAGGCGTCCCTGTAGACAGGCGGGCCTTTTAGCAAATGAACTGAGGCTGGTGCATATGGTGTAGCACATTTGATGACTTCGCCTTTTCAGCGTCTACAAAGAAGTGACCTCGAGGCATTACAATGGTCTTCGCACTCATAGATGCACCCAAGGAGGCCTCCGTCCTAGGCTGCTTTCCTTACTCTTCATTAGTTTACTTTGCTTAATCCCAACGTTATAACTCATGCCAGTGCATTCATTTAGTTTCCCATTATCGGATTCCTGATCGAAACAAGCGTTACAATTAATGAGGCAGTGCCGTTCGTAGCAGACGGTACATCGGTGGCGCGGCTCAGTGGTCAAGGCGCCATCTTCTGGAGATCATTCGGGATTGTGCGTTCGCCGAAGCATGTCTTCTCCTTGTTTTTTTTCTTTACGCCGCTTAGCTTACAATTTCTACGATTTCCCTTCTTAATGAAGTAACTGAATGAAACAAATTTTCGCGCTTGCTACATTATTGGCGAACAGGACTGCATGGACCTAGCTGAAGTATAGGGACACAGTTGGGACAGTGTGACAGACGGGCGCCTTGCCCAGCAGAGTTCATCGGATAGGCGCAACATGTACGCTAAAATGTGCGGCTTATGCTCGTGCTCACGTTGATTTTCTTTTCTTTTCTTTTTTTTTTTTTTGACCCGCCGTGGTTGCTCAGTGGCTATGGTGTTGGGCTGCTGAGCACGAGGTCGCGGGATCGAATCCTGGCCACGGCTGCCGCATTTCGATGGGGGCGAAATGCGAAAACAACCGTGTGCTTAGATTTAGGTGCACGTTAAAGAACCCCAGGTGGTCAAAATTTCCGGAGTCCTCCACTACGGCGTGCCTCATAATCAGAAAGTGGTTTTGGCACGTAAAACCCCAAATATTATTATTATTTTCTTTTTCCTTTTTCACCTGGCCTTTGATAATCTTCCACAGCTATTCGTAATCTTTGACTCATTTTCTGTGTCTTCTGTCTTTCTTTTGATAGCTGGCGACGAGGTCTCGACGTCCTCGCGCAACTTGATATCATAATCAGGCCTTCAGTCGGCTGCAGCTGCCTTCGCTTACTGCCTTTTTATGTTGCCTTTCACCTCTTGAACAATTCAAACGGCATGATAATAAATTATATATAGTCCCGTGAAGGGGTGGTTGTACACAAGCAGAGGACGAAGACCGTCAAAGACGGAAACTATTTATTGGCGAACTTCTGACGCAAGAAGAAAAGGAATAACTCTGTACTGAGAGTGTTGCGACGGGCAGTATCAACGGGGCCAACGTCTCCTAGATAGCAGGCATGTGAACACTGCTTTATAACGGCGTGCTACTTGGACCGAAATTTCCACTGTCAAGCCCGCTGTGACGAAAGCGGTGACGTCAAAATCACCGCGGCTTACTCGGAAGCATGCCCATTAGGTCCTATGGCAGTCAGGCAAGGCAGCATAACGTCATGGATTGAAGTGCACAGGCCTTGTGCTATCTAGGAGGCGTTGGCAAGTACGGTCGGTGGTTGTCGAATTGAATGATGCTGCTCTCATCGGCCTTTCGCCATCGTACATGCACGATTTTTCGATAAACAGACGGTAGTCGCATTATTCTGAGAATATCTTACCTGCGTCGCACGCAGCTGATAATGACGGGTCCATATCGCTAGCTACAGCGTCGTAACCTATCAGTTGGCATGTAATCTGGTGCAGCGATCGTGCTGTGATCTCGCCTCACGCAGTAGTGAACGCGTGATATGTAAATGCTGAGACTCGCAGAATCAAACAATAGTAACAAAGATTTTGAGCCATAGAACGTGCGGAATTACGTAATATCGCCCGATTTGCGACGTCTGTGCCTGTCGCCAAATCTCATTATCTGCCCCTTGGTGCCCTTGGTGGAGCGACGATGCCTCCTGTAGTAGATGACATTTCACTCAGAACGCTTTCCCAGCGGTGTTTTTTGAGCAATTAGACATAATTTTAGTAAGCGACAGCAATTACTAATGACCTATTTTATTTCCCCTTCTTTCCGTCCTATGACATTGACGCGGACGCCAACGAGCCGCGCTTATCGCTGAGATCGGCCACTCGGCGCAACGGGTAATATGAAAAGAAGAATGGAAGATAAAATAGAACCCTACCAAATACGGGTTCATAGCAAGGGCTGCTCCGTCCGCGCAACAATGTTCTCCTGCAGCAAATGTCATTTCCCACGGACCAGCCTGAGTTAGCGGAAAGACCAGTCTTTTCCTGAATACTCAGGCTGCCACAACATGTAGGGTCATTTTTTAAGGCTGGCAGACTCCATTATTCACAGCGAGCCTGGATTTTCGGTCATAACCAAACATGCCAACAAACAGAACATCAAACTCGCGAACATGTTCCATTCAGATCGAACCCCACTTAAAGTTCAACTGACTCATGTATCATAGTATCGGTTAAATGGTTTTCCGCCGTTGGTGGTAAAAGTTGAATCACATGACAGCAAAACAGTTCTGCAGGAAAACACCGTAACACTAGTACTTGAGGTTTTTCATTTTTGCCGCTACAATACTCTCCCATACAATCACCGTCGTCGCAACTCAGCTGTGCGCGGCATTGGCATCATTCGTTGCGACTACCTGGGGGACCTGTGTGCGTGCCCCGAAGCCTCGTCCCACCGCCGTTCACTCTTTTTGCTCGCGGCGATTCGCGGTCCCACGGCCCGCAACGGAGCGTGCGATTTTGTTGCAGCAGCATAGCACATTAGCTGTAGCGCTGTAGTACCAAACGCCACGGTCAGACACGCAATAAGTATAGCAAACAGGCGTCGTTTTCAGCCCGAAGCCTGAAATACAGGCAATAAAGGCGCGATGGGCGGGCGAGTACAATGGACCTCTCTTTCGTAAACAGTGTGACGTCACGGGCCTAGCGCAAAACGAAGTACGAGACGTGTGCATAGAGCTGGTGGGCAAAGCATTTCCCTCGCGCCATGGCATCCACTGAGTTCGCTGTCGGGAGCTGCCCGTCAGCGGTACGTCGAAAAGCTCTTCACCTGTGGCGTGCAGTACCTTATTCCTTTCCTGATAGACGGCTGGAAGAATGATCCAAAGTGCTGGCCGAGCTTGCGATTCGGCGACATATATGCTTACCTCTTGAACACGCCTGGAACATGCACTATACGTGAGCAATGAAATCATCCCACTCGCTTAAGGCGTACGGCCTCGCCATGGCGGGACATGTACGGACATTTGGTTGAGTTCCCTAACCCCCGTATTCAGAAATACATTTTAACTTGAAGCCCGTGGTTTTCCTAAATCACGCCTGTAGTGAACGCGCATTAGACACGCAATGGTCGTCCTGCGCAAGTTTGCGCCAAGCGCAATTTCGACCAAGTCGAGCGTGAGCTCAAAGTTAAGACGCTTTAAAATTGGGGGGGTGGGGGGGGGGGGGGGTATGCACTGAGAGTGCAGATGATTGACATCAAGAAGCACCCGCCGCGGTGGCTTAGCAGCGCTCGTGTTGCGCTGCTAAGCACGAGGTGCCTTGGCTTGCAGCGACCAGCTGTGAAATGACACCGCCCCAAAACATCCAACAAGGACAGGCAACTGCAAAGCGAACCCCACAACACGGCTCTGCGCCGAGATGACTTATCTTGGATCCCACTTTAGACCCGCTAGGCTTCAAAGAAAGCATAAGAGCAGAAACAACAAATGCTGCATTTCGCTACGCCAATTTTTTGAAGGAATTTCGTGCTGACAAATTGAGCAATCATGGAGGGAGTCCTGCTAGATGAGAGGGGATCTTGTTGCATTGAAAAAAATAACAAGAACTCCAAAATTTAGGCGCGATCCCTAAACGCAGAATTCAAATTAGCCTGCTCAAACCATCCGCATTGCTATGCAACTTTCCCTTCTTATATCTAACGGAGAAGATGTACTCTTGGAGAGCGAGGCTACATCGGAGCAAGCGGACATTATTGTGTGACTTTTGATTGAGCCACGTCAGAGGACAGTGGTCGGTCTCGAAGATGAACTTCGCTCCGTACAAGTAACACGACAACTTTTGGCCTGCCCAAACTAAACAAGCACATTCCTTCTCTAAAGCGCTGTAGGCTTCCTCTCTCACAGTTAGTTTACGGCTGGTATAGAGGATAGGATGGTTCGTCATCGTCGCCGACCTGACTAAGTACCACGCCCATACCCCTGTTGCTTGCGTCGCACTGAACTATGAATTCCTTTGTGTAGTCTGGCGCGCGAAGCACAGGACGAGAAACCAATAGCGTTTTCAAACCTTGGAAAGCGTTCTCTTTGTCCTTATCCCAGTGCACGCTATTCGGTGCACCCTTTCGCAGGGCGTCCGTTAAAGGACTTGCTATTTGCGAGTAATTCGGAATGTACCGTTGATAGTACCCAACAAGTCCCAAAAATGAACGAATGTCTGTTTTCGTGCGCGGCTGTCAAAAATCTCCAATCGTAACTATTTTTAGCTCGGCCGGCCGTGTCGTGCCCTGGCCGACAACATGGCCTAGATAAGTAACCTACACTTTTCCGCCTTCATTGTTAAGCCTACTTCCCTCAACCGCGAGAACACCTGCTTGAGGTGCGATACGTGCTGTTTCCAGCACGTAAAAAATTGTTAAATCAAGATATGGCAAGGCGAACTGCTGCAAGTCTGTTAGGACAACATCCATTAACTTAGAGAAGCTAAACGGCCTGTTCTTCAGCCCGAAGATGAGGGCGAGAGGGCGAAAAGTGCCTACAGGTGAGATAAGTGCGGCATAGCGGCTGGCACTTTCTGAAAGGGGAACTTGCCAGTATCCCCGCACGAGATATATACTTGAAATGTATTTAGCAGCGCAAACTCTTTCGATTCGTTCCTCAATGTTGGGTATCGGGTACAGCTGATCCCTAGTGATGGCCATTTAACTTCCTGTAATCAATACATGGACGAGGATCATAATTAGGGGTTTCTACAAGTATTAGCGGTGACGTGTAGTCACTCTCAGCGGGCACAATAACTCCCAACTCTAGCATGCGCTGTATCTCTGCCTCCATAATTTATCGCTGTCGTAGAGACACCCTGTGAGGCTTTGATCTTACGGGTTCGGTTGATGTCAGCTCTATTTCATCCGTTATTAGTTTGGTTCTACCTGGCCGATCGCTGAATCTGTCGAGACATTCCCCTAACAGCCCGCTTAGCTCATCTAGCTGCTCGGGTCTAAGAGTGTGCGAGCTTACAGAATGTTTTACCACTTCTTCCCGGCTGATTGCAGATTTGGAGGTCGCCTTACAATCCCTAAACTTGGTACTAGTGTCATCCTGCTCCTTGATGGTACAGTTAACGACTCCGCTCCACGTACGGCTTCATCAAATTGCAGTGGTATATCCTCACTTCTTCCTGCGACCGGGCACTTTCAGAGCGTAGTTAGTATCTGAAAGTTTGTGCAATACTTTAACGGGTCCGTCCCAGTGAACTTCAAGCTTGTTCTTTCTTGAAGGTTTGAGGATCATTACCTGGTCTTCGGCGTTAAACGTACGAAGCCTCGCATGCTTGTCGTAATAGAAAATGGCGGCGTTCTTTCGAACTACTCCCATGTTCTTTTCGACTAGTTCTTGGGTTGCACTTAGCCGTTCCAGTAGATTAAGCACGTATTCTACCATTGTTGGACTCTCTCCTCTTTCCTCCCACATCGCTCCTAACATTCTCAGTGCAGAACGGAGTGTCCTCCGGTACACTAGTTCTGCTGGCGAGAACCCTGTAGCCTCATAGGAACCGTTCGCAAAGCAAACAAAGTGGCCGGAAGACAATTCTCCCAGTCATCCTTGTGCTCGTAACAGAGCGCCCGCAAAACTCGCTTAAGCACTGAATGCAACCTCTCTACACTATTTGACTGAGGGTGATAGACGGAATTGTGTATCAACTTTACCCCGCACTTTTGTAAGAATGTGGAAGTCAGTGAGCTGGTGAATACTGACCCTTGATCCGCCTGGATTTCGGCTGGAAACCCAACTGGTGCAAACACTGTCAAAAGCGCGTCTACTACTTCGGTGGAGCTGAGTTCTTTCAGATGGGTTGCTTGCAGAAACTTTGTAGCCGGACACAGCATGGTAAAAAAGTGCTTGTAACCCGACTTTGTGTTTGGTAGAGGCCCTACCGTGTCTATCACAAGTCGGCTGAAAGGTTCTGAAATTAAGGGCACTACCTTTAGGGGAGCTTTCCAGGTTTATCCTGGTTTACCCGTGCGCTGGCCGGCGTCGCAAGATTTTACAAAGTTTTCTACGTCTTTGAAACAGTCAAGCTAGTAGTATTTCATAAGCAATCTTTCCTTTGATTTGTTTATGCCTAGGTGGGTAACCCGCCCCTTTCCATGACAAAGACTCAAACGGTCCTCCCTGTACTTAGTAGGTGCGACTAACTGATCTAGAATCCTGCCCTTTCGGTCTCTGTAGTGCCGATGCAACAATCCTCCTCTCTCATGTATCGTCACGTTGCGCCTAGCAATGCCTTCCTTAGCTGTGTGTGTGTAATTTAGCTCAGCTGTCATCACTCTTTTGCACAGCTGCCAGTGACTCCACACGTAAGAGCTGATCAAAGTTCTTTGAGGCCGGTGATAATAACCACCCTGTCTCGCTTGCGAGTGCGTCAGCTCGCTCTTCCTGCAGGCTTGAACTTTGACAATCTAGTGCTACGCTCTCATTGAGCTGGTCAGCTGGCAGGTACTCCTCAACTGTTTTTTTTTCTCCCTCGGGCCTAGCTCGGATTCGGGTATTGAAGTTATCCCCTTTTCTGCTT
This sequence comes from Dermacentor variabilis, assembly GCF_050947875.1. Classification (NCBI taxonomy): domain Eukaryota; kingdom Metazoa; phylum Arthropoda; class Arachnida; order Ixodida; family Ixodidae; genus Dermacentor; species Dermacentor variabilis. Next base: position 146,327,268 of record NC_134568.1, on the reverse strand, counting down.
CCGCGGGAGCAGCTTGTGCATTTTCAGCCGAAAGCGACGCGATTTTACGAGCTTGGCCTCGGGTCAATGCCTGTACTATGCCCTCTCCCAGTTTAAACTCTTTGTGACGCAGTAACTGATCCGACCGATTCGAAAAAATGTAAGGGTACTGCAGCGAGAAAAATTTGGAAACTGCAGCCTCGGTCACGAGGTCCCCGAACGGCCCACTGATTTTGACTTTGGCCATGGGTAGACACACGCTGTGATCTTCTACAACCTGTTTAATCCATGCTACTTTTCCTGTGAAGTCATCTACCGTCACGTAAGACGGATAGACAATGTCCATAGTGGCGGCACTGTCTCGCAGCACCCGGCATAGTTTGCCATTAACTTGCAGACCGTGAAGATATGGGCTTAAAAGTTCGATATTCTCGTCTTTTTCATCCACGTAGGAGAAACCTACGCTAGGCTTCCCGCAATTTACAGCGATATGTCCGAGTTTGTGGCATTTCTAGCAGCGGATCGGGTTTAAAAGATTCGAATTTTCTTTTCTGCTCTTTTTGCACGATTTCCCCGTTTGAGTTCTCCTCGCTCTTTTCTGAAGGCTTTTCCACCGCGTCTACAGGCTCCGGTCGTCTAGTCTGCGAAACCGTTTCGAACGGAAATGGTTTCCGCGGTCCATTTCGACCATCCCAATTTCCGTCTTCGGCGTTCAGCTTTCTACGCGTTGCGTACTCATCGGCTAATTCAGCCGCCCTTTCCTCAGTGTTTACGTTTGCTCTGTCTTGCACACACAGCTTCACAGATTGTGGGATGCTTTTCGAAAACTGCTCTAGACACATGCATTCAAAAATCATGTCTCTGCTCTCGTACGCTTCCGCGCTTTTCAACCACTCAACTAGGCTGGTTTTTAAGCCGTATGCAAACTCCGGATACCCCTCGCTATCCTTCTTGCCCATGCTTCTAAACCTTTGCCGAAAAGCTTCGGCTGAAGGGCGGTGCTTATTCAAAAGACTAGCCTTAACCTTCGCATAATCATATGCATCTTGTGCACTGAGTCTGGCGATTACTTTCGTAGCCTCACACGGCAACATAGACAGCAACCGCTGTGACCATGTACTCGGACCGAAGTTGATCTTCTCGCAAGTCCTTTCAAAATTTCCTAGGAACAAGCTTATGTCGTTCTGGACCTCAAATGGCTTTAACAGCCTGTCCATGCGGTGTGATTCTGCCTCACTATCGTCGCAGAGCCCCTTCACTTCCTTGAGACAACTCCAAGCGTTTGCTTTCAAGCTCAAGTTGCATTTTTCTTAACTCGCGATTTTTCTCGCGTTGCTCTCTGTCCCGTTCTTCTCTCTCTGTCCCGTTTCTCTCTTTTCCTAAAAAGTTCTAACCCAATTCCAATGTCCTCCTCACTGGCCTGTTCGGAAATCAGCTGCAATATTTCCGATTTTAGCATTTCCTTGCGTACCTCTAGGCCCAGTTCCTCACCAACAATCAATAATTCGTCTCTCAGCAGTGTCCTAAACACCATGATTGCTGCTTTACTGCCTTTGTCCTGTTCGCTCAACATACCTAGGTAAACGCAACCTAACTAACAATCAACAATCCAGCTTCCCTACAGTTCTAAACAGAACAACCACAAAATGAAGCCTAGAGAGTCAAAGCAAGAACCAAGCACTCACCGCAGACACAGCACCACGTCGCAAAGTCCGTCTCACCGCTGCCAGCCAGTTATAGGAGTTGGGGTCGGGCATGAAATAAGTGGTAGCTCGCCCATGCCGTCGTCCGACTCATCCACGCTGAGGACGTTGTTGGAGGGAGGGACTTGTTCTCATCGAGAACGAGGAATATGGGACTTACAATATCTACATGAAGGGGGGAGAACGTTACATTTCATCAGTCTAGCATGACTGAAAGAAAAAGCATACCGATCAGCCGGAAATGGCTGCTTAAAAACCCTCTGTCTTCCCTAGATACCTAAATGAGGGAAAACTGTCGTTCAACCTTCGTCCAATGGAGCCTCCAAAGTCATCGTAGTCGACCCCCCTTTGAGGGGGAGGGTTCGCACACTCACTTCCGCACTTTGGTTTCACTGAACACACCGAGGTAAGAGGGTTCTCGTAGACAGTGGTTGGATACCCTTGACCCAGGCAGGCGCCTCTTGATCCCAGAGCTGACCCTGCAGCTAGCCGCTGCGCCTGTCCATTGACTGTGATGACATCTGGGGCCCGTGAGAAAGCACCGCAAAAAACCCTTTCCAGGGGTTATCTTACACCAAGCAAACCGGGAAGACGACAGCAAATCATCTAACAATACTCGGTCCGCCGAACGTGGCTAGACATGCCGGCGCCGTTGGGCTGTCGAGGAGGCGCATTGTTGCCTTCAAAAAGCGAGTCGTTGCAGCAGACCGGGAAAGGTTCGAAGATCGCTAGCTCCCGAAGGCCGATCGTAACAAATGCGACGTCAATTCGAGTATCTTTTTATGTCGTTTTACCCACTGCCGTCGGGCGTTTTTGGTACCATCATTCGGCCCCGCCGCCGACTACATTGGCGGATTTTGGCTTAAGGGTCATATAATATTTTCGCATTAAAATTGCAAGTGAACTCCGCAGATACTGTCGGCGTCTGAAGGCTGCCATTGGTCGCGTGCATTGCCGGCACCAACGTTTGTTGCTGCTTCTCGTTTCTTGGGAAACGCAAAAGCGTATCCCACTGCCTTCTTCCGTGCCATGTGCCCATAAAACCGTCCAACAACTGGCCGGCATGACGAACTGGCTCGGCGGAAGCGCACAAAACACGCACAAGAAAAAGAAAACAACCGCAATAGACGAAGTTGTCAGCGCGTGCCAACGGAAATGCGGCGTGCTTTTTGTCCCCTAAACACTCCCGCGTGTACCCAAAAATCACGTGACCGACTCATCGTGGTGAAGGCCGGGAAAGGTTTATTGGTGATGCCTCAGATGCTGAATGCGTTTCTGTTCCTGTCTCTCTCTTTAATCGCTCTTTTTATAGACCTGTCCTGATCTTCGCAGCAACACACGAACACTTCCGCCGGCACATTCACACTGGAAACATTATTGTATCGTCGTCAGTGCATTCGCAGATTATTGCAACGGACCAGAGGGCATGAGACAGGTGTGGTGAAAGAGAAGCTGACAGAGGGCCTGGCCGTCTCTGCTTCACTTTCATTGCGAATCGTTCCCCTCTTTCTTGAGTGTCGGTTGTAAGAGTTGAGGAGGACTTTGGGATGAAAACTTGGGAGGTTTATTTACATTATTTACAGTGAGACGACCAAGAAATTAAGTCATAGAAGTCATTACGGGCCGGACGCAACTCGGACGCTGCGGCCCGTTGCAAGAAGCTCGAAAGAGATGAATCAAGGAATGCTCTAGGAATGCTCTCTTTCTGCTCCCGGTCTGTGTCTGCGCTTCTTAATTAGCTGTGGCGTGATTCTATGTGGTCTGGTGAACTCGAAGAAGGCTCAGGAAATGGCCCCGTATCTAACAGCTCGTCCTCGCCCCGGAAGTTCGGAATGGCCGGTGAACTCAATTCGCTGACCATGAGGAACGCTGAAAGAACCTGCAGGGTACTGGTGTCGAGCCTCGTTTGACGAACTTCGGGATCCTGGGCCCTGGAGAACGTACGTCAAACAAACAAAACAACACAGCGCTGCACCACGTGTAAGCGCAGGGTCTTCACCCCTGACTCGCCAGGCTATTACTGAGTCAAAATGAACCCTGATCTTTTATTTCCCCAATTTTGACAAAGCAGTTCCAACCACCCTTCCAAACCACTATCCATTTCTCCCCGAATGCCGACAAGACCAGAGTGTCATTGTTGTAGTAAAACAATGGGTCGTTGCCGTTGCAAACAAACAATGAAAACAGCCGAACATAACTTAAGTGGCCTAACTACTCGAACAGCATGTTTCCAACCTATCGCAGTGGCGTACTTATCGCACGTATTGGTGCCACTGAACAGTCTGGTAAACTTCACAAGTACGTAATCACAAGCGCGCTAGCCTTGTGGTCACTAATCAGAACGCGTAGTTGCGTCGTAGGCAAACTTTTTATTACGCTTACTCACGTTTCTTCCTTTAGTCCCTACAGGACACGTAACTTACGCGAGCAATTAAACTTGCGGGGCTTACGCACTCCGCAGAAACCTTAAAATGATGCGTCTCCTAATAACTCGTTCCATGCATGCGTATTAGAGAAGTCAGAATACGGCTGCCCTCAACACACACGAGCAACCCAGTCATAAATCTGCTTCCTTCCGTCCACACAGGACACGTGCTAATGGAACTAAGAACGCTTCTCAGTGCAAATGATGCACTTACTGAAAACCTACGCGGTTAACCTTAGGAAATAAAAAAAACGCTTATAAAAAAAAGGTTAACTAAAACACACGCGCGCTACGATAGGCCTCTCACCGATAACCTTGACATTCAGGTTACTCACGCACAAAAAAAGAAAGCCTATCTACTTATTAATGAACACCTCGCGATACTACATGTTTAGAAAAAAACGAGTCTTTCAAATCTCGAGCTTCTCAAACAAAACATAAACAAAGCTCAAACCTTACACACTGAAAGAAACTTACATGGCGAAAATTATCCGATGCTCAAAAAATAAAACAAAACAGAACGTTTTACTTCTAAGGAAGCCCTCTTGGCCTCCCGTTCTAATCATTTTCGACTGACTCATACTTTTGAGCCGTACTCGGGGTGGTCGCGGTCCGAAAGCTACTCTGGCTACCGAGGAACAACAATAAGGCTGACTGACTATCATCTCTTCTGAGACGTTACAGTCTAATGCCAATTTGCGTCCTGGCGCCCCGCTTTCATCACGACCTCGATTGATCGCGTCGCTTCTCCCCACCTGGTCTCGTCTTGCCACCTTGCGCTTCTTTGTACTACACGCTGAGCTTCAAAAAGAACGACGGAACGACGAGGAATTTAACTGCCCCGTGCCCTTTGTCCGCGTCCGTGCAGAACATGCTTCTCGGTCCCCCTTTGACCGGTGGCTCGAACGTGTTTGATGCGTCAATATCGTCACCGACGACCGCATCTTTCTTTTCCTCGCGCCTGGCCTTTTTGCGACTGTCGCAGTCTCTGGCTGCGCTACATTAGTCACCGCATTCCTACCTTTACGGCGCTTCTTTCTGTGGCGCCTTTTCTTTGTGCTTGCTTTCATGCCGTCGTCTCGCGCCTCATGCTGGCCGTTACACATCTCCTCGGCCCGGATCGGTCTCTTACCCGCACAGTCTGAGTGATTAACTAGATCACCCCTCTCTTGGCTACCTAGACTGGCGGAGAGCCGCACCGATCCCTGAACAGTGCAGTTGTTCTCTCTAGAGCTACGCAGCTCGCAATCCTGAGAGCAACTGCATCGTTCAGCTCGCACTTCACTTCGGCACGCAGATTTGGCTCGACATGGGTGCTCGCGTCTGTCAAGTCCGCAGTATTCTCGCCAACGACCTTGCTAACATTACATGCGACGCACACGCGCGGTGACTGTGCCAATTTGTTCGCAGCTGGCCTAGCTGTCTCTACAGTGCTCTGTTCGCACAGCACCTCGTCGCTTTCACTACGGCCTTTAACGGCCTCTGTTGCCGCTAAGGCATCGTTAGCAGCTAGCCCTTTCCCTTTACCAATGAATGTGCAGCCAATCTCACAGGCAGTACTCTTCTCGTCGGCTTTTGGCGAAAATTCGGCAGATACTTCCTTATTCTTTTGCTTTGTACTACCTACAGAATTTTCAGACAGGCGTTGTCTTTGTTCCTTTAACTGCTGAAAATATTGCATTTGTTTTTCCAATGCTGCTATCTCTTTCTCGTACTTTTGCTCACGCTTACGTTCTTGATACTCACGTTCGCGTTCATTCTCACGTTCTTGACGCTTACGCCCACTCTTACGTTCACGACGCTCACGCTCACGTTCACGACGCTCCCTCTCCCGTGGTTCTTCTATCACCTCCCAAGCAAGCTCAATGCTTTTATCATCATTGCGACTATCTTTAATAGCCTTTATGATAGCTCGCGTTTTCATCTGTTCGTCCGCCTCAACTCCCAAATCGTCGCACACCAATAACAAGTCTAACCTTGGCAACCTTCTAAGTTCCATGGCAGCTGCCCCGACTGGTGGTTAGAACTGTTTTCCTTAATTAATTTGTGCAAACACACAATGCAACAAATTCCCGATTCCTAGAAATATCAAAATGAACACACAACATTTGAAGTCTGGCGAATCAAAAGGAAAAAAACCACGCGCTCACTTACGGTTGCAGCACCCTGCCATCTGGTTCATTTGTCCGCTGTTCCCGTTTCCTCAGGACTTCTTGGGTTGAAGGCTCGCTCTTCTTCGCTACTCCCAGTTCCTTGGGACTTCTTTGGACGAAGGCTCTTTTTCGCTGTTCCGGGTTCCTCAGGATTTCTCTCGACGAAGGTTGATCCGTAGCGCTGCCACCAGTTGTTGCATTTGGAGGCGATCCCACCTCTGGCAACCAGTTGTAAGAGTTGCGGAGGACTTTGGGATGATAACTTGGGAGGTTTATTTACATTATTTACAGTGAGACGACGAAGGAATTAACAGTCATAGAAGTCATTACGGGCCAGCAGCAACTCGGACGCTGCGGCCCGTGGCAAGAAGCTCGAAAGAGATGAATCAAGGAATGCTCTATGGAATGCTCTCCGTCTGTGTCTTTTTAAGCCCTTCGGTGTCTCGAAGACACGTCACGTTCGGCCAATGGGCGAGCCCGCTCAGGTGACGCCATTTTCGGCCAATCGGCGAGCCCGCTCAGGTGTCGTCATTTTCGGCCAATGGTAGGCCCCCGTGCGATTGTGTCACACCCGGCGAAGAGAGTCGCTGCTTGGTACCCAATTGTCCGAGGGCTTACTTCTCCCTGCGGTCTTGCCTTTGCTGACTTGCAATGCGCCGTCACAATAGGCGGGTGGGGGCGACGCTGCCAGGGTTTCACGGTGCATTACACCCGTCTTGCCTCTTGGACCCAAGTTACCTGGAACAGTGCCAGGCGCTCGCTTCACTTTCGGGAAGAGTCAAGCAGTGAATAGCTCCACCTGCGGCACACTAGGTGGGGGCCGCCAACTTGTTTGCACGTGCCGCGCCTCTGGAATGTGGTATCCGTGCTTCTGCGCTTCTTAATTAGCTGTGGCGCGATTCGATGTGGTCTGGTGAACTCGAAGTAGGCTCAGGAAACGGTCCCGTATCTAACACGGTCTGCTACAACGAGGTTTCAACACGCCAAAACTAGCCTTCCAAGATAATTTGTCGCTTCGCTCTCATCCTTGCTACATTAATGGTTGACATGCATTAACACACACTCACACAATGCACTCGAATACTAATTTAAACAGTCGTCTTAATACTGAACTGTGCTGCATCACTAAAAAAAGAAAAAAAGAAAACTACGAGAATCTGCGCTCTTCACGGCAAACGAGGAGCAATGGCAATAGCAGAGGGAGAATCCCGGTTCCTCTGACAAATGCGCTCACACAAACACTCTACAGCGTGTTCATGTCCCTTACCATGTGTTAACAGCGTATTAGGATATGTAGAAACTGCTTATTCATTCACATTTCCTCCGACAAATGTTTCATCTTTACTATTCGTCAAAGTAGGAATCCAGCTGCACGATCAAATAAATCAACCTTTTTCACAGTCGTGCATGTCGTTCACAGCGCTCGCGACGCCAGACTCCAGTAGTCGTCTTTTCGCTGTCGCGCACAGCATTTCGATACCTGAAACTCTAGGCTTTTATAGCCATCCTCGAAAAATGCGTAAAGTGACATGTCTAATTGCCTCGGGGCACGTGGATAACATGTTCCTACTATTCTGATCCTTGAGTGGAACTGCCGTGGTGCAGTAGTTGAAACACATGGCTTGCAACCTAAAGTAATGAGCGCGAACCACTCCCCGAGACAATGATTCTCTTCTTCCTTATTGGCGTTTTGTAGTGCAGGAAGGGAGGCATCGTCTGAAGATCCGTTTGTGATCTTTGTAATGGCTATGACCATTAAAAGCGAATCAGAAAGCAATCAGAAATAAAGTGGCGTAACCAGAAAATTGAGGAGTGCTTTCGGACTGCTCGCTTTTTTCATTTGCACTTGCTTTAATGCTGCATAGGCGAGCGTTACAAAGTTCTTCCGCGCGTCATGTTGTCGCGTTCCCTTACTGCGATTAGCATTCTTTTGCAACTTTACCTAGATTGCTTTATGTCTCTGTTTATTTGTCGACGCCTAACCTCTATGACATCAACCTGGGTCACTGTCCATGCTCTAATGGGTACAGCATCAGGCTGCTGCGCTGAGGGTACCGTGTTCGAAACAACTGTTGGACCAACTTTGGTCACTGAGTATGTGACACTTGGTATATGTCGCTCTTCAGTGAAGTATGTGCCGTTCTTCAATGACCCTCTTCAACACCAACTTGGCTCACTGGGTATGTGCCACGACGACAAAATTATTCTTTAGTTGAACGCTGGCACTGTTGTCTCTGCATTTTCGCTTTGTTTCTTAGCAAATTCTGGGAGCTTCCGCTCCCTTGTTGCGGCAGTGGACGAAGAAACTTCCGAGGACCTTCCTGGTGCAAAACCGTCCGGTCTGCCTACGTCCAGGAAACGTGGGAGCGAGTCAAGCAACACAGACAGCAAAACCACTGAGTTGTACTCGCACAGCTGCGACTCCTCGGACGACGACTTCAAGGTTGTCATGAGCCGAAAGGCAAAAAGAAGGCTGCTGCGGGCCTCATCGCCAGCAAGCGTTTCAGCCGTGAAGGATATGCCACAGCGCTGGTCGCGCACTGTTCTCTTCTTGCCCGTGAACCCTACAACCAATTTGCGGCTCCTGAGTAGGCAGGTTCTTTCTAGTGAACTGGGTAAACCGCGCCTTTCAGCGTAGCAGTCTTTGTTACTCCAGGGTATCGCACCGAATGAGATTAAATTCGGGAGAATAAACTCACGGAGGAATGTCCAGGCTGTAGAGGTTTTACATCTCTAGCGCACTGCAAAGTCTTCGGAATGTCACGGAAGTCGACTAAGTAAAAGTGCGAGCAATGATCCCTACCGGCGGTAAACGGCACTGTTGGCGTCATTTATTACGTCGGCGTTTCCATTCCGGTCGACGACTTGCCAATATTAATAAAGTCAACAACACAGGGCACTATCATCACGCATTTTACCAGACTCCGAAACACACGCTGCGTGAAGCGTGTGTTTGAGGGAGACTGACTTCCCTCTCACGTCAAAGTGGGCCATGTCCGCCTTGCAGTTACCGAAGCCCCTGCAATATCGCAAGTGCTTCAAGATTGGCCATGTAAAAAGCGCTTGTGTGAACAATTCCGTGTGCCCGCGGTGCGCCTAATCCCATTCAGAAGACGCCTGCCGCGCAACTTTCCAGACGTGCCCTAATTGCCCTGGTTTTCACGAAGCCTCATAGGACTGCCCGAAGGTCTGGAAGGAATTCGCGATTCTAAAGCGCATGGTTCGGGACTATTCAACAGAGAGCGAGGCTGCCGCTACACTTAGGCGGTGACGGTATCGCCACCAAAGAGCGCAACGAAACACCGCAACAAGCAACACGCCGTCTTGCGCCAAAACGGCTGCTACATCAGCGCGGAGCACCACCATGAGAACTACCGCGAAAACGAAGAAAGCAGCAAGACTCCATCATTGTGTAGAGTGGCCCGCACTTCCAAGCGTACAACCTGCTACGAAGACACCTCGGATACCGCCGCCATCGACACCCTCACAAACCGCTCATGCAACGCCATCTGATGAACGCCAGTTTACCTTACTAGGATGGAGGAAGTTGTGCTTAGGAGGCTTCGGGCCGGGGTGGCCTTTACACCGGCTGTTATCTCAAGGTGGAACTGGTCGCATTTACCACTGGGTGCTACGTGACCATACTGCTCCGTTCCTGTGATGGAAGCAGATACATACCACCTACTATGGACATGTACTGGTTTAAAATCGGAACGCTCGCGTCTCCTACTGCAAGCCGGCCTCCGCTACAGTGTGACAACCAGCTATGACCGCTGGATACATGACAACAGATTCCACAAAACACTGCTTCAATTCATACACAACACAGGCCTCACAGCACACATATAATACACATATACGCACCAAGAATTATGCCTTAAAAACAAGTCTTTATCACAATAAAAAAAACGCCAGTTTATAATAGCGTTGCGGTCACTCATGAATGCTATGCGTGTTCTACTCAGCAACATGAAAACCCCGTCGGCGCAGAGAGCGCTGCAGTTGCTAGACACGCTGGGTCCAGTGCTTGCGGCTTTAGGGTAAAGCAATTGACCCGCCAGATACCATCGTTTCGAGAGGAAGTCCAGAATGCACCTGTCTTTCAAAAAAACACCAGATGACTTAAATCGCGTATGTCCGACTTTCGACAGTTTGTATTGGTGAATCAGTTTCCCATTATTGTCATCTGTGAGCCAAACCTGTAATCTCCCATCAGACGGTCCAGGTATGCGTGCATTATCTCCTCCACCCACGGGCAATGCAGCAAGATTATTGTTTTTATACGCCGTGACTTGACGTAAGTTCATCATCCCGTGTCACCTGACAATGAAAACCAGTACGTGTGTTTGACTGTGATGAAGAGCAAGGTCTCTCACAAGGTCTCTCACAAGGTCTCTACTTATCACCGTCAAGTCATCTGAACTGCGAGCGCTTACGGGAGATGTTGAGAACGACTACACCGCTGTGGGTGATCACTGGAAATTTCAATGCCCACCACTATCTCTGGCGAAGCTCCAAGATTAACTCGAGAGGCTGAAGATTGGTGTCCATGACCTCTGAACGGGAACTTTGTTTGTTCAATGATGGAAGCCCCACCTATCTGCGAGGAACAGCGTATAGTAGGTGCCTCGACCTTAGCTTTGTTTCGCGCTCTTTTAACAGAAGGGTTCATTGGTTCTCGAACTTGGAAACGCGGGGAAGTGACCACAGCCCAATTTCTTTCACGATTGAGGGGCTGGCTAGCTCCAAGTTCTCCGGAACCGTCCAATGCATCCACTGGCCGAAATTTAAATCAATCATGGAAGACTGCTGTCGAGACGACGTACCATCCAGCCTAGGGGACGCAATAAAAGGTGCCTGACAGGTTACCACACATTCAATTTTGAAAAGCTCCGCACGCACCGAATTCGACATCGAGTTAGAGAAACTTCGGGCGATTCACCGGCGTGCAGAACGAAGATATAGGCACACAAAGTCCATTCGTGATTTGAGATTGGCCAGACGCACACAGAAGAAAATACACCGTTCAAAGAACAAGCTGGCTTCATAACGATGGATGTCTTTCTGTGAGTCTCTGGATCCCCGAAAGCCTCTGTATCTTATAGGGAGAACTGTTCATAGCATCCGTGCAACACCTGGATAGCGCCACCCATTTAATTTCCTGACTCTTTACCTACAATGCAAAGAGACTGAAGTCGCAGAATCCTTCCTTAGGAGGATTGCCGGTGAAGAAAGTTCCACGGGAATGCAGGCTTCCGACCACTCAGCATTCTTACATCCCCGTGTGGAGTGCCCTTTTTCTCTGGACGCACTAGAGGCTGCGCTTGCTTTATTCAGGCGTTCCTCAGCGCCAGGACCAGATGACATTACATACTACGCTCTGTGTAACCTTGGTGAACGGGCTCGAAAGGCACTCCTGCTCCTGTACGACTCGTGGCGGACTGGCATGGTTCCCCAGGAATGGAATACAAGTCGCCTGATTCCGCTTCTCAAAGCTGGCAAGTCGCCTTTGGACATTGCGCCATACCATTTAATCGCACTTTCTAGTTGTGTAGGAAAAGTAAGGGAACGGATGGTTCTAATGCGTTTGGAGTGGTACCTAGAGCACTATGAAATTTATCCAGGCACGTTGACAAGATTCAGGCACGGCCGTTCATCGATAGACAACGTTGTCGATTTGGTAACGTACGTCGAATTCCAGAAGACCTGTAAACGTTTGTCTGCTGCCTTCTTTCTAGACGTTAAAGGGGCTTACGGCAACGTTACCCATGAAGCCATCCCTATTGGCCTCGAGCTCCACCACTGGAAAAGCTGGCGCCACCGTCGGCGTGACGTGCTATTACGGATCACGTGGACATAGCGGCCGCGTCGGCTGCTTCTGGAGCGCCGGAGCGAGCTGAAAACGAGAGTTCAAATTCCATCGTAAGCTGCGGTCCGCGTTTAGTGGCGAGATTCTCCCGCTTCGAGTGTCTCCTTTACAACGCTTGAAATCACTACAATAGGTAGTGGCTGCCTTTGAAGGTGCGCAACATGGCAGGCTAATGCTCGGTGCTGCAGTGCCGGACGTACGCAACGGAGCCCGGTGTCAGCCTTATTCACACGCGGCCGCAGGAGAAGAAGCTGGTTGAAGCTTGGCTCGCGAAACATAAAACCGGCAAACGGCCATCGGCTACAACTCGGGTATGCAGCAAGCACAGACGCGCGGAAGATTTCTGCTACGGCGCCTGGTCTGCATGTTCGGAAAACGCGCACTGAGACGCTCGCCCGAGTCCGCTGCCCGACTAATGTCATGACGGTTTGGCCTATAAACTTGTCCATGCTATAGATACTGGCAAGTTCACTGGAGTGGAAAGGGAGCGGTAAGAAGCAAATTAAAAAAAAACATGGCATATGGTCATGTTTGTGTTATGAATTAATGCACTGGATTACAAAAAAGAAGCAGCTGGGAATCGAGCGCTGAGAACACCGATAAGCATGCAGTGCGACGCAACTCGAGGAATGATATTGAAACGTCGAAGAATTTAGTAGAAAAAAAAAGATTGAGTCGTCGCAACGGCACATCCCAGTCCCCGTGGGCGTCGAAGTCTCTACAATGAAATTATTTTTGAACAGCTCTGATAGTGCCCACGCAACAATGGTTGCTTGTATACTGTCAAATGCTCATATTCTGCGGCCTAACGCTCATGGCACGGTGCGAAAACGCGCACGCGGCGAAAGCGAAGCAGTGCGCGGACAAGCATGCAGACGCGCAGTCGGTCGCTGCGAATCTGTGCGATCGCTGCATTGAGGCTTAATTCTATTACACTCCATTTAGTTATACAAACAATATAACAACATATTTCACATAGTTTGCTCTCAGCGTTTGCCTACCTTTCACGCAAGAAGCCGGTTCGGAGACTCCATCGCGGTGACCGCGCGCAGTGGCGTTGCGTTAACTGTACGTATTCGGTAAAGAGATAGCGTCTGTAAAAGATTCTGTGCTTTCAGTTTGCCCAATATTATTATTTAGACAGTAAAAAACTTCTCTCGTTTCGAAAGTACTTACAAAAATGTCCGGGAGAACTCGCGCGTGGTGTTTTCAGTGAGCGCTGACAGCAAAACCTATGAGGAGCGCGCCGCGTCATCCCTCATACTACGCCAGCGAGGCGCTTCCGATAGATGGCGGCACCGTAAATCCTCGCCGCCAATAGCGTTAGAAAAACTAGGACTTCGTGGCAAGATGTCTCTGGCTTCGTAGCTACCTACAGATGCGATCATTATACGTGCTCATCAGGGATGACCCGATACTCTAGTATTACAGTAGCCGCGGAGTCCCTCAAAGCGGAGTACTAAGCCCAACGCGTTTTAATCTAGCCCTTATTGGACTACTCTAGGACATGTCAAGCACCGTTCGACTCTCTATCTACGCCGACGACATATGTATCTGGACGTCGGGGGTGAAACGGCTTCATAAGGCGGCCTCATCGACATCATGCTACTTCGTAAACAAGGTCTGGAGGTGACGTCGGAAAAGAGCGCAGTGGTGGGGTTTACCCGGACGCCAGTGTCTGCATACGCCATATCAATCAACGGGCAAGTGATATTGTCAAGAAGTCACAGGTTCTTGTTTGTTGTGATCGACAGAAACTTGTCCTGGGATCCTTACGTGAACCACATGAAAAAACGACTGATTGCTATAGGTCATCTGTTCAGGTTCCTTGCAGGAAAGAACTGGGGGATGTCCCCACAATTCATGTTACAGTTGTATAGGGTGTTGTTTGTTGGCTTCCTGCGATACAGCCTACCTGTTATATCCAACACCTGCAAAACCAATTTGCATACAGTTCAGAGCAGTCAAGCCCAAGCTCTCAGGATATGCCTCGGATTACCACACAGTCCGTCAGCGGCTGAAACTATTGGCATTACTCAAGATCATTCAATAACGACGCACATCACCGTCGATACAATGTGTGCACATGTCAGGCACACTGCCCGAGCCCTTGCCGCCACCCCGCCGTACTCCCTTTGGAAACACCACGCACGTCATTTAGCACAACTGTCAGTGCATATCGTGCCTCGCTTACATCGGGGTACACACCTGCGGCTAGGTCAGTGTCTCCTCCATGGTGTGTGTGCCGTCCTAAAGTACACCTCAGATTTCCAGGACTTCAAAAATAAAGTCAAATCTGCCACCGCTTGGACTAGAACTATTAAGCTTACTCCTGTTGTACGAGAAATACAGTAGCCACGTACACATCTACACTGACGGATCGACTACACCGACCAGTTCTGGGGTTGCTGTCTTTATATCGACAGGAGGAGTAACACTGCAATTCAAGACGTCAGATGTCACGACGTCCACGGCTGCAGAGCTCACGGCTCTGCGCAGTGCGCTTCAATTTATTGACACAGAAAGTCCTGGTACATGGGCCGTGTTTTCCTACTCGAGACCGGCTTTGCACATTATGGAGTCAATTATCAGACGTGGAGCTCACGAACAGCTAAGATAAGAAATTGTCAAACTTCATAGTGACGCCGAACAGAAAGGCACGAATTTATTTTCCAGTGGCTACCTGGCCATTGCGGGATCAGTGGAAATGATCACACAAAGCTGCCCGAGAGACGCATCAAGAACAACACAGTGTTCCCATTCCTCTTTCCAGTACAGACGCTGCAAAACAGTTTCGTCACCTGGCACGCAAGCTCTCTTTAACAGAGTGGAGCGCCCCAAATATAAGGCCCACCAAGTTGTACGAATTGAACCTTTCGCTCCGACTCCGACTTCCACCCGGGCTTCCCCGACGTGACGCATCGCTTCTATACCGGCTGTAGTTGGGAGTGGCTTTCACGAAGGCATACACTACTCCGACTGGAATGACCGATAGTGCTGCCTGCGACGTCTGCGACGTGGAAGAGAACACCGGAAATTTATTGTGCCATTGTTATCTTCTACAGCCGGAAAGACAAACATTATCGATCGCATTGCGACGACTGGACGAGCGGACGTTGTCTGTGCAGGTATTACTTCAAGACCGTCCCCATTGCTCGCCGACCCACAAAGCGATGAAGGCACTTTTGTCTTTCTTGAGGGCGACTGGCCTATGTGAACGCCTTTGACTCGCTCAGGCCTTCCGCGTGCGTGAGCTCACCGCGGGTCTCCTCCCCCTCCCCTCCCTCTCTATCTTACCTTTCTATTCCCTCTTTCCCCTCCCCCAGAGTAGGATAGCCAACCAGACGCATTTCTGGCTAACATCCCTGCCTTCTCTCTTTCTGTCCTCCTCCTCCTCCTTCTTCACTGAAAGAAAGATTCCTTTACAATTTCTCCGGTGTTAGGCGGAATCAAACCCATTTCACATATGTAAGCAATGAATGCCGTCGCCACCAAAAGAGCCTCCCGTTTTTCTAAGAAACGAGAAGATTAAAGACATTTCGGATCCCTTAAGGACGTTTCGCATGCCTGCAGCCTTGCATTCGTATAAGAGAAAGAACTATTCGGTTTTTCGAATATTTTAGACTAACCAACTGCTTCCCAAAAAATGCATTTTAAAGGCGTGGTCACTTATCACCGCAAATTATCAGAAGTAAAACAATCAGGAAAGTTTTCGGAGCAATGACGAAGCAAAATGGGGGATGCAAGCTTTGTCTTCGGCTTCGTGGCGGAAGCCTACTAGATAACCCATGATTTTTGCTTTTAGAATGTCAATTAGTGTGTAGGGGACAGTACTGATAGAGCCCCGCGGTGGAAGAAGAGACGACTTGTGCCGTCAGGTATATAGGCTCGACGATAGTAGTCGCGACATCAACGCAGTCATCTGTTTTTGGTAGTCTAGTTATGAAGCAGTTTTCTCTTGGGCTACAACCAGTGACGTTTTATTTCCAAAAGCTCCTTTGCATGTCTACGGCACACAAGGCCTTCAGAAGCTTTTTTCCCACATCAGATTTTTTTTTCGGAAACAATATATTTAGTGTTTTTGGAAAGCTATAGTCATACAACAGCCACTAATACTTAGAAAACTTGCTTGCAACCCGGCTCTTAAGATGTTGAAAAGCTATTCGTGCAGTTTTTTAATGACAATTAGTGATCTTGTGTTCAAAACTGATCGTTTGTCCCTGATAGCAAGCTGTCTTTTTTGCACTTGTCAGTACAGGCGTAGTAAGAAATATTCTTGTTGTAAATATGTGTCAGCCTTTGAATATTCGATATTCAATTCGACATGATACCTACTATTCGTATTCGAAAAGCCTAATATTCGCCCACCTTTAGTAATTAATAAAGGACTGGGGACATTTATGGACTTGTATTTGTTAAGGGCAACGAAGCTGCCACTATTACTTGGAGCACACATTTCACTTTCACGTTGTGACCAATTCCTCTGAAAGAGGGATTAGCTAATTTTTTTCTAGCCCCAATGTGAAAGCCAGCCTCATGCCAAACATGGAAATTTCGCGTGACTCTAGAGTCTTCGCTAAGCTCTATGTTCCATTATTTTTATCGTACGTCTGCGAACAAGCCTAATCACTTGTGTAGAGCCTGAAGCGCTATAATATTGCTACGGGACAGTTTCGGGTGACAGAAAAGCCTAGGAAAGACTCTGAAGAGCTCTCGCACAAGCGGGAGTCCCTCTTGCTGAGCGTAGCGTATCCTGTGTAAATATACCGTGTAAATAGTCTCGCGTTTGTTGTTCTTTGCGCCTAACATATTTGGCGGAGGTGCTGGATATCCATGGTCCTCACGACGGAGCTTCGCAGCGGCCGCTCAGTCCCGCTTTCCATCATGACTCCTCGTGAAAAAACTTCGACTCCGCAACCCGCTTCCCCGGCTACTACCTTCATCATCGTGATCCTGATGGCTTTTATGTACTGTACGATACTGACATCATCGACTGGCGCAGCATATATGAACGTGTGAGTGCTAACAACCATTGGGACCATACTATTATGCCCATCAGCGTAATCTTTCATCTTGGCTGACCACCGCGCGTCTGGTAAGAAACCTCCGAGGCCACCTTACCAGCTGGGATACATTCAAAATAAAGTTCCGCGACCTTTTCTACAACCCCGTTGGTCGTCAGCTCGCTGCGGAGAAGGACCTTGCCACCGGTGTCCAGACTTCAACAGAACCGTACGTCAGTTATATCCAGGAAATGTTGGCTCAGTATCGTTAGGTCGACGATAAAGTGGCCGAGTTCGACAAAGTGGCCCATGTACTGAAGGGGGTCGATAATGACGCGTTTAACTTGTACGTCTACGGCAACGTGTCCACCATTGAAGCTATAATCAAGGAATGCCGCCAGTTTGAACAAGCCGAGAATCGTCGAATCAGGCGTCAGTTGGTCCGGCTTCCTAATACCGCCACAAAGTCCATATGTGAAGATGTTCCGAAGCAACCACTCGCGACAACGACACACGCATTGTTCATCGTGAGCTGGAGCCCGCATATCCATCAATGTGTCCACCGACGTCCTTTACTCTGCAGCCTACGTTAACATCTGCGCCAGCAATTTCATTGATCCAAGCAGCCGCCATGCAAGTGTATGCAAATGTTGGCTTTCAATATTTTTCGTCTGTGACCGCTGCCGACAACAGAACAAGTTCCACGCTTCGTCCACGTCATTCCCCGAACGGTCCACCAGGTTTCGTGGTCCACCAGTTCTGGTGGATCCACCAAGGTCCACCAACCCTTCTGCTTCGAGAACTGCTGACATGTCCATCTGTTTCTCCTGCAGCCGGATCGGTCACGCTGCTCGCCACTGTCGCAGCTGTTGGAGTTCAACACAGCGGAGAAATTTTCCTACTACTCACGCATGGACATTTGTACACGCCGACGTGCTTCTCGGTTTTACTCGCCGCACTACCATCATCGCATGCCAGACACTCAAGACGCCACGCCCGGTCCCCAGCTGTGTCGTTCATCTCACTCTCAGCCGCCCCGCTGCTCTTCCTCTCCAACTTATTCGGACCGTCCCAGCCGGGAAACCAAACAGTGCAGCCTCTGCAGCTACAGGCTGCACTGTTGTGCGACCCTGTAACCCTGCGACCACAAGACCACAAGAAGTTCAAGTCAAGAACATGATTTTCGTATCTCAGCTGTCGCTGGCACTGGCGCCCATATATCAGTCATGAGGGCCGACTTGCGCTGCCGCCTCAAGAAGTTCCACACATCTTCCACGATACGTGTCATACGTGCCGGTGATGGGATGGCCGAAGTCGTCGGCATGTTCTCTGCTTGTGTAAGTACGTTAGTCGTCCCACGGTAGTAATTTTCGTCGTCCTTCCCCACTGCCCAAATGACCTAATACTCGGCCTTGGTTTCCCTTCCTCTTACTCTGCGCTCATCTACTACTCGGCTGGTACCCTTCGCCTAGATTGGATTGGACAAACTTTAATGAAGGTCCTGCAGGACGCACGTCTGCGCGCAGTGGGCGTCTCGCACGCAGGTACCGACAAGGAGTACCTGGCGGTCGCTGCGCGAGCCTGCTGGGCGGCCCATTGCTGCAGTCTCTGCCTCTATTTTCTGGCTCCAGTGATAAAGGCCCCGGTTGCCTAAGCTCTACAGATTTCCTCCACCTGTCGCCTCAAACTGTGACTTACGTTTACTTGTTGTCGTCCATTGACACACCTGGCGGTGACTACATAGTATCACTGCTTCCTGACATCTTGCTCATGCGCAGCGTCGCTGTGCCCAACACCGTGTTGACCGTTGATGACAGCCACACATACCTTCCTCTTCTAAAGTTCGGTTTGTCGCCTCAAGTGCTACCGGAAGGGATATCAGTGGCCCCAGTTTGCGCTGTTCAGGATCAGCTTATGGAAACTTTTACCCTGGACGCTTCATCTGAGTCCCAATACACCAGGCAAAGCTTACCTTGTGACCATGATGTCTTCCGAAAAATTGATGTATCGGATCTTTCGCCTCAGCAGAATGAAGACCTTTGCCACATATTGAGCTCGTATAGCGACCCCCTTGACTTGAAGAACCAATGATTAAGCCAAACATCAGTCATCGCTCACCGCATTAACACCTGTGAAAGTGACCCTATCCATCGCCGGCCATATCGTCTCTCTACGGCTGAGAAATTATTGAAACGCAGGTAAGAAAAATGGCCTCGAAAAACTTCATTGAGCCTTCCTCCAGTCCTTGGGCGTCATCTGTGGTTTTAGTAAAAAAAAATATAGCACTTGGCGCTTCAGCATAGATTATCGTCACCTAAAGTCACCACGAAGGACGTCGACCCATTACCTCGTATTGATAACGCCCCTGACTGCCTCTACGGTGCCAACTACGTTTCTTCTTCGGGGCCAGTAATAACTAGCCACGTCGAAAACTAGTGATGCCACGTGTTTGCCAAGGGATTTGATACGTTGAATGTTTCTCGTTATGTCTTGTATTTATTGAAACTGGCCAATATCACTAACTTCAAATGTCAAGTTTTTTCATTCATTTTTTCATCCTTATTCACCCCTATCCCATACCCCTGTATGCCCGGAGGCATTTACCGTCGCATAAAAAAAAAGTTAATGGAGCGAAAGGTCCCGTTTCGCCTAGACGTCAGGCTAGAGAAGCTGAATTTTTTCCCTGATGTCATGAGTGGCTTTCGTCACCGTCGTTCAGCTCTGGGCAGGATTTCAGGCCTGGTCTCAGCGCTTGAATTTTCTACAGGAAACACGCACTCCGCCAACATGCTCTTCTTATACATACAGCAAGCTTTCGATTCGGTTCCGCATGAGGCGAATATTTTCGCTCTTGCATCCGCGGGAATTTCGGGTCGTCCGCTCCGTTTTCTGCCCAATTTTCTATCGGAGCGCTGGACGAAAGTGCGTGTCGGAGGAATAACAAGTGCATCCCGCACTGTGAAGTGCGGTGTGTCACAGGGCAACGTTTTATCGCCGCTTCTGTTTAACACTTCACTCGCCGCGCTTTCAAGTCACTTGCCTCGGGACAGTGACTTCCCTGTTCGCATAGCTATCTATGCATATCATATTGATGTGAGGATAAGCGGCCCTTGGCACCCGGTCCGCTGCTTTCTGCGAGCTTGGAAAGAGCTCTGGGCCGCTATCTTGTACATGTTCGAAAAGCCGACGTTCGGTTTCGCCTCGCGCGATTGTCCAGGCTGCGCCGTTATCGCGGCCTAGGCCAATCTAATCCAATCGCGTCAGGCGAAATCGAACGTCGGCTTTTCGAACGTGTACAAGATAGCCGCCCAGGCTTCAGAGTACCTGGATGAAGTTGGCCTGCAGATATCACCCGCTAAGTCGGCTGCAATAGCATATCATGCTAAGCAACGCGCTCGTCGAAAACTGAGCCCGCTGTAGCTTGATGAGACGCCGATAAGCTGGGTGAGACTACACCGCTAGTTGGGCCTAATTGTGGATGACCGCATCTCTTGACGTCCTGCCGTTAAATCTGTACGAAGCAAATCGCAATCCCTTCATAAGTATGCGACTGCCTTGGCTGCCAGAGATGCCAGCTGTGACCAAACAACGGATCTGCAGTTGTACCATCCATCTCTACTCACAGGCATGATGTATGCGTTAGCAGTCCTGAACGTGCCACCTAGTTTGATCGTCTCACTGGAACGAAATCATCGCGTTGCCCTGCGACTAATGCTTGGATTACCTTGTGAGGTACAATCTGTTGCATTACTAACTGAAGCGTATCAGTTACATCTGGGGCTGCAAGCGTACCAGACAACTGTGTATCATATTGAGCGTCTGCACCGTGCATCGAATGGTCAATCGCTCCATGATCGCCTGATTCATTGCCCATTTTCTCACATGGGAAAAATGGCGGCATTATTTATGAACACTGTTGGCAGTTCTGAACATGCTGCTTCAGTTACGCCTCCGCCTCCGAAAGGCATCAACAAACACGTGTTCCCCATTTATCTCGCAATCTCTGACATACAAAAAATCATTATATGCCTGTTTCGGCAATATTCCAATTGGCTCAGTCAGACGTGTTCGAAAGCATTCCAGATTATCTTCAAGTATTCACAGATGCATCTGCAAACAGCGACGGTCAAGGCGCCTCTGCAGGTTTTTCTGCCTTTCGACTTAAATACGACGTGTATTTCATATACCCCATCCAGCCTCGTCAACAACTGCGGAGCTAGCAGCGATTAATGTTGCACTGAAATACGTGCAAGAGGAGTTAACCGCATGGAAGAGTGTCATTTTTACAGACTCCCGCACTGCCCCTAGCAGATTACAATGCAGTCAGATTGATTGTCCAGTTCTGCGCAGAATTACGGACTCGGCCAACAAAATTGCATCACGTGGGGTATTGCTCATTGCCCAGTGGATACCTTCACACCAAGGTATCGCCAGAAATGAAGAGGCTGATCGGCTGGCTTCAACTTGCGCTCATAACGACTATGTCTGCCCAGAAATATTATGGAAGCTTGATGACGCTCGTCTGCTTATTCGTCGCCACTAACTCAAGCAGCATCCAGACCAGCGCGTCGCAAATGGAACTTTGCCGCCTCGTGTTCGCGGTAGAGGCTTGCCTCGTCGCGCTAGAGCACAACTACTCAAGCTAAGGGTTGGCTATGCGAATGTGTGCGAACGTTTATACAGACAAGGACGTGTGGCCAGTCCATCGTGTGCGTCTTGCGGTTGCTGCGAGACACTTCAGCACCTGTTATTGAGTGCGAGGCTTTCACTGCACAGCATACGTCGCTAGTGAGGGGCTACCATCTCCTCGGCCTGCGGTGTGCGACACTTGAAGAATGTTCGTACCCCAGCGGTTGTGCGTCACGACGCTATCAGGCTCATCGTGTTCTTCGTACTTTTCCTGAAGTAACTTCGGCTCAGGTTTGTAGCTTATTTCTCTTTTCAAATGACAAGACTTCGGACACTATTTCTTCTATTGTAACAATCTTTAGTAGCGTGACTTACTGTGCGTGGCCTGTACTGTGCGTGCCCTGTACTGTGTGTTCTGTTCTTTCGGGATTTGTCACCTTGCTCTTTCTTTACTCTTTCCTACCCTTCATCCTATCTTCCATTTCTATGTTTCTGTCTGCTCCTTTCTGAAGACAGGCAGGCGTTGTGCCCCTTCCACTGGCAGTTGCCCGCCTGCTCCTCGCTTTCCCTTTCCTGTCAAGCGTATATGTGTTTTCAAACCAAATAATATTAATAATGTACTGGAAAAGAACGAGCAGCATGCACTGCTTCAAGAAGGACGACGACAACGAGTTGTTCAGAGCTAGCAGTACTGTTATACTCTCCCTTGGAGCAACGGTATTAGTATACAGCCACAGGAACGTTTGCCTAGCCATCTATAATTCCCTATGTGACACAACAAGACTGCCGTATTAATATTTCGTAGTTTCCGTAATTTATACTTCTACTTCAGTTTAAAACATTCAAAAAGTAAAAACACAATTTCACAGTTATAATCTTATTAATATTATTATTCAAAATTTAACTAGCTCATGTTTAAGTATATCCTTTACTTCATGTATTTCAGTAATAATTTATTACTACTCCTATCAAGGCAAGGCTGATTATCGTATTAAACACTACTTTATCTCATTTATTAACAGTTTATTTCTCATCTTGGATCATTCATGTGTTTTCTTTTTTGTGTGTGTTACGTATTTATTTATTAACTAATTTATTTTACCTTCAATCATAGTATTACCACCCGATTCGCGGCCTACCCCTCATAGTGGGTTTGCGCCATTAATAGAGGCTTCATCGTCATCAACTTATGCCTGTGTTGCCTCAGCTGTGTGACCTCTCGCAGCGGTGCTCTCCTCTCTGGGGGTTTCATAAATTAAACCAGAACGCCTCTTGACACTTGATGGACGTGCTCGGCCCTTTACAAAAACCTCGCACTCCGCAGCCGGGCACTCTCTACCGTTTCTGCCATGCCTCAGGACGCCGCATAGCCCGATCCTCCCCAGGCATCGCCTGTCGTCTGCTCCGGTGCTCTAAGCCAAGGAGGTCCTCCAGTCTTCAGCGGCAGCGACGACCATGACGCGGATGACTGTCTCTCGTCATACCACCGCGTGAGTCCGCATAACAAATGGGATGACACAGCTAAACTGACTACCGTCATCTTGTATTTTTCTGGAGTCGCTAATCTCTGGTTCCGGAATCATGAATCCAACCGTCCTACCTGGACAGCAGTTACGAATTGTTTCAAAGGAGTCTTCGGGCGCCCTGATATGCGCAAGTTTCGCGCAGAACACCGCTTGGGTGGTCGCACTCAGCAAAGGGGTGAAAACTTCACCAGCTACATTGAAGACTTAGTTGACCTTTTCCGGCGCATTAACCCCGCTATATCTGACACTGAAAAGATAAAGGACGTCATGAAGGACATAAAGGATGACGCCTTCCAAATGCTTTTGGCGAAAAATCCTCAAACTTCTGACGAGGTCTTACCCTATGCCAGAGCTACGACGAGCTCCGCAAACAACGCCTTACTACACGCCGAGCTGTCGTGCCGGAAGACACGGTTTCGGCCCTGACCGACAGCTCTAGTGCTGCTCCCGTGCACTCTCCGTTCCTCAACCAAATAAAACAATTCGTTCGCGAGGAAGTCGCGCGCCAACATTCACCGCTGCCTGCTACCCAGTCGTCTTAGTCCTCTTTGTCCCAGAACTTTGACGGGTCGTACATGAACAAGTCAGCGACGCACTGCCTCTCGCTAATCAGCCACCTCCAGCGCCGGTTCCTCTCATGTACGCTGCAGTCGTCGCAAGTCCAAGACCTCCGCCTGAAGTTGCGCACTATACGCGCACAGGCGGCTTTTACGCTTCGCCTTCTGCAGCTGCGAACTGCTTGCCAAGAACGGGTTCTGCGCGCCGCCACAGCCCCTACGCCCGGCTCAGCATTGTGCGCCTCAACCTAGGCCCCTGTTCACAATCCGTAGCGTACAACAAGACAACCGGCCGATCTGCTTTGCCTGTGGCTTTGCTGGTCACGAGGCACAGTTCTGCCGCCGGTGGGGTTGGTATTCTCTCGATACTGCGAGACTATACAAGGGAATGCTCCTGACTCCCAGTGCCACTATGCTCCACCAGTTCCGCACTTCACTCCCTCGTCTCCTGTTCCCCAAAGCTTCAACACTCGTCGGCCTCCATCTCCCCGTCAACGTTCCCTGCCCCCCCCCCCATCGTCCGCCGCCCTCCAGCTGTGGAGGAAAACTAACGGGCGCAGTTCCGGTGGCAAAAACTGCGATCTTTTCGAACCGCTCAAGCCCTCGTTTATTCCCTGCGTAGGTCATTGAAGTTTATGTCCAAGGTATCGTTCACGCGCTTGTCAGCACTGGTGCCGCAGTGTCCGTGATTGCCGACCAGCTTCCCCGTACGGTCCGAAAAGTCAAGACGCCGTTTTCTGCCATTTCGCTTCGTACAGCAAGTGCTGAGCCAATTGAGCATTTAGGAACATGCACCGTCCGTGTCACCACACAAGACAGTTTATACCTCATTGAGTTTGTTATTCTTCCACGCTGCTTTCATACCATCATTCTAGGATGGGACTTCCTCTCATCTCATCACGCTGTTATTGATTGTGCCCGTGCAGAACTTGCGCTGACCCCATTTTCCGGCAGCCTTTCTGAAGATTTACCTCTGTCTTTTACTCGAGTGCTCGTCGCCACCGACACTGATATCCCTCCTTTATCTTCCGTCCTTGTGCCCATTTCCTGTGCTTTTTTTCTACAATTCCACAGTTCTCTTCACGCCGTCATCCCTTCTTGCTTCCCTTTGCCCTCTTTCACTTTCCCCAGGGCTCCAGCGCACTTTACGTTTCGAATCCGTTTTCGTGTCCATCAAGCTTACATCATGGCGAGTGCCTCGGTTTTGCTGACGAATTCGACACGAGCTCTGTTTACGATGTGCCTGATGACTCTACTTCTCGACATCGATGAGCACGCAGGAGACATCCAACGCGGCGTGATACAGCCATCACACAGTCCCTGGGCCTCTATGGTAGTGCTGGTCAAAAAGAAAGGTGGGGCAATTCGTTTATGTGTTGACTATCGACAACTCAACAAAATAACCCGGAAAGATATCTATCCCCTTCCTCGTATCGACGACGCACTGGACTGCCTCGAAGGCGCGGAATTCTTTTCGTCCTTAGACTTACGATCCAGTCATTGGCAAGTGCCGGTGGCTGAGGCAAATCACCCGAAAACGGCCTTCGTTATGCCTGACAGCTTATATTAATTTAGCGTGATGCCCTTTGGCCTGTGTAATGTGCCTGCCACGTTTGAAAGAATGATGGATAACATCCTCCGGGGCCTCAAATGGCAGACATGCCTTTGTTATCTCGATGGCATTGTCATCTTTTTCCCGGACTTTTCTTCTCACCTGTTCCGACTCAAACGCGTGCTCACTTGCCTTGCCGATGCTGGGCTCCAGCTCAACTTGAAGAAGTGTCGCTTCGCCGCTCGGCAGCTAGTCATCCTTGGCCACGTTGTTTCGAAAGATGGTGTGCTCCCAGATCTAACCAAACTCCAAGCCGTCGCTGAATTCCCATGACCAAAGACCACTAAAGAACTCCACAGCTTCATCGGATTATGATCATACTTTCGTCGTTTCATCCACAACTTCGCCACCATAACAGCGCCTTTGACGCAGCTTCTCGCGGGTAACCACGACCTCTTGGCTTGCCCGCCAGTTTACGATGCCGCATTCACGACACTGCGTCGTATTCTAACCTTAATCCCATCCTCCAACATTTTGACCCAAGCGCACCAGCAGAAATACACACGGATGCCAGTGGCGTCGGCATTAGCGCTGTTCTTGCACAACGAACGATTGGCTTCGATGAATACGTCGTTGCCTTCGCCAGCTGCGCACTCACGAAAGCGGAAGCAAACTATATTCCGTTACAGAAAAAGGATGCTTGGCTATCATTTGGGCCATAACGAAATTTCGTAATATCCTCTACGGCCACCTGTTCGACGTCATAACTGACCACTATGCACTCTACTGGCTGTCGTCTTTGAAAGATACTTCAAGTCGCCTCGCTCGATGGGCGCTCCGCCTCCAAGAGTACGATATTCGAGTGCTGTACCGCTCTAGCCATAAACATTCGGACGCGGATGCCTTGTATCGCTCCCCTGTCTCAGGCCAGCCCAATTATTAGAAAATACGAATACGCTAGTCCTCCCTCACCGCCACGGATATGCTTTAGGAGCAGCAGAAGGATCAATGGGATTGTTGTTATGCTGGCTTTTCTGTCACACCCATCAGCGCCTTCTCCTGGCCGTATACATATTTCATCGCCAAGCACACCACCTCGCTGTTCGTGACGGGCTCCAATACCGGCGTAACTACCTCTCGGACGGCCGCAAATGGTTACTCGTGGTTCCTCGGCATCGCCGTTCGGACATATGTGCAGCGTTTCACGATGACTCGCAATGCGCACATGGAGTACTAAAAACATACGCGTGCCTACGACTACGTTATTACTGGTGCTGGGTGTACCGATTCGTCCGCCAATATGTCCGCTCCTACCTCGCTTGCCAACGCCGCAAGAATACCCCTTGTGCCTCAGCTGCTCCACTGCAACCATTGCCTTGCCCAGGACGCGCCTTGGCCGCGTCGGAGTTGATCCATATGGGCCCCTTCCGAGTACTTCAGACGGCAACCGCTGAGTGATTGTAGCGATAGACCATCTTACGCGCTACGCGGAAACTTCGCCTCTGCCCAACGCATCTGCCCGTGATGTTGCCTGGTTCCTTCTACGTAACATCATACTTTGCCATGGAGCCCCCATGCAGAGAATTGCTGAGCGACAGAGGTCGTGTCTTTCTCTCTGACGTTATTGAAGCCGTACTCAAAGAATGCCACGTAATTCACCGTACCACTACCGCATACCACCCGCAAACTAATGGGATAACTGAGCGTTTTAACCGCACTATTGGCGACATGTTAGCGATGTACGTCGCATCTGACCAGACCAATTGAGATCGCGTTCTACCCTTCGTGACGTACGCTTATAATACGTATTTTTCCCCGTTCTTTCTTTACGGACGCGAGCCTTCCTGCACAATAATTAACATTCTTGCGTATCGCCCTGACACAACGGAGCCTATTACCCTGTCCGAAGCTGCTGCACACGTGGAAGAGTGCCGAAAGCTCGCCCGCACATTTACTACGGAAGATCAGCAGCGACCGAAGTACCTTCGGCATATTCCCGTCTCTCCTGCACCCTATGTCCCTGACTGACTAGTCTGGCTTTCGGTTCCCGCTACTAGCCCTGGAATTCCACCCAAACTCGTTTCCAAGTTCCGGGGTCCCTACCGTGTCATCAGTCAACCATCTCCTGTGAATTATTTGGTAGAACTCCTTGAGCCGCCTTCGGATAAGCGCCGCCGAAGGCGCGAAATCGTGCCCGTTCAGCGGCTAAAGCCGTCCGTCGACCCATCTGTGCTATCCTGCCCGTAGGTCGCCGGGACGGCTCCTCTTCTCTGGGGAGATAATTGTACGGGAGAAGAACGAGCAGCATGCACTGTTTTGAGAAAGACGACGACAACGAGTTGTTCGAAGCCTTGTGCCTGTGTTGCCTTGGCTGTGTGACCTCCCGCTGCGGTTCTCTGAAGGTGTCATCAATTAAACCAGAACGTCTCTTGCCAATAATAATAATACTTCTTGGAGCACGCGCCGCTGTTCACCGTTATGCCAACTCAGCAACACCACCATGAATACAGACTCGACAAGATGCGAGGCATACGTTCGGCTGGTGCATCGCCTCGCATGTATTCATGACGCGACGCCCCCGCAACTAGATGAAATGCGGCTAGTTGAAGTCGCACAGGCGATTACGAACACTGGCATTTCTGACAACACGTATCATGGAAAAACTGTCTTCTGAGTGGTGGTAGTGATGTTCAGCGCAAAATAGTATCAGGCACGTGCGTTGCATCTAACAAATTTAATGGGCATTTCTGTCGCACTGAAACGGACGCCGCAACTACCTCGCAACGTTTGTGCAGTGTGTTACATTTGCCTCGCTGCGTTACATTTGCATTTGCGGAATTAGGGCATTATTTACATAATACCCACGCAAACATCAAAGATAGCTTCGCGTCACACTATTCCTACATATGCGTGAAATGCACCGAATTTTCGACGGTGACATGCATTGCTGCATGTACTGTAATTGTGTCCTTCCTGGTATTAGATATCACTCCATTAATTTTTGGAAGCCATTTTTGCATAGTAGAAGTTGAGGATTTGCCTGTGTATGGTATTCTTATTCGTCCAGGGGCCGAGAGGCACGTCGGCATTTCTATAAGTCGGAGAAAACGATCTGCCCGGGATTCCCTCAGTCACTCCTTTAGTTGCTCTGCGGCATTTCTTATTCAACCTTTCGTCTTTCACGACTTTCTAGTCGGTGTCGAAGCCCGTGGTCTCACATTTCGAGAAGCAGGGGAATGCAAGCACCGCCAAGATAACGTGGTGCGTCCCACAATACAGCACAGAGGCACTAGTGCGCAGAGAAGAGCTCGAATCCATAGCGGTGGCATGCCCATCGTCTAGGCCGCCGCTCAAATCAAACTCTTGGAGCAAGGATGGAAGATCATTGCCATCACCTGAATAAAACTTTATTTGAAACGGCTCTTCGTCCGTGCCGTCCGCCGCTTCTGTGCGGTGTAATTTTGCAGAACCCTGGGAGTGTTAACCAGCGCCACCACTCACAGACCTTGGCGGCGGACGTGGAACGTCCTTGTTGCCGCAGGCGTCACGAGAACGTGATTTTTTTGGCTGAAGGCAACTGGTCAATAAACCCACATATGCTACCTGAAGGCATCAATGTTGCCGGATTCGACACCCTCGTTATGTAATAAACGAGAAGAAAGGGTTCTACTAGTACACAAAAATACCCAAGAAAAGTGGATGTGGAAACAGCGCCGCGATAGCTCGATTGGTAGAGCATCGCACGCGAAATACGAAGGTTGTGGGTTCGGTTCCCACCTGCGGCAAGTTGTTTTTTCATCCACTTTAATTTCCATTAATTTATCGTTTCTTCATTCCATTTATTAAGCACAAGTAATTTCCCCTATGTTGTCCTTGGTGTCAGTGTTTGTTGGCTTCTCATGATATGACTAATAAAAATCGGGCCCCCTCGGTTAACCCTTTTCTTCTCGTTTATATATATATATATATATATATATATATATATATATATAATGTATAACTGGGGGCAACGTTTGCTCCCCTCAATTTGTCTGTTTCAGAAAGCTTTAGGCGTCAACATTCAAGTAATGTTATGGACCTGGTGGTGCGTCCAATGGACATCATAGTATCGTCGTCGACGACTCCTTGACAAAAATCCACAAAATATTCCGCAAGTACTTGGAGCGTATTCTACGGCTTTAAGGCGAGGACTTTGTACGGACTGTAAGCGCGGGACTTCCCACCAAGGAAACTCATACAGTGTTCTCAAAAGAAAGCTGCATGTTCGAAGGTGTTTTTCTTTCTTGTTGTAGCCTCCCAGATTTTTTTTATGCTACATTCAAGTGGATGGCATTTCCTTCCCTTTCGTTGCTGTAATGGTTTATACGGAATGCATATCACCGGCAGACGCAACAAACGCTGTCACCCGCATAGACATACACATCCACGTCATCAAATAAATGAATTGAACTTAACCAAGCTCAATTACGAAGCGTGTTAAGTGAAGCTTAAGCCTCAAAGAGACAACAAAATATAAAATGCAACAGAACAGACCGGACCTTGTGGCACCCCTCTTGCACGATTACATTTCGATGCCAAAAAAAAAAAAAATACGCTCTTGGGAGAAGTAACCGTTCCTGTCTCTTAAAACTTCATAAATCCAAGCTGCGATATATTTTAGAAAAATCATACTATGAAGAATATTGAGGAGATTTACATGCCCTGCGCTTTGACGTGGTTTCCCTAGGGGTCACCACGGCTTCATAGCTGTGGTGACCCCTAGGTTTATAACGTCCCTACAGATCGACATGGATACACCATATATTTATAAATAGAGAGCATTCAGACCTAAATCCAACCTGACAAGGGCTCGGCGTTGTATAATCAGGCAAACACATTATCGGGAAAACACATTTCCTAGTAATTTTACAACTTTAGAAGCAACAGGTCGCAATCTTGCGCTGCTGAGCTCGAGGTCGCGTGTTCGATGCCGGCCGCACTTCGATAGGCACCAAGTGCAAAAACGCCCGTGTGCTTAGATTCAGGGGGACGTTAAAGAACTCCCAGATGGTCCATGCTAATCCGCAGCCCTCCACTACACGGCGTCTCTCATGGCCGCCAGTGTTGCTAGTGGGCGTTAAACCCCGCGAATCAATCGTTCGATCAATGTTTGACTCTCTTGTAATACTTTGTTGTCCATCTTTGCCGTTCAAAAACTATTAAATGGGCCCGAGCAGACGCTGTAAAAAACACATGACGCCACGACAAGCGGAGGCGGGAACGTCAAGACGGCGTCCCCACCCGTCCTTTGTGGCCTACCAAGCCCCTTCTCACGACAAGAGTGCCTTTTTCTTTTTCTCTGATGCCGCAGAAGCGTAATTTATCGACGCAACTCAGCTTATCTCTCTAGGGTCCTCTTTTAGCGCCGAACAGGTGTGTACGTAGCGATCGCGGCTGGAAGACGCCACGCTGTGTACATATATATAACTTCTTTTGAAATGCATAAGAGGCAACGTGCGCAGTGGAAATTTACCTCATGACTTTCCCTAAAAACAACCTTTGTTCGTGCAGTACTTAACAGGCGAGAAGACTGCGGGCATAAAGCGAGAGGCACGCGAAGCAACCCAAGCCAGAGGACATTTCCCATTACTTCTCCGCGCGGTCGCAAAGTTCAACGGAAAAACAAGGAGCAATTAAACGTTTGGTTTGCGAAACAGGTTTCTTCAATTACATGCTGCTTCATGTCACCACTACTGAAAAAAGAATTGCCACTAAATATGCATTATGTACGCTTTCTTATACCCACGCTCTCGTTAACATAAAAAAGTTCTCGCTTTTCTTTTTCTTCTCTCGCATTTTTTTTAATCTCCTTGTTCGCCTATATAATACCCTCGAGTAATCACATTTACCATACAAACAAATGCTGAATAAGTCTTAAGAATACGTCTGGCCTTGTCGCTTTTTACATAAGAAAAATCTGACTTGTTCCCGGCAGCATAATTGCCGCAACACAAGCTGCATGCAGGCTGGGCCGGCTGACGTGCACCAAGTTTGTCTCTCCTTTTTTTTTTTTTTAAGCAATGGCTTCTGTTTTGATGAAACTTGATATGTTTAGCAGCCACTTGAAGAAGGCTCCACTGGTATTTGTTGTCTCTTTAATGAAATAATTAGTTATAAATTAATAACTTTTTCAATAAGTTTACAGAACAATGTCATGGCAATACGAGGTTTCCCAGCTGTTCTCGGAGCTTTACCAGGGTACTACGTGAGCCCGCACTTTGACAAGGGCTGTTCATTCTCCGCACAATAGAATGCATTGTGTGAGCTCGTGTATTGAGTTAAACCGGTTTGCATTTTGGCCGCTCGCGTTCAGTGCCACGGCGTATCCCCTGCGCGTTGGAATTTCAAAAAGTGTCGCTCTTCCCCAGGAAGTGCAGCGCCGGAGCCCATCGCCGGCGCAGGCACGCGGCGTTGACGCGTCACGTACGGTGTACCCGTGCCTTCCCCTCGTTTAATTGGCCCGTGTTGGCGAATTTACGCTCGCGGCGCAGCGTGGTCGCTCCCACCGTAAGGGCCCTCGAAAGCTGGCTGGGCGGAAAAGTTGGGTCCTGACAAGGGTCTTACCATCATCATTACGCCGTTCTATTCTTTCTTTAATGCGTCAGTGTTAGGTGTGTGAAAGCGCAAGAAAGTGCATGTGTGTGAGGTGTGGGAAGCTGGTCAAGTGGTAGAGGCAGAGAGGGGAGATAGCTTAAAGGAAGGTGTATATATATATATATATATATATATATATATATATATATATATGTATAATGCAAATGACGGTGATCTGCTCCGGACCACCATCTGCAGCACTTCGCTGCTCGAAGAGAAGGACGTGTTTGTCGAATGAGCTCCTGAACAGCTCTTTGCAATGCGGCTAAGGCGGTCTAAAATCATGGATGCGGAACCTCAGAGAGGTGCGACGCATTTCTCTCGCATTTACCGCTAAATGTTTTAAAGTGCAGCTGTCTTTGCGTCGCATTAAGTTGTATAGCATTTAATTACGTGCTTTTCTAAAGCCTCGCGTCACGTACATTCCAGCACCTACGTTTCCTACCGAGGTATAAGCCCATATGGCTATGGTGTTGTCCTGCTGAGCACGATGTCGCGGGTCTGATTACCCATTTCAGTGGGGGCGCAATGCCAAATCGCTCGTACATACCAAGCTTTGGGTGCACGTTAAAGAACCCCAGGTGGTCATAAATATTCTGGAGCCGTCCACTACGGCGCCCCTCGTAAACCACTGTGCAGCTTCGATAGGAACGTTAAACGCCACAATGTAATTTAGTTTAACGCGTGTGTTGGGGGCTCTGCACTTTTCTTTTTCTCTCAGAGACTGTCTAATTCCTGCTCTCATTTACAAACAACTTGACACGTACCGTGCTAAACCGTGCTGCGTCTCCGACATTAGGTCGCAGTGGGCAGTCGTGTAGTTCTCGCTTCGAGGGAACAAGTAAAAAATCCAGCATTCCAATAAGCATAAGACCCGTTCGCGTGGTTCTGGCTGCGCGCAAGTGGAACGCAGCTTCGCTCGTCACGGCGGGGCTGCGACTATACCTCGTGTCTATGCCAAGGTCGTGGGCGCGACGTTTGACCTTTTCAGCCGGCCACGCTTCAGCATCAGCTTTGCGTGTTGCTTATACGCCCATGTACACTTGCGCACATCGGAGAAGCCCGCGGGGGATCCGATTATGCCAGAAAACAACACCCTCCAGGCCAGCCCGACAGCGTGATATTGAGTGGTTGGTGTCCTTCGCTGTGCTTTCCGCCTTCTTCGCTATTTGAGCTCAAACAACGAACGGGCGCTCACTCGTTGCTGGCCTTCTATTTATTCAGACCGTGACGGACTCGCTTTATATCGCTCCTATCCGTGTTTCTGCAACCGCAACGGAGCCCCGTCAGTGGCGCTCAGCGAGGACGAAACAATCGATTTTCACTTGAATTAAACGCTGGTGCCACCGCAGGCCGACGTCACCGCCACGGGAGATGGTTTCTCCCCGGCGGTCGGCATCTCCGGGTGCCTTCGAAGACGGCGCCGCGTGAGGAGAGATACCGCGCTGGTTTCGAGGCCCCGGCCGAAATATTCGTATTCTGTTCGTGGCCTGCGCGTGCCGTCCGGCACTGGTCAAAAAGCCCCCCCGTAGTGACGCAAGTCTGGACGCAAGGACGACGTCCAAGTCGTAGGAAAGGAGGGTGCGCATGCAGCTCAGCTGCCGGTCCTGGCTGCTTGCCTGCCGCCGGCACTCTCTTCCTCTCGAGAGCAATCGTGAACGCGGTCACCCCCCTGGCTGCAATATCGCCTTCCACCTACGGCGTATGCCGGCAGCGCAGGAAAGAACAGAGAGGGAGGGAGCGGCGTTTGAGGTTGAAGGAGGTATCACGCGGCGCCCCTAGGTCAGACACGTACCTGCTGCACTTCAAGTACTCTACTAGTTCAACGAACCCTATGCTAAAATATGAGGGCACTGCCCCGATAAAAGAAGGTCCGAGAGTCTCCAGCCTGATCGACGGGCACGGAAGTATCAGAAAAAGAGCGCCTTTATTATGGCTAACTGAAATATTTACAATCGCCCAGTGTACGATTTACAATGAAGTGGGGCGGCTAGGAAAAAGGCTACAATAACGTCGCACCGACAGTGCAGAAAAGAAGGGGGAAGTGAACATTACGAAGTGGCAGAATGAACGTGGGGTAAAACGAATGCATGCGCTTTGTCGGGCCGACGCCGCCCTCATTACAGGTGTGCTAGCTCCGGTCCCGCTGTTGAGCGTGTTTCTACAAATAAAACAAAACAAAACAAAATGAGGCAAGCAGCGCACAACATAGCCTTACATGCCTTCATCGTGCTTTCATCTTAGTTGTACAACGATACGACGCTGACACACCGGCGTTTGTTACATCAACAGGGTCCGCAAAACAACCGAGTGAACTCAGGCGCGGCAACGGCGTGCGATCAGTGATGCGCGAAGTGGTGACCGCAGCAACAGCGGGGCCGAGGGGAATCCACCAAAAGTTGCTGCGCTTACTACGAACGGGTTGTTGAGGCGCCGACGCGACCCGTTCGTACAGGGCAATCCAGTTTCATTATCTTAGCATGGGAACAAAGCCACCGCCGAGTGGGCAGAACTTAAGTATTCATTGCGGTCGCCTTCGGGCACCCGGTTTGAACTTTCCTCTAGTTTCTATTCCGCGTCGATCTGTTGCTCAGCGAACGTGACCGTGTAGTTCAGAAGCAAAGTGTCAACGTCAAAGAGAAGGGAAGCGAAAAAGAGAGAGCATCGAAGGTTGACGGACGCCTTCCACAACGGTAGAAATTTCAACATGCATGTACCTCCACCTACCTTTTCCACGAGCTTGAAAAACGACGCATAAGTGAAAAAAAAACACATATAATTAAGTTACCTCGAGCTGTGATTTATGCTACGGCCTTGTGCACCTTGAGGCTCCTCCTATTTATGGTGGGTAGAAAAAGAGAAATAGTTCGACCTCAATCCCTTCTATTTGTTTGTTTTTGTTCACATCCTTATTACCTACTTAAAAAGAAATTCTGGGGTTTTACATTTCGCAACCAAGATTTGAAGGGGGCGAAATGCAAAAATACCCGTGAATCGTGCATTAGGTGCACGTCAAAGAACCCGAGGTGGTCAAAATTCATAAGATTGCACCAAAACAACGATCTGGTCATGATGCACGCCGTAGACTAATTTTGATCACCTGGTGTTCTTCAACGCGCACACAATGCACTGTACACTGGTATTCTCGCATTTCGCCCTCATCTTTACCACGTATTCAATGATAAAAAATTACAATAAAGCAATGCTTAACGTTCATCTGTAGTCATACAGATGAATTAAACAAGTTAATAGATCAGACAAGGGCTTTGGAAGGTGCACCGAAAGTACATATGATAGTGGATATACACTCATGCGCTCAAAGGCATCCCTTCTTTCTCTTCTCCTCATCATCCTCATTTATCAATCATTTTGCTTCGGTTTTCTCTTCCTCAGTGCAGAGTACCAAACAGGACAGAAAGCACCAGTAGGCCAATCATGACAGCCATTGGCGTGATGATGAGACAAACGCTATGGCAGCGGAAAATCATGGAAGGCTACCGAATACTTAAAACTTTTCGTGAAATCGGGCCCTGCTTTGTCACCTTTATTGTTTGAACAGTTCTGTCCAATGAAGGAAAGCCTCCATTGTCAAAGATCGGGTGGAACAGACGAACAAAAGGTAGCCATCATAATGATCGCTCAAAGAACTTTCTTCTGGGTTTTTCTTTCATTTTGTCAGATTAACCGCATGAACAGTGGCACAAGATGTTTCCCTTTAATGGGCAGTTGTGTTAGGTAGCGTTCTTGAGTAGCAGGAGGGTTACACATGGCGTTGAAACGTTTTGCATCGCTTGATAAAAACATTGTCTGCCTATATATTCATCAATTCCAATGCACTCTTCGTTTTCAGTAGTTGGACGAAAGCTGCAGTTGGCACAATGGGTCCGCGTCATGCGCTATTGGCGGAACCAGTATACCCTTTCCACCGTGACCATGTTCCTCGTTTAGTGCAAGGGACGCTGCCAGCATCATTGCACCATCGACGTGCTCTCGTCAGCGGCTATTCGCCAAGACTTTCTGCGGGCGCAGTGGTCACGTTCACCCTCCACGTCTCGCGTACTTGCGCGTGACGCCGCGGTGACCTCTCACCGGCCGAGGCCGGCGTCGCAGAGTCTACCAGTCTGTCGTAGGCGTCACAGCTCTGGACGCCACGCCTCGACGGTGTCCACGTCTACATTTGCGGAATAGGTGCCCGACAAAACGAGATCGCACAAAGCGTACACGCATATTTCGATTTTCAATTGCTTGAAGTAACGATTTCTTGTGCCGCGTTCGGAAGTCTGGCCAATAGTCGTAATGTGGCGCCGTCGCACCCACAAGTAGACTGAAGGTTGGCGGGGTTTCGAAGAAGTTGCGGGAAAATATGAGCGATCATCAGACAGATATTCTATATGTTCCCCTTTGCGGGGAAGTGAGTAATAGTTGACTCAGATGTTCATGACAGCATTTCTGCGCGTCCGGCCTGGTTTACTTACCGTGTTAAAAGTATTACATGGCTGCCTGAACTGGTTGTTAAGCAAACACCCGACAAATAACTATACCACAAAAAATCTCGTCTCATCCTATATAGGTGCAAGACAGAGGAACAAAAATTAGCAGTACGCACCTGAGTTTAAGGTACACAACAGTTGATTTGACGAAACAATAGACCACGTTCGGGCATACTCTGGACGGGTTTCGAGGTGAGAGCGCTGACTGCGGTGGTAAGCGCAAGTGATGCTTTGAAAATTATGTCGTCGTGGGTCTGGCGCCCCAGTCTTTCTCCACGTTTCTAGGCAACGCATTTGAAGCGAAGAACGACGCCCGCGGTAGCAGAAACCCACGCGTTGTACTTCCTACGTGTCTCCGTTCTTTGACGGCTGGCGCCACTAATCCTTACCACGTACCAAACACTCGCGAATGATCCGGCAATAATGTGGAGCTTATCAGACTCACTTATCAGGCTCTGCTGGTGACGCAAGACCCTGACAGCCAGATACGGTTGGTGAACAGGGCTCGGGCGGCGGCAGCGAGGCATGGCTACCTGGACTGAGGAGGCCACCCACCTTTGGGCTCAAGAAGCCTGGTCTAACAATAAAGTTCATTTCTCTCTCTCTATCAGACCCAAAAGGCACCGCGCACAAGGACCCGGAGGTCGGGAGGGGCGGCTTCGGAGGAGGTTAGCTTGCCGAGGCTAGTGGAATTACGTGACGTTCCCTCCTAGTTTTTTTTTTCCTCCATGTTTTGAGCTCGGATTCGATACGAGCATGTGCGCCAACACCTCGAACAACGATATCAACGAGTGACCATCGACGCCATCATGCCGTGGCCTCCTGGGACCCGAAGAACGACACCGTCGGGCGCAAACTTTGCTCACGATCGTTTCTAATGTTTTTCAAAAAGCGGGTCGTAGGCGGAGAGGGCGAAGTTATATCCGCATCACGTGAGATATAGCATCACCAAGTGGCGCATCATTAATATGGACACCATACCTGGAAATATGAAATGACACTTGTCATTTTCTGTTTACTTTTACACTTCATATTTTCTTGTTTTTGTTACCATTATTATTATTATTATTATTATTATTATTATTATTATTATTATTATTATTATTTAACATTCAAATAAAAACCTCTGTTCTTACCCTTGTGCCTGGGACCTCTTTGGGTCCCAGGTGTGACAAGGGTAGTTGAAAAGGGCGCGTTACAGGTCCCGGAGTCCATAGAGAGAGAGATAAAACTTTATTGTGCCCTTTGATAGGATTTCGCACGGGTTTATCTTGCCAGGACACGTTCCTCCTACTTAGAGAGGAAATTCTAACTAATATACCGTACGGCGACAAGAGACTAGTCCTAGCACTAGACCTAAAAAGAGCCTTCGATAACGTCTCTCACGCCGCAATATTAGAGGAACTCGAACTCGCGGGTTGTGGTGAGCGCACATACAATTACTTAAGAGCGTTTCTTTCCAACCACGGGCCCAGCATCAGTATTGGCCAAATAACTTCGGATTTATTTAAAATGCCTGACAAAGGAACACCTCAAGGAGCTATATTATCTCCTCTTCTCTTCAACATGGGGATGTGTCGCCTCGCGCGCGATCTGGATCGGATACCCGACCTAGGTTACACGCTCTACGCAGACGACATCACGCTATGGACGAGCAGAGGTTCACTAGGTGATAAGAAATATACGCTCCAAAGCGCAGTATCAGCGGTGGATAAATTTTCTACATGGAGTGGCCTGAAGTGCGCACCCGAAAAATCTGAGGTGATCCGGATACACGCGAAAGGCTACAAATCCAGAGGATCGATTAACATCGTGGTTGAGGGCCAATCAGTCCGAGAGGTGCCCACGATGCGAGTCCTGGGTTTGTGGCTTCAGAGCGACGGGAGAGCACTACAGACACTCAAGACCCTCAAATCTACAGCCCACAGCAAAGCCCAAATGATACGTCACGTGACGTATCGAAAAGTGGGAATGCGAGAAGACGATACCCTAAGGCTCGTACAGGCCATAGTGGTTAGTCGAATCACGTATGGCTTACCGTACCAAATCCTGAACAGGGAGGAGGAAAAGCCAGACTAACACAATAATCCGAACCGCTTTCAAAGCTGCTCTGAGCCTGCCTAAGTGTACTTAAACGGAGCGCATGTTAGCTTTGGGAGTGCACAATACTTTCGACGAACCGAGGCAGGCCACCCTGATGCGACAGAGGGAGCGCCTCAGCTTCACAAAGACTGGTAGGGCAATATTGGCTAGACTCAATATCCCAGCATACCCCACTTATCTCACAGAGCAGGCCGTACCTCTCCCTCCTTCTATGAGATCCAAAATTACAGTAGCCCCAATTCCAAAGAATATGCATCCCGAGTACAACAAAGAAAGACGCAAAGCACGCGCACAACACATTCAATCAGCGTACTCTAATAACCATAGGTACAACACGTGCTACACGGACGTAGCTGTGCATGCAGAGGCGACCGGGCAGCGCTACCAAAGGAGGTACGCCCTGGCAGTCGTGAACGCGATCAGCCAACAGCAAATTACCGCGTCGGCCACGGCGGGATCCCCCACATCGGCTGAAATATTAGCAGTGGCGATCGCACTCGCTCACGCGGAGCGTTCGCAAAGGGACTCGGTCGTGGTCACGGACTCCCAAGAGACATGTCGCATGTTTCTCAAGGGGCACGTGACTGCGGCTAGCCTCGCGATAATCCCCAAATCCTTCAACCACCATCATCGCCTACTCTGGTGCCCGGGCCACGCGGGGGTACAGGGGAACGAAAAGGCTAACGCGTTAGCTCGAGGGTTCACTAACCGAGCGACGGCGTCCTCTTCTAACCCCAACAACCCGCACTATCCCTCACAAAATTCCACAAATTTAAATGCCAAAGACATCCTTGCTCATCAGCTCGGAGTCCGCAGAAAATACCCGCCGCCTCACCCACAACTTAGCGGCGAAGAGGTCGCCCATTGGCGTAAAATACAGACCGGAGTATTCCCCCATTTAAAATTGCTAAACGCCATGTATCCCACTCGTTATAGGGCCAACTGTCCTTGGTGCGGTGGCATACCTAGCCTAATACATATAACCTGGGAGTGCACTAAGCACCCTCATAGGCGAAATACCAGAAACACAATGGAGCAGTGGGAGGCACAGCTTGCCCGCTCCGACCTGGCAGGACAAAAGTCCCTAATTAACCAGGTCGGGCAGGCGGCAGAGGCCAGTGGGGCCCTGGACTGAGAGGCTCCGACCAGCCCTCCTTCAAATATTTTCCATTGCAATAATGTTTCTATTATTATTATTATTGTGCCCTTGATGTTGTTCAGGGGGGTATTCTGCAAGAGTCCACCTAGTGGACTGTCCATTTCGGCCGCTGCTGATTGGATGCAGCTCTACGAGAGAGGAGGAGACGAGCGGCCCTAGCCAATACACCCCCCCCCCCCCAGAGGCGGCGGGGGTTAAAAGACAAGCCCCCAGTCCCGCCCCTCCCCCTTCCTCAGATGGCGGCCAGTTCTTGCTTTCTGGCGGCGTCTTGCCATCCGGACGGCCCAGAGCTGCTCTTCTGGGTCCAAGCTGAGCAGCAAAGTCTCCCACTGCTCGGCCGCAGTTGTGGGGCGTGTAGTGTTAGTGCGGTGGGCGTTGGTGGGTGAGGCTTTGGGGCATGCCCAGATAATGTGATTGAGGTCAGCGCGGGCCTTTCACGCTTTGCAGAGTGGGGAGCATACATCCGGATAAATGCGGTTGTATAGCACGGGGTTTGGCAAAATTCGTGTCTGAAGTAGTCGGGGAGTGATGGATTCAGTTAAAAAAGGTCATGGCGCTAAGCAGACAAGTACGAAATGAAACACATACGACACGTGCGGGCGCCAACTTCCAACTGTTTATTAACCAGAACCCACGCAAATTTATACAAGAGACCAAAGTGAAAAGTAGTCACAGTAGAGATAGGCAGGGCTGATAGGAATTAACCCTGCGCGCAGGCCAGTGATCTGTACTGAATAATCATGGTGGGTATATAAGAGCACGCGTGCATTGCAGGCGCAATCCGAGCATCAAACCAAATGTGGCAGCTGCACGTTCTAATCTTAGCGACGATTACAGGCTATCATTTATTAGTGACATTTCCTTGTCACTTAATGCTAGGGACGGCGTGCTAACGCACTTATTTGCTGCTCTTTTTATGAAGAAAACCTCGATTATCTCCCTTTCAGTGCAGTTTCTTGCATTCCTGAGAAAGGTTGTTTTGTCGAGGAGTGGCTCACAACCCACTGCGCTTGCAGTGGTCTGCCAAGTGGCCGCCGATGTTGCTGCTGACCGCCAACCGGTGCTCTCTCGCTCGATCGTTGAAGCATCGCCCGTTTGTCAAATATACACCTTGCCACACTTTAAGGGGAATATTGCAAACGACGTCGCTAACACAATCGCTGTAGCGTGTGACGTGCTTCTTGGAGCATGTAGCCGGCAGCTTATTCGCCTTTAAGTCGCAAATTTTGGCTAATCTGCATGGGGCGGAAAACACAATGC
Organism: Dermacentor variabilis; assembly: GCF_050947875.1. Taxonomy (NCBI): domain Eukaryota; kingdom Metazoa; phylum Arthropoda; class Arachnida; order Ixodida; family Ixodidae; genus Dermacentor; species Dermacentor variabilis. The sequence goes on along the minus strand of NC_134568.1, from coordinate 146,286,227 downwards.
GCACATCGTATCTGGCTGCAACCTTCTTTATATTGTAGCACAACTTATGTACGTACGGAATTACGTGCGTGTTCATTTTTTCTTTTGACTTCCGCACTTATTTCCCGTGTTTTATTTTCTGCAAGAAGCTTTCGCGGACACCCGTAATAAGAGAAGGAGGAAGTCGAGCGTCTTCCAATCGGCTAATCTGATTGCCAAAACCTCTGACAAGATTGTGCTACCATAACTTCATGATTGCCGAATTGTGGCATGCGTTAGCCATTCTTCTCTTGATCCTGTTAGAATGTGCGCTGTGAAATGGTAAAAGGCTTTTCTTAGTCCTTGGATTATACATCCAGCACACGAGGGCCTTCGTGAAACAAAGTTAAAGGTTCATAAATTCAACTGAGTTACCCTGTGGGCAATTCCCAGGTGATATATAGTCCATTAGACTCTGTCAAGAAGGTGTCAGTAAATTCTGCCACAGCAACGTCATGGCTAGTCTTATCCTTATTTTAGGCTAGTCTTATTTTTGCAAGGATGTGCTTGTCAATGGCTGAAAAATATATGTCGCATAAAACTTCAGCTACAGAAGAGCCGATGCATACACTGTCTTTTTGAACATATTATTATTATTTGTTTTGAACACATATACACATATATACAGTTAACAGGAAAGGGAAAGCGAGGAGCAGGCTGGTTTGAACATTACAAGAACTATTAAAACACATGATATTGGACTGTAAATATAAGCGCAAAATCTCCAAGAACTGATCAGAACTCATGCCAGCATTGTTCTGGAAGTTCACTTCACGCGATGCTTCAATAGTTTCACGAACTGCGTCAAACAAGCCACGCTGGCGTACGGAATAAAGCATATCTTGCACGTCAATTAAAAAAACGGTGCCCTTCCACTCTGCGAAGAATGATGACCAGCGAAGCCGTGTATCTGGGCCTCTTAATGGCGAACTGCCCCTCTGCCGCGGGTCGGCCCGGCATTGCACTATCTTTGGAATCGGCCCACGTACTGGGGGGTGCTTAACGCCTGCTTCACCTCCGTGGCGGGTCGGCCCAGTATTGCACTATCTTCGGGATCGGCCCAAGTATGGGGAGTGCTTAAAGGCTAAACCCCATGAGCGCGATTTTGTGCGCGACAGCGATGAGCGACGGCTTTCTGCGACGGATCGGGCCGTCGCGTGAACAGATCGCTTGGTCTTGTCGCGCGATCGCTCGGTTCTGTATAACGCCTGCTTCACCTCCGCCGCGGCTCGGCCCGGCATCGCACTATCTCCGGGATCGGTCCACGTTTGGCGAGTTTTTTGCTTACCACGCTAACGACACGAAAATTTCCTTAGACGGTAGTGGTATACAGCTTCACTGTAAAACCAGTTGTTGCGGTAGCCAACTTGCCTTCTGACAAATCTTGCACAAGATTTGTCGAACTGTCCAGCTTGCTGAGGATGCGTTGCAGGTAACTGCTAACCCCGTCTTGCCAAGTACCTTTCTCGGACACTATCACTCTAAGCGGGCACTCAGGCTTATTTGTCTTACCCGTGAAGTAGACTTGAAGGCTATTCTTATCCGACTTGTTTACTGCCTTTCCGAGGTGCTCCAAATTTCTGTCTTTTAGCAAACGGAAGGCGAAGGCCTTTTGATTCTTAGTTAGGGCGTGCGACTGTTTAAAATTCTTCTGAATTGCCTCGTGGGCTTTGGCATAGAACATACCTTGAGGCATCAACACAAAACCGCCGTGCTTGTCAGCTTCAACAATGGCAAGAGAGAGAGAGAGAGAGGAAACATTTATTTGTAATGAGATTGGGTGACTTCGTCATAGGGTGGAGCCCTTAGTTCAGGGCCCCATTGGCTCGTGCCGCTCCGCGTGCCCGCTGGATCAGCCGTCGCTGCTCTTGCGGGTCTAAGCTGGTGAGCGCAGTCTCCCAGGAGGAAGGTGAAGGTGAAGGAATGGGGGTGTAACCTGGAGGGTGTGGGCACTCCCAGGTGCAACGATATACCGTGGGCTTTGCTCCACAATAGGTGCAGTATGAGGGATATTGTGTGGGGTGGAAGAGGTGAAGATAAAAGAGGTAGGGAAATGAATTAGTTTGAAGCTGTCGCCACGCGACGGCATCTTCTCGGTTAAGGGAATTATGTGGTGGAGGGAAGCGTCTCCTAGTATCTCTGTAATATTGTAGAGTTTCAGTGTAGTTCAGTGGTTCTGTCGGTTCGTCGTCTGGGTTGGACAGCTCTTCCAATGGCACCCGGTTAGCGTGCTCTCGGGCTACCGCATTAGCGCGTTCATTACCATGCAGAGAGGCGTGTCCAGGTGTCCAGAATATACGCACCCTGTGTAACGCTGTGTGGTGTAATGATGTGAGGATGCGGTGTGTGTAGGGTGTCACCCTCCCTTGTGCCAAAGTCCTGCAGGCGATCTGAATCAGTGACCACTGTGATTGGTCACTTCTTGTTTCAGGCATTTCACAATCTTCTTAAATGGAGGTTTTTCCTGTGGTTTATCACTTACTGTGCGTATTAGGATGTCGACTCCTTCGCGAATGACTCGTTCCTGGTGTTGTTCACGCGCATGGCTCGCAACACTTCGGACCATGGCTAGAAATTGTGTCCGGCTTTAGGTAGGGTGGTAACTGTATCTCGGGCCGTTTTCCAAAATCTGTTGAACGTCACTCGAAATAGATGCACCTCCGCAGGTGGTTACAGAAGACCAGTGATTTCAGTGTTTTGTGTGCTGGGGGTAGCGTAACCGCTTTCCGCGGTAGTGGAGGAGCAGGATTACTCTGAACGTGACGATTCGGTTCCGCGCGGGATCGTGATGCAGAAGAGAGGGCTCGTCAGGATCGGGAGACACAGAAGGATGATGCGCCCGGTGTGCGAGAGCTCGGGTGGCATCGTGGGCGGCTTCGTTTCCAGCCAGACTCGAATGACCAGGGGCCCAGGTGATCTGGACACAGTGTTGCCTTCAAGGAGGAGTGACAAAGAGCATCTTCTGCACTTGGCATCTTCGGCATCGTACCATGGTTTTTGCCCACGCACACGAAAAATGCATGGAAAAAATTAAGTTATGGCGTGTTACGTGTAAAAACCACGATATGATTATGAGGTACGCCGTAGTGGGGGACTCCGTATATTTGGACCACCTGGGTTCTTTAACGTGCATCTAATAGTAAGCGCACGGGTATTTTCGCATTTCGCCCCCATCTAAATGTGGCCGCCATGACCGAGGTTCGGTCCCGAAACCTCGTGCTTAGCAGCCTAACACCATAGACACTGAGCAACCAGGGCGGGTAAAAAAAAAATGCGCGATAGCCTAGCCCCCCCGCCCCCCATAAAGAGCTTCGCTGTAAAAAAAAAAAAAAAAAATACGTGCAGTTACCCCTTTTGGCTTAAGCATGACATTTACGCGTCCACCAGCTGTTTTAAGCAACGTCTCAAACCCTCAACTTCTGTTGTTAAAGGCTGCTTCTTTCCATGTCTACACCGTGTGTTACGTGTCTGCTGAAAGCTCAGGAAATTGTAGCGCTGCCTGTGCGTTACCGCGTGCATGTGAGAGCATGTACACAATTTACTCCTCTGAGACGAGCGAGAACCTCTGAGGTTAGTAAGTCACACGTGCCAACGCCGGAAAGACAGGATGTCGCGTTATCAATAAACATTCAAGGGTACTTAGGTATCCCTGCGTGGATAAGCGCGAAAGCATTGCGACGTCTCTCCGATCCCGACTCGTTTTACGGAACGTAATGTTTATTGTTTTCACGTTGCCAAACTTGTTAACTCACTCATGCAATGTTAGAGAAGTAAACTTGTACTTTTCGATTACGTATGCACGTGTTTGAGTCATTTCTTTTGCAGTAACCTCCATTTTTCTGGAATTTCGGCTGAGAAGCCATGAGTATAAACCGGCCACCGGCGTGGTCTGTCTCTGTGACCGCATGACTTTTTGTAACATCTCCGTCGAAGGTTCGTCAATCGAAGCGCACGACAGAACTCGCCGCACCGAATGGCAGTGGGCCAGTGCCGTCAACGCCTTCGCAGAGGGAGGGGCAGTTGGGAACGTTGGCATGATGGTCAGCATGGGAGCCAGCTGTGGAAGACGACGAACGCGCGAGCAGTGGCACGAGCGTGTCTCTGTGACCACGTGACTTTTTGTACCATCTCCGGCCACGCCACCGGATTTTCCGCTTCATGAGCCATATGATGCTTTCGCATTAAAAACATACAGTTGTCGTAATGCCTCCATGCTCATGCGCGACCTTGGCAAACGAGTGCCATAGCAAAGTGGGATGATATCGGAGTATGGTAGCATACAACCGAATCGGCGAGTCTCAGAATTACCACTACACATGTTAAATAAACGGTACTTCAGGAATATGGTCTCTCACTACATTGCCCCATTGCTATTCGCATTATCGTCTACAGTCAGCGTGAGATAAGTTGTCTTATTTTTTTTTTTTCAGATAACGCAGAGTTTTATAAGAAGGCTATGCGCGTAGCCAGCGTCCAGTTGCTGTAGAAGGGTTCCAAGGTGAGGCGGATATATTGTGCTCTTAGTAACGTAACTTTCGGAAAGGTAATTTAGAAAATTCGTTAATTAGCTTTTTCTATTAAAGCCTTCGGGCAGTTTGTTCATATCACAAATTTGGAGGCAGACACATTTTAATGCACCTCCATTCTTCTTTAATCTTGAAACTCGCTACTAACTTGCGATATTCATAATGAAATTTCAGCGCTTTATCTAGGAAATATCAAGACCGAGCAAGCCTCGGCCGCTTCTACGTCAGACGGAAATACCCCGTGACGAAGTGTGCGACGAACTTTGTATGATAGCATGTCGTTGCAAATAGTGATTACGGTATGCCGCGGCAGATGCTTGACAAGCAAAACGTGCCGTAGCGGTATCCGCTGCGACTGGCCGGGACATTCAGTTTCAAACTTCGTCGCGCTTTTCGTCACTGGCCGTTTCAGTCTGGTTTGAAAGGGACGGCCTTTCCTGCGCTTCCGAAGCGTTCGGTTTCGATATTGGCAAGAGTGAGCGTTGAAATTGGAATATGAATATCTCAAATTAGGTGCGATTTTCAACATTTCGATTTTAATGGAGCTGCATCAAAATGTGAACGCCTCCAAATTTGCCTTTTGATAAGTAACTGCTCGCAATGCTCTAAAAAAAAGGGATAATTGGCCCATTTTCGTTAATTGTGCTGCAATTCACGTTATTAGTGGCAAAGTATGACCGCCTTGCCTTTAGAAACTCCTCTGCAAAAACATGCTCACTACGCTTGTAGCCTTTTCATTAAACATACGTGCAATCTAAAAAAACACACCCCGTGTAGTGGTTGCAGGCAAACGCCCTTCTCCACCGTGCACGGTGTGGAAAAAGGAGCAGCAGCCCACGGTGTAGTGAGAGAACATTGATTGCCAATTGCACTCATCGTTAACAACGTTTAAATACTCCTGCTCGAATATATTTGTGGAGTGATGCCCTTTAACCTCGAGTACATTTCGCGGGTTTGTTAAAAACTGTTGCAGAGCCCGTGTACCATGTTAAAGCTACATCTGGGCTGCGAAAGGCGCTGGAGTGGAGGACTCCGGAGAGAGAGAGCGTAATGGTAATTATTAATATAGAGCTTGGCACCACGTGGACTGCAAATATTTCATAGCTGTTTGAGCGAGGAGAGAGAGAATGTACGTGGAAAGACTCAAAAACAACTCATGAATTGTACTCTATATAGGGCGTCGGATTAATGTTGGTTATACTTGGGGGTCCCTTTAATGCGCACCAAAATCTCGGTACGCGCGACAATATTGCGCAGTCCGCCCATATCGGGATGCGAATACTGCTGTCCCACCCGCCACTCCGTAGTCTGTGCCCAGCAGCGCAGGTCACCGAAGCCGCCGAGCTATCGCGGCGGATGTCATCTCGGCTGCCGCACCAGTGGACGCCGCTAACACTTTGGCCCGAGTGGCCGCTTCTGCGTGACCCTTGTGAAACCCTGTGCGTCGGTCGGCACTGCGCGTTTCGCAACGCTCTCTCGGCGTGCATGCCAGACGAGGTGCCCTCCTGACGGCGGCCGCCCAGGCTGTCGCTTTCACCACGCGCCTCGGCTCGCGATGAAGGGGCGTCTGCGCATCGCGGCTCCTCGTTTCGCTCACGCTGTACGCGTGACAGCGGCGTGCCAACCCGCCGGTGGCATACTACGTGTGCAGCGGACCGGGCCGCCGCGCAACCCGGCGTTCTGCACGTCGCCGAAGAGCTCGTGCCGGTCAAGGTCTCGGCCCTCTTTTCAGCGCGTGTAGAAGAGACCTGTGATGGCCCGGTCGCGCGCTCCTAGTGAACATGTATGCATACTACGTAGGCCGGCCAGAATAAATGGGAAGGGATGTGGGGAGGGGGGGGGTCGACTCGCAAACGCCACAGCCACTGATGATCGCGTGCAGAGGAGCACAGACAAAATGGGAAGAGCTGATCATGGCAGAGATGCGTGTTCGCGTGCAAATAATAGCGGCTACGAGCCACGTTTGTGCCAACTGTAAGGCATATGCGCTAAGAAGGACCTGCGACCTCACGGTTAAATTTTCTCTTTCTCGTGCACAATGCCTTACAGTTGTTGCAATGTCGTCAGGAGAATAGCCATGTGTATTATACTTATTTGGAGCACAATCGAATTGGTCTAGTTTTATCGACAATTGAAAACGAACGACACCACAAAGAAGAAGCATGCTTAATACGATAAAAAGCATTTAAAAAAAACCGATAGCATCTGAATCCACAGCCGATATGGCTATAGTAGAGGATCCATTACAAAATAAGATTTAATTGCTCTTGTTCAGTTCGTGGAAGCGATTCCTGTTACTCATAGACAATAAAACATGCTATGTCTAGTTGTCTGATGTACAATATAAAGAGCTATCACTTTTTATTATTTATTGTTTTATATTTTCCTTACTTCTCATTTTACCCCCGCAAAGTCAATTACAAAGAACATTGCTTACTTCCAAGAAAAAAAAACTATTGAATGTAACTTCGGCATATTCTTTTAGGTCGTCCCTTCAAGTGCGATGTTTATCATCAGATAGAATTTTCCATGTTCACCTCGAGGTTCCTGGACGTTACGTTTCAGCAATAGAACCCGATCTCCAGGGTTATTGTCATTTAATATAATTAATCTTATTTTCATCATGGCCGTTCACAATACTAAACATTCTGATCATGTGCTCTCTCTTTGCAAACATGAAAAGATCATCAGTTTATTTCGCATCATAGTGTCAAGAAGATTAAGGACGGGCTATCGCGGTACTCGATTATGGGAGTTGTTAAGAATGGCGAGCTGCAATGCAAGATTGCCACCCAGTTACGACCGGGGAACAAGACGCGCATGCCCCACTCTCCGTCGCTTCAGCTAGGATGCGTTCGATGAAGCGGGCCTTGTGCTGACACCGCCGCCATCCTCTAGCCACAGCGTGACTAAATCGCCGTTGTGACGGAATGAGTTCGGCGGGCGAACTATTGTGCCCAAACTCCCCAGCGCGGACCTGATCTGCTACGCGTGCGCGAGCTGCCGCGGGAAAGCCGTTTTTTTGTTGCTTCCCACGCGCCGACGGGGACGCAGGACAACGAGCTACCCAGAATGGCTCCGAGCTACCCGGAACGGCTCCCCTCTGACGTCGGTTCCGGACATTCGCCCGTGTGAGCCTTTGTGTGTGTGGGCTCGAACGTGTGAGCCTTTGTGTGTGTAAACGGTCCTGCGGGGCGGCGGCGAGTTTGCGATGAAACACGAACATTCGCCGCCTTGTATCGCCGGCGGACCGAGTGTTTAAAAACTGCTGTTGTGCGGATGTTCGACACACTTCTCTCGTGCAGTCATGTTGGACTGAGACTCTTTTTCTCAAGCAGTCATGTTAGACTGATTTAAATACTGTAAATAAACCCATATTCCTCGTTCTCGATGAGAAGCAGTTCTTCCCTTCATCAACGTCCTCAGCGTGGATAAGTTGGACGACGGCATGGGCCAGCTACCTTCGAATTCATGCCGGACTCCAATCTTGACAACGGATCACGAGCGATGGGATTGAGCCCCCAATCCTGACAGAGTGTACCGACAAGCACATTTCTTCCTTAAAGAAAAGCTGAAGAGCAACACTAAGTTGTTTAAGCTGGTAAGGTATTCTTTCGAAGCAGAAAAGGATTGATTAGTAGTGTAGAAAATGAAGCCTCAAATTACCTGTGTTGAAATTCGCTACGGAACGTCATCGCTGACATAATCAAGGGAGTCACACTGGCGTACACTAAAAAAAAGTTTACACCCTTTGGGGCTTATCTTGTTCCCAATCAAAAATCGTTATCTGCCCTGCTTAAGTTTCCTCTCTTGAAAACTCGGCGCTCGCTACTTTCCTGTCGAGAATGCCGTGTCAAGCTGATAACGCGCAAGCCGTACGTGACTAGGAAGTATACCGTGCTCACAGCATTAAAGAAAGGCAATGCGGGCAAGACAGATGACGATTATCGTTTGGGGACAAAATACAACCCAAAGGGTGTAAACTTTTTTGAGTGTAGTCCAATCTGCGGATGTTTATCTTCCGCGCAAACGCAGACGCAAACGCACACGCACACACACACACACCGCCATTTACTGCCATCCTCGTAGTGCTACACATAGAAGAGCGGTTGTGCAACACACGCCACTCAGGTGCGTGCCTTCTGTCGCGAACGATCGCAGGTGTGCATCCGAGCGGCAGGGATAACATCACTGGCGTAACCAATCAATCGGCTCCGCGCCCTGCTTATGTCCTCCTGCCCCTCTCACGGCCTCTTCACCACAGGCTATTCACATTCCCCTCCTCCTTTTCAAAGTTCAGCCACCGCAGCATCAAAGCCTGCCCTGGGTGTGCCGAATGTGCTGCCCTGTGAGCTAAACGTAATGATTTTTGAATTTGCTGGAATAACGATTGCACACAAGATTATGAAGAAAGCTACAGGAAAGAGCTTCTTCATACAAGCAAGGATTCTTTTCTGCTGCTGTGTTCAAGCATACCCTTTACTCGAGTGGTAAACGACGGGAGCAGTAAGATGATGATGACGATGATGATGATTTTAATGCCCCCCCTCCTCTTTGAAACGGGGCAGTGACAAATATTCACCTAGCTTGCTTGAGTTTTTTCAGGTTTTACATCTATTTCACTCTATAATTATGCGTATCTCTCCTTGATGTTTAATTGCTTCATTAGAACATCTATCTCTACGCTGCACAGCTACGTATGCCTGTAACGGCTGCGCTTCTATAAATCCCTTCCCTGACTTTTTTCCACCACCACTATAAACGTATGTTCCTTATATCGACTGCTGACCAGTTAACGCTTCCATCCTCTCTAAATGCCACCGCTCTTGGAAAGTGGACGGCCCTTGCTGAGTTAATCCCTTCGCATTCCATTACGATGTGCGACTCGTTGTGGGACTTTCGCTGCAGCAGACACATGCCTCATCTCGTTGCGAGCACCGGTATCCTCAGACAGCCAGCTCGGGCCTCAGATAGCGAGGCCCTGCTCATTGTCTTATCGTAAGGCTTTCCCTCTTAATGACAGGGAAATCGCAGGGCAATGGCGCCACCTAGTGGACGAGAACAATACCGCTGCGCTGATACGACTGCCCTCGAGACCGGACAGCGCGACCGAGGGTTGTACCAGGTCGCGCGTCACCACGGTAAAGCTCGGCACAGTGATGGGTAGAGCATGGCGGCCATCACGGCATAGCTTCGAACGTAGCTTGAACAGCGAAATTGACGCTACTTGACAAGTACCAGGAGTCCATCCACGTGTACACGAACGGTTCTCTAATCAAAGAAAGTGCGACTGCAGTTATACCATCCTTACAGGTAGAATACGCGTGTCGGCTACGACGCACGTCGTCACCAACAATAGCGGAATTAGTGGCAATTCTGCAAGCCACTTATTTTATCAAAACATATGAGACACCAACAAGGTAGGTAATTTGTACGGACTCCTTATGAGCTTTAGCATGTCTCGGAAATATTGATGACAACGACCCACACGCTGGAATAACATACGCAATACTGAAGGGCTTAACTCAGGCTACTGAAAGAAAACATGAGGTAATATTACATTGGGTCCCAGGACATGTTGGTATAGCAGGCAACAAATTAGCGGACTCGTCGGCAAAATCGGCCCGTAAGGATGCCGAAATTCAGCTCATCCCTTTATCACCAATACATATCAAGAGAACTAAACAACGACTTGTACATGTCAACCTGGTTCAATGCAAATAGTAAGGAATCGCTTCTTTACGAAGTAGACGCTCAAGTCAAATACCGGCTGGATGCAGAACTTTCGAAAAGTGCCGAGGCACTCATTCATCGACTGCGCTTTGGGGCAGCATACACCAAACATTTTCTGTATCGAATAAAACTGGCTCCTTCCCCGGCTTTCTCTTGTGCCAACGACGTAAGGATGTTCGCCGTTTCCTCCTCGAATGCCCCAAACATTCGAGGCAGAGACGGCAGCTAGAACAAGCACTAGACTCCGTTGATCCTCACCGACCTTCCTCACTCGCAAAATTGCTAGGCCCATGGCCACCGAAAATTACACAGCGAAAAGCACTGAATGCACCAGAACATTTTTACAAAGATGCAGGCATCCTCAACAAGTAATAGATATCACACTGAATAGACACACGATTTAACTGTAACTTGCTTTCATTATTTCTCATTATTCTCGCTTGTATATTGCGCGTCATACTCTTTTGTATTCTATGTTGAAACTCACTCTTGATTATCATATTCTGTTCGTGTATTATTTTAACTCTGTAATTCCTCATCTGTTCACATGCTTATCGCAGTCTACATTGCGACCGCTTGTGTGACTTTGTTTCTGACTTTGTTTACAAACTCATTGTGGTGCGACTTGCGTTTGCCTGTTATATTTATATGTTCGTGGATGTATACGACTGTGTGCTGTGGATTTCTGACCTGTGATGTCGTTTCTTTTCATTCTCATAAATTTTTTCTATATTGTTATTTATGCGAAGAGAAAATGAATAGCCGTCATCATTATAGAATGACTACATCTGTTTCTTTTATTTTCATTTCAAAAAAGAAAGAAGACGGACAGGTCAAAAGCGTGGCAGTGGAAGCATTTGTTTGCCGATACATCCGTTCATCGCAGCGCATTAAAAAAAACATGTTGTCAAACATTGGTAACAAGGTGCCCTTTCCTAGATTCCAGATAAATTCCGCACCTTTTATAAAAGATGTTGCAGCAATCCTCTAAGCAGCTCAAAAAAGGGGTAAATTATGAAGACTGAATAACGTTTTCCTGTTATAGACCTCATCATCCAACAGCGCAAATTTCATTTGTTAGCACGTACCATGCTAATTCGCACGGTGTTCACCTAATTTTTGCATCTGGTCATACAGGTTTGCTTTTTAATGAAACTGGTTATTCAAAGCTGCACTTTGGAGTCCTAGTAGTTCCTAGTTTAAACAGAACAGCGCGGTTTTCACGAGGACAAGCAGGGAGGAACGACACGGACAAGCGCTGACTTGCAACTGAAGTTTATTGCTTGGAACGAAGAATATATCACAGCTCCAACGAACAGGAGAAACCAAAAACCCTACATATATTCACAATCAATCATACATGCTGCAGTGAACAGGGGAGATTACTGTAATCATGATATCCCCCCCCCGCTAAAAATGCGAGTTCTTTGGAACACAAATTTTAAGTAAACATAGTAACCAAATAACCCGTAAAATCATGGAAGCAGCGCACATCGCCTGGTCAAAAGACGCATGCGTCAGTAGCCCCTCCTTATCGATTACGTCCAAAGAACTGGCATTCTTAGCGGGGAGGGGGGGGGGATATGATGATTACAGTTATCTCCCCTGTTCAGTGCAGCATGTATGATTGATTGTGAATATGTGTATGGTTTTTTCGTTTCTCCTGTTGGTTGGAGCTGTTATATATTCTTCGTTCCAAGCAATAAACTTCAGTTGCAAGTCAACGCTCGTCCGTGTCGTTTCTCCCTGCTTGTCCCCGTGAAAACCCCGCTGTTCTGTTTCAAATATGTCTTACCAACTCGCCCAAACGTCTGTTTTAACCAGTAGTTCCTGTTGTTCTATTATTCATGTACATAACTGCGGCTAGGTTACGGAGGCGTGCAGTTAAGGAAGTGTTGTCAGACCCTGTACTCGCCCACTTTCCTTGGTTGTCGACACATTTTGTTTATCTAGCGCGGCGAACCCTGCAAGACACGGAGCCTCAAGACTACGCTGCCATATTCCCTTGCTTAACATTTACCTACGTAATTCGGGCGGGATGCCCTGCTCTCTGGGCTCATAAAATTATTTGTCCGTTTCTGGGCTCATAATATAATGAACACAAACCAATCAAACGTTCCTTTCTATCCTGTCGTCATACTAAACTTTATTTTTGAGGGTAATTAGCGGGAGATATTCTTTAGAAGAGCGGCGATACTTTTTTTTTCATTGCCGGTGTAAAGTAAGGTTTGCTTTTCTTTTGCGACAAAATAATTTGTAATTTCATTTTTTTCTTTACAAATGGTAATTCAGATGTTGCAAACATGATATTCATACATTCCCTTTCCAAGGGAACGAGAACAATTATCCTTAACGTCAAGTTCGACTGGGCTTAATATTGCTTTTGGCATGTGTCTGTGCCTACCTTCGACAATGTCTCCAGAAGTTAAGCAAATTCGAAGGGTTCAGATTGAGAAACAATTTCACTCATGGTATACATATATTTCTTGAGGGTGGGGGGGGGGGGGGGGGCAAGTATCATAGGAATTTTGCCTTGAATGACTCAGGCGCAGTGCATACAAAAATTACGTCAGAACACGACTACAGCAGTACGCGATTTAAAATTTGGTATTGGAAACTTCACAATAACGCTAGCCGAGCATACATTGTTTCAAAGCAAGAATTTTTTTTGTGCTATAAGCAGTTTATATTCGTACAGAAACGAACACTTGTTACTGTTTATCGTCTACATTCTTTATTATTTCCTGTACGAAGATGAAGTGAAAGTTTTCATGTTTCACAAAGGCCATTCGTGTAGGCAGAGAGGAAAGGCGGGGGGGTGGGGTTAACTAGACGCAAGTTTTTGGTTTGCTGCCCTGAACGGTGATAAGAGAAAAGTAGTTACAAAGACGATATGAAGTAAGAGAGAAAGCATTAACAAGAGAGGAAACGTTATAGGCGTTCACGGAGGCCGGTGAATCGCAAAGCGCGCAGTGACGCTTACATAGCTTTCGGACGTGACCATGAGTCACGTCGATGCCGAAAAAGTATCTCTTCGACAGAGAGGCCCGTCGTCCTGTTGGATGAGCACAGTAAATATTGAGCGTCTCTGCGTACTGTATTGCGGTCAGTTGCATAGAATGCGAGTAATAGAGTCTTCATCACCGCAGTGGCCACAGGTTGCGGTGTCGGCCATCCCTGTACGGAATGCATAGGTATTCGTGAATGCCACGCCCAATCATAGTCGACACAAAAATGGCCTTATCCATTCGGAGTAGTTTTGATGCAAAACGAAGGCTAAAGGTAGGTCAAGGGAATTGAGTTGGACATGTCTGAAGTACGGTTCGTTCCACGTGAACAGCGCGCCCCCTATGGAGGTTCGCAAGCATTTAAACATACGGAGCTCTATCGCGGCGCCCATCCTTGAAGGAGTGTTACTAGATTTCGCTAATCCTCATGGGCTGATCAGTTTCATCGACACGCTCATCATCATACTCGACGCCCCAATGCCTTGGTAGCCACTGAAGAAAAATTGAACTCGTGTCCCTTGTCAGCCAGCAGATGCACCGTCACTGTATTTTAAAACACCAATTTTTCACGCGGTCCGCCCTGCTAGGCTTATGGCAAACACCGCAGTACCGCTTTGAAGTACCAGAAAATCGTCAACTTGAAGTTGTGGGGTTGTTCGTTGTTTATAAGACGCACTGTTACGCGAGGAGCTGCAAGTTCTGCTGCCGTCGGTGTTGTCAAGGAAGACGTATTGAACTTGGCGGTGACTTTACCTCGGAGGACCCCAGCTGCGGTAGAACTGTTAGCCATGACCGAGCAGTAGGCGTATATGTACGAATATTCGTTGTACACTTATATAAGTGAAGTAGAGTAATTAAGCTGCTTGAGAAATGGCGACAACAAATCCGCTTTGCTTTCTTCTTCTTTTTCATTCTTTTTCTTTGGGGGGTGGGGGGTGGGCATTAGGTACACTGCAGTATGCTCTAGTTTGAATGAAACTCCAAATATGTGTCGAAGCTCTCGTTGCTGGCTTAAAACACAAAGGTCTCGAGTCACGATGAGCTGATACTGTTCGCCAAAACGAGCTACGTGACACTTCGGCAGATAGAGAAGTGAGAAGGTGGCCCGAAATACGGACTTGTGTCTTACTATGTTATGGTGTATGGAGGTCTATTATGTGTGCTCTATATAGGGCTTCAACTGCAATTTGGATCGTTATGAGATCTTCAGTTAATGCGACTGTTGTCACTATTGACGCACTCTGAGGAAGACCAAGAGAAATCTGATGATGCGTAGGCTGTCCTGGATGCGTTGGTCAGAGCAAGCTGTACCGCAGAAGCCTAGAAAATGTGACCTATATTCTATAATGGCCGCATAGCAAATTTACACGCTGAATATGATTCGAATCGTAGCTTGAATTGAGTGGTGTTGGCTGCAGTTTGAGAGGTTCAAACTGCGAGGTTTAGCAGCCTTCGAAGGCTCAACTTGCAGGTTTTATGAATTTTGCTTGGCAACACTCCGCCTCGTCACTGCTGTGAAATATTAATTTCTGGTCGCACGCGTCGCCTGCACTTGACGGCTCCTGTTTGCGTAGCATCGGCTCTTGAATTCAGCCGCAGGAATGTTCGGTTCTCAACCAAGAATTCTTTTTATCCATTGCTGCCGTTTGCCCTGTTCAATTCGACTGTTTTGATGTTTTACTGCACTGTCCAATTCGTGTTGATCAATTTATTTTTCTTTCCTTTTTTGCTATTCCTGTCTCACGGAAGAAAACGCAAACCTGCACTTACCCTTTTCATTACACTATGCTTTTGTTAGTATAATTCATTCTACTCTATCATTTTGCATTTCCCACCCGATTCTTGGCCACTACCATGTAGTCGGTACGAGCCATAACCACTATAACGGTAAGTATAAACAAAATAGGCCATAACGTCTTCTCTGAGCCTATCAACGTTCGTCGTTGGATGCGAGTTCGACAGCTTTGTTGCTATAAGCTTGCCATAAGTTTATTCGAAGTTTATTGCTAGGCGCCGAGTGTCTGTGGATTCCTGAAAAGTCAAATGTGGAAAGTCAAAGTGTTCAGCTATGCCACGAAAACCCTTCGATTTGTGCAACGGGAGAGAGAGCAAATGATAAATGAAAGGTAGGAAGGTTAACCAGGACTGGGTCCGGTTGGCTACCCTAGACTGGGGAAAGGGGGACGAAAAGATCAAAAGAGGAGAAAGTGCACTGGGGATATCATTCGGTCACTCACTCCGGATCACAGACGCTGACTCAATCCGGTAGCTTTCAAATATCGCAGCAGCGCTTTTGTGGCCTTTTGTAGCTGCGATATGCGAGGCCATGGTCTCAAGATCTAGCTGACTGAGAGCTGTGCAGAGGTCTTGCCTTTCATTTTCAAAAGATGGGCAGTAGCACAGTAGATGTTCTATAGTTTCCTCGACACCGCAGGCGTTGCACTCGGCGCTATCAGCCATTCCAATCAAAAACTTATATGCATTGGTGAATGCGACGCCCAAGCGTAAGCGGCACAGCACTGTTTCCTCATTACGCGGAAGACCTGGTAACAGCCGCAGTTGCATAGAGGGATCGAGGGAATGCAATCGATGTTGAGTGAATTCAGATGTGTGCCACTTCTCCAATGTCAAAGAGTGCGCTAGCTTGCCTAAGTGTTGGGCTGCGTCAGTCCGCGATAAAGGTATAGAAACAAGGGTTGCTCCTTCGTGAGCTTTCCTAGCACCTTCGTCAGCGAGGTCGTTGCCGGAGATACCGCAATGACCAGGCAGCCACTGAAACACGACGTCGTGTCCTTCCGCGATCATGTGATGGTGCATTTCTCGTATCTCCGACACGAGTTGTTCACATGACCCGCGACGAAGAGATGAAGAAGACATTGCAAGGCCGCCTTCGAATCGCAGAATATTGCCCACCGATTAGGCGGTTGGTTATTAATATAATCAACAGCACCTCGGAGGGCAACAAGCTCCGAACCGGTCGATGTTGTCAAGTGAGAAATCTTGTATTGGATGCTTAGTGATCGTGATGGTATAACCACTGCGCTGGTGGAGCTGGTCTGAGTGGAAGAGCCATCCGTATATATGTGAACTCGATCAAAGTAGAAAGTGTGCAAACAATCCAGAGCTGCTTGCTTCAAGGCCAAGGTAGGCAAGTCGGTCTTCTTTCTTATCCCTGGAACCGTAAGACGCACTTGAAGTTGTTTTAAACACCACAAAGCTGAGGTTGAACGCGCTGAGGGTGTGAAGCCCGATGGTAAGAAGGCACGGTGGATGCTGACCTTGTTGGAGAAGGACGCCTGTGGTCGTCGTTCTGGCAGACACGCAAGAGAGCTTGACTGCATCCGTGAAACATGACGAACATGGACTCTAAGCGTTTCGGTGCTAATGTAAGTCGTGATCGGATGGTCTTGAGCCTTTATAATGGTACCTGCTGCTGAGGCGCTCCGTGGAAGGCATAGTCAAACACGTAGTGCCTGCGCCTGCACGCTCTGAAGATCTCGAAGATTTGACTTGCATGTTTTAGCAAGCACGGGAGAGCTATAGCGTAGGAATCCGATGAAAAATGCTCGATATAACTGTAGCATGGAGCCCACTGACGATCCCCATGTTTTGCCGGCGATGAACTTGAAGACGTGAACAATATATGTGAGCTTCTTCTTTAAGTGGGCAACCTGAGGGCTCCATGCGAGGTCCCGGTCTACAATGACGCCCCAAAACCAATGATTTCTCTTGTAGGAGATAGGCTGACCATTGATGCATACTGGATAACGAGTCATCCCTTTTCGCGTAAAAGCGACTAACGCACATTTTTCTGTTGAGATGGCAAGACCTTGTGTGTGAAGGCAGTCAGATGCCTGTGTTGCTGCTTTTTGTAGCCGTGCGCGAACCTGCAGGCGAGTGACCGCTGATGTCCAGATGCAGATGTCGTCGGCGTAGATTGAGACACTCACTGTTTCCGGTAGGGATTCGGGCAGCCCAAGAAGCGCGAGGTTGAAAAAATGGGGCTCAGAACACCGCCTTGGGGAACGCCTCGGCTAGTGTAGTGGTCGGTAGTTGGACCATCTTTCGTACTTACGAACAAGGACCTTTGTGTCAAGTAGCTTCTGATCCATTGATATACTCGCCCTCCTAGTTCAATTGTCAAAAGTGCGTTAGAATGGTTTGATGGGAAACGTTGTCGTAAGCGCATTTCACGTCAAGAAAAAGTGCTACTGATAATCACTTCCGAGATTTTTGTTGTTCTACAGATGATACTAGATCGATGACACTGTCAATCGATGAACGACCGCATCCGTGTGTGGCGTACCCTACGGATTCTTTGCTCAAGTCCCCAGCAACGACACCCTTTTAACGCCCGTGCTCTCTATCAAAATCGGCGTGAGATAGACGTTGCAGAGGAATTTTCTGCGAAAGTCGCCGGCGGCACAGTTTTAGCCCCTGACATGGCTTTAGGCAACATCCCCGGCCCACAAGATGCAAGTATGGACGCTCCATTCTCTATGGAAGAGTTAGAAGCTGCTATGGCGCTCTGCAGGTGTTCGTCTTCACCAGGGCCCGATGACATAACATATACTGCTTTGCGCCACCTAGGTCGAGAAGCACGAAGAGAACTCCTCAGCCTTTTTAATAGTTCATGGCAAGATGGTGTTGTCCCACAGGAATGGAAACGCAGCCGCCTGGTACCGCTTCTAAAAGCAGGAAAGTCACCGCTCGAACTGGCATCGTATCGGCCTATAGCTCTCGCCAGCTGCGTCGGGAAGCTCATGGAACGTATGATCCTCATGCCTCTCGAATGGTACCTTGAACACCACAAAATTTACCTTGACTCTATTTGTACAACGAACTTCACGTTGTATGAGGCAGCCTGCACAACCTCCAGGTTATCAGTACTTGCTAGGTTTTAACTAAGGAGATCAGACTGCGGCTGAAAGAAGATGCGGAGGGAAGCAAAGGTCACCGGATCTTGCTCCCCGAGTAGAAGTTTAGCTTTCCATTGTTAGAAATAAGATAAATTATGGCGCTTAGAAAAGACACAAGGGTAGCGCGCCCGCCCCCTTACTAAACGTTTTAGCACCAGCTCGGATGTGGGGAAAGCGTTGACGACTCCTTGAAACACGTTTCGCGTAAGGCCCTGAAGATGGTCCCCACCAAAATGATACCGAAACATTATGTGCACAATGATCCCGGCAAGGTCAATTTCACGTGCTGGCTGCCCAAACTCGTCCGAAATACCAACTTATATGGGGTACACACGTAGGTGAGATCGCTAGAATGACTCTGCAGGGAGCGGCACCGATCGATGGCTGCACGACCACGTATGCAGAGAGGCGAACTTGAAAGCGCACTCGCGACTCCGATATGGTGATCACAGGAAAAAGGCGCTTGTACACTAAGTGTCGGAAATGCAGGACTGTGGCGGCGGTCGCGGGAATCCCATGCGAATACATTAACCTTGCCGCCACTGGCCTCCATTCAAGGGAGCAGAGGTGCTCGTGTGACTCCTAGCTCCGCGGCGCTGGATGAGCTGAGCTATAGCTACTTTATCTGTGCGGCTTGATTACATAATTTGCTCTGCTTAAGCTAATGTTACGGTGAGGGAGCGCAGAGAAGTTGCTTCTAGTTCAGGCTAATGCCGCCACCACAACGCCGGCCGTGCACGGGCTTTGCGCGATACCCACATTGGCCTATTTTTTTCCAGCACACATGAGCCAATAGCAAAGTTTCGATCAAATACACTTAATGTTTGCATTCGCGAATAACTCAACCACGATAAAACTTGAAGGGAGTCTCGTGTGTACTCCATGGCTTACATGCTAATGCAATGGCAGCCATAATACGTATAATGCGTGTTTTTGGCGCTTATTGAAACCAGAACGCCAACACAGTTCTCAGTATTGCCGCCAAAGCGCCATTATGCAGAATAATGACACAGGTTCCACAATTTCTTTCAGCAATAAAACAGCGGCCCATTTACGAATACGCAGACATGTTTGTCTTTACTACTCCATCTTTTCAGTACAATTTCCTATGGTATACGTATTGCGCCTGCTCGTCTCCTCTGGTCGGACTTGGATCTTGAACCACTTGAACACACAAGACAAACACGGCAAAAGAGGACGCTCCACAGATTTGCCTCGAGTTTGATGGTTGTTTCTCAATAATGCTGAACGACATCGCGTTTGATGACATGCTCGCCAACAATGTTAACCTTCTGCCTTCTCGCTACCGTAGTGGCATGTTGGATGATCTTCAAATAAGTTGTTGATCGACACTCATTCTTCCTTGCGTGAAAAGCCTGCACGTGTCGGAATTTTCTCATCATGGCTCCTTTTCATTTCGGCTTCCAGATTTAAACTCAGAGTTTCAAGCAGAGGTTTTGAGACAATAGTACTAACCCTATGCGTACGGCAAACTACTTTCCGAGTGCTTCCTCCTCCGCTGTCGTAACAGACTATCTGTTAAGTTCGAACTTTGCAATAAGGCTGTTCTCTAAAATGGCCTGATCATTTGTCTTTTTTCCCTTAGGTATAAGGCCTAGGCCACAATTCGCTTTTTTTTTTCACTGAGTCAACCGATTTTCTATTTTTGGCGCTCCTTGAAGACCTGATACTGGTTTTTCTGCCCAACTCTGCGTACCTTACTGATCCGCTGCTGAACTATATATTGTCGCAGCCTATTAGGAGACGGATAGCCGGCGTAGAGGACGTGTAAAAGCACTTTTATGAGAGCAGTCAACGCGACGTCGTTGTCGTCTCTGTTTTTCCACTCGCGCGCCACTTCAGCGTCGTTCTCATCGCCTGGCACATACCCGCGGCGACCATATACGATGTGGCATTTGCCCCCCCTTTGAAAAAAAAAAAGGCATCGTCCCGATGCACCAACCGCCGAAGGCTGTGCACAGACTGTGCAAAGTTGAGGTCACGAGGAAATGTAGGGCTTCATACGAAGCACGTGCACAACCTCGGGCAGATGCCGCCGGCGTTTGGAGCAGTTATGGCTGTCGGGGACAACTTCATAATTCACATCGCTGATGCGGCGCAGAACTGTGTACGGGCCGAAGTATCTTCGCAGGAGCTTCTCAGACAGCCCCCGCCGACGAATCGGAGTCCAGATCCATACCTGGTCACCGACGTTGTATGTGACGGGTCTGTGCCGAAGATTGTAGTGTCGGGCATCGTATTCCTGTCGTTCTTGGATTCGCAAACGCGCAAGCTGCCTGGCTTCCTCGGCGCGTTGCGTAAACTCCTCGGCACCAGTCTCGTCGTCACCGCACTCGTGTGGCAGCATTGCGTCCAACATTGTTGTCACTTCGCGTCCGTAAACGAGGTTGAAAGGCGTCACGCGTGTTGTCTCTTGGCGAGCCGTGTTATACGCAAATGTAACGTATGGTAAAATCTCGTCCCAGTTCTTGTGGTCGACGTCGATGTACATACTCATCATGTCTGCCAATGTCTTATTCATACGTTCTGTCAGCCCATTGGTTTGGGGATGATAAGCCGTGGTCTTTCGGTGAGTGGTACCACTTATTCGCAACACGGTATCCAGAAGCGCAGCCGTGAACGCAGATCCTCTGTCTGTTATGACCACAGCGGGAGCGCCATGCCTTAGGACGACGGCTTCGACGAAAAATCGCGCTGCTTCGGCTGCTGTTCCACGTTGGATAGCACCTGTTTCGGCGTATCGAGTAAGATAATCAGTGACGACGATTATTCATCTATTTCCGGCAGTAGACAGTGGAAATGGACCTAAAAGGTCCATGCCAATTTGTTCGAACGGCGCTTGCGGTATCTGAAGAGGATGCAGCAGTCCAGCTGGCTTGCCGGGTAGGGCTTTGCGGCGCTGGCAATCTAGGCATGTCTGTGTGTAACGTTTCACGATCGACGCAAGTCTTGGCCAATAGTACTTTAGCCTAATGCTTGCCAATGTGCGGGCGTATCCCAAGTGACCAGCGGTCGGCTCGTTGTGACAGGCATGTAGGACTTCGTCGCGAAGAGATGCGGGAATGACGAGTAGGTAGCTGCTGCCATTAGGTGAAAAGTTCTTTTTATAGAGAACGTCGTGGCGTAAGCAAAACGAAGGCAGCCCTCTCGCGAATAACCTCGGCACGCTGCTTGTTTTTCCCTCTAAGTAATTGAAAAGAGGAACCAGTTCTGCGTCCTCGCGTTGGTGGCGTGAAACGTCGACAGTATCTAGCACGCCTAGAAAACCCGCGTCATCATCGTCGGGGACTGCAGTCTCAACAGGAGACCGAGAGAGGCAGTCGGCGTCGGTGTGTCGTTTCCCCGATTTGTACACAACCGTGAAGTCGAACTCTTGGAGCCGAAGACTCCAGCGCGCAAGCCGACCAGCTGGATCTTTTAAATTAGTCAGCCAGCAAAGTGCATGATGATCACTGACAACGGTGAAACTCCGACCATACAAATATGGCCGAAATTGCAGGACGGCCCACACCAGAGCGAGACATTCTTTTTCTGTAGTGGAGTAGTTAGCCTCCGTCCTGGATAGCGTCCTGCTGGCGTAAGCAATCACTCTTTCGGTGCCGTCCTGCGCTGTACAAGCACTGCGCCGAGGCCGACATTACTAGCGTCGGTATGAAGAATCGTAGGAGCGTCTTCATCAAAGTGTGCGAGGACGGGAGGCGCCTGCAGCCGTTGCCGTAGGTCATCAAAAGCCCGTTGCTGGTCTTCACCCCACACAAAGGGGACATCTTCTCTGGTAAGATGGGTCAATGGCCATGCGATGCGCGAAAATTCCGCAATAAACCGTCGGTAGTAGGCGCAAAGGCCCAGAAAACGTCGCACGGCCTTTTTATCTGATGGCGTTGGGAAATTAGCAACGGCAGATATTTTATCAGGGTCAGGTCGGGCACCTTCACGACTAACAACGTGACCGAGAAATTGAAGTTCTTCAAAGCCAAAATGGCACTTTTCAGGTTTTAAAGTTAGACCAGCTGAGCGTATTGCTTCGAAGACCATCTTTAGTCTCCGTAAGTGTTCCTCGAACGTTACGGAGAAAACAATCACGTCGTCGAGGTAGACCAGACAGGTTTGCCATTTGAGGCCTGAGAGTACAGTGTCCATTAGTAGTTGAAACGTTGCCGGCGCAGAACACAAACCGAAGGGGAGCACCTGAAATTCATAAAGTCCGTCGGGCGTAACAAAAGCGGTCTGCTCACGGTCTCTCTCATCAACTTCTATTTGCCAGTAGCCGCTTTTCAAATCCATCGACGAAAAGTAACGTGCGTTTCGTAGCCTGTCCAGTGAATCGTCGATACGCGGTAGCGGATAAACGTCTTTCTTTGTGATCAGGTTGAGTTTTCGGTAGTCGACGCAGAAGCGCAGTCTACCATCCTTCTTTTTCACCAATACGACAGGCGATGCCCAAGGACGCTTAGATGGCCGAATAACGCCGTCGTCAAGCATCGTCTTCACTTTAGTCTGGATTGCCTCGCGCTCTTTCGGTGCTACACGATAAGGATTCTGCCGAATTAGTATGGCGTCGGCTTCGGTGACAATACGGTGCTTAGTGAGCGGCGTCGGGCTAACTTGTGACGTGGATGAGAAGCAGCTCTTAAACTCATTGATGAGCTCAAGAAGGCTGCTGCGTTCGACGGGCGATAAGGTGGGACTGATATCGACCACAGGGGCAGGCATAGCCCCAGTGAACGTCGCGTGCTCCACTGAGAGGCAGTCCTGTATTGATGTAAATTCGTCGAAGTAAGCAACAGCCGTGCCTTTAACAATGTGTCGACGTTCCCCGGTAAAATTCGTCAGCAGGAGTTCAGCACGTCCGTCGTGTACGTTAATTACGGCCCTCGCGATGGAAACGCCTTGACTCAGTACCAGTGCGTCGATGTGTTCAGCGACGCCAGTGCCAGTGTTGAAGTTGTCGCAGATTACAGGCACGAGGGAACAGCTTCGCGGCGGAAGCGTGACGTCGTCGTCGGCGATACGTAAGCGGGGTCGCTGGTGCTCCGCGGGGTGGACGTCGTCTGAACTCGTAGAAAATGTGACGACGAGGTCACGGACATTATTCACTGCACCATACTCTCTCAAAAAATCCATCCCCAATATAAGTTCTTTACAACACTCAAAGAGAATGAAGAGGGTGGCGACGAAAGTTGCGCCGGCGATTACTATTCTGGCTGTGCATTTTCCAATCCGCGTCATCAACTGGCCACCGGCAGTTCGGATGTTGGGCCCGGTCCACGGCGTCTTCACTTTTCGCAGCCTGTCGGCCAGCTTTTGACTTATTATCGAAAAATGCGAACCAGTATCGACGAGAGCGGCCACTTGGTGGCCGTCAATGCAAACGACAAGATCGGCGCTGACGGCGTCGGTTACAGGAGGTGTGGTTGGAGTCGTCGGAGTTGTAGAGTCGTCGATCGTCGGAGATGGGGGCTCTTGGGTAGCTAGCCGGTTTGCAACCTCACCCCCGGAGGTCGCTGCGTCTAGTTTCACCGGCGCGGGCTAGGGGACCTGCCCATAGAGGCGTCAGAAAATTCGCGACGGGTCGGTGGGGTGTAACGAGCCGGAGAGGGGGAACGCGATCGAGGCGTCGTTGAACCTTCTGGCCGAAAGTTTGTAGAATTTCCGTCGCGGCTACGTGCAGCATCAGACACAGGGTAACTGCAGCTGGAAAATTTTGGATACCCAGCCGCGCGGTAGTGGCACGCGCGGTAAACATGTCCTGCTTCGCCGCAATGAAAGCATAGCGGCCGGCGGTCAGCGGTGCGCCACAAATCGGTCTTTCGAAGCGGGTAGACGGCAGAGGATTCACTGTAGAAACGAGGCGCAGCGATCGACTGGTGGCGATACGGCATAGTTGGCGGCGGCTGTGACTGTCGAAAATAGGGCGTCGGGGGTGGCGGTGATGGCTGCGTCGTAGTGGTCGACGGTGTCAGCAGCATCGAAGTGGCAGGAGGTGGACGGCAGACAGCTTCCGCGTAGGTCAATCGTCGCGGCACCGCCTGCCAGTCGGGCGACGAAAAGGCCTCTCGAACTTCCTCCCGAACGATATCAGCGACAGAAGCCACCGCTGGTGCCATGGGAGAGATCCAGAGCTGCCGGATCTCCTCTCGCACAATCTCTCTGATGACTTCAAGTAGAGACGTGCTGCAGCTCTCAGGTAGAATGGAAGCGTTCACCGGCGAGCTCTTGCGATCATATTGGCGGTACCGTTGCTGTAGTGCCCGTTCTATAGCGGTAGCCTCCTTGGTAAATTCGGCCACTGTCGTTGGTGGGTTCCTCACGAGCCCGGCAAAGAGTTCCTTCTTCACTCCGCGCAAGAGATAGCGCAACTTCTTTTCTTCAGCCATCTCAGGGTCTGCTCTGCGGAAAAGGCGGGCCATATCTTCTGCAAACATGGCAACGCTCTCGTTTGGTTTTTGAATACGGGATTCAAGTAGGCGCTGCGCGTTGTCTCTTCTGTCGCTACTAGTGAACGTGTCTGGCAGCTGGGTGCGGAAGGCATCCCACGTGGTCAAATTTCTCTCCCGGTTCACAAACCACGTCCGCGCACTGTCTTGAAGCGCAAAATAGACATTAGACAGCTTTTGCTGGGAGCCCCAGTCATTATAACTGGCGACACGCTCAAATTGGTCAAGCTAATCTTGGACATCCTCAAAAGCGTCGCCGTAGAAACTTTCTGGTATCTTAGGATTCTGCAGCGTCACCTGCGATGGAGTTGCAGTAGCCATGGCGGAAGTAGGTTGACGCGTTCCAGCAGGGTCCTGCAAAGGGCTGAACTCGGGCGTCAGGCCTAGCAGGCGGCGACTGTACCGGTGAACAGGAGTTTCGATGAACGAAGGTGATTCCGCTTTCGAGGTATGGCTCCGCGAAGGGGTGCCGAGCATGAGACAATCCTACCCCGCACCTCCACCAGTGTCGCAGCCTATTAGGAGACGGATAGCCGGCGTAGAGGACGTGTAAAAGCACTTTTATGAGAGCAGTCAACGCGACGTCGTTGTCGTTGTTGTTGTTGTTGTTGTGGCCTGTGATGCGTGTGGCTCCTACCCACGATGGGGGATTGGCCAAGAGATGGGTGGATTATTCGAAATTATTATGGAGCATAAATTTCCTAATAGTTATTGAAATAGCATTGAATAGCGCAGAATTGCCTGTTAAATAACATCAGGAAGGTAATATTGAATTGGTAATAATTAACTTAAAAGTAAAAACAAAAATAAAGGAATTTAGCAGGGCATTCGTTTAGATTCCATAAGGAATGTTCGGACAGCGAAGCATGCACCGTGTGGCTGAATCCCAAAGTGGACGCTCCGAACGAAAGAATTGCAGGTTCTGTCAAGTCCAGGCCAATTCTTCGAAAAGGTATTTCCAACCATCTTTTTCTAAGCGCAGTAAAGCGGCGACAAGATAGAAGAAAGTGGTGTATCGTCTCTTCCTCATTACAAAAAGAACAGAGGGGGGAGGGAACCAAACCCGACCTGTGTAAGTAGAAATTCAGCGAGGGTATGCGGCAGCGTAATTTGGTGAGGCAGACCTCCAGCATCTTTGTGTCACAGGATTCGCTATGCCAGGGAAATGCCAGGTGCTTATACTCTGGAGAAGCAGTCAAATGTGGGTTTGATAAGGCTAATCTTATTGATCGCATCCGAAATCTTGTCGCCGTGATCTGTGCTGTCACTGGTAGAATAGGAAGAACAGGGCCGGATAGTGATGCATTTGCCAGTGAATCAGCAGTTTCATTAAAAAACAAACCTTTATGCCCTGGCACCCAAATCAAATGAACACATCGCACATGGGCAGGAACTAGTAAGCGGAATAGTTTTAGCATGGGTGACTCATTAGTAGCGGTAAGGCAATAGCATACTGAAAGGGAGTCAGTCAGAATGGCAGCCGTTGTAATAATTGGGTCTAATTTACGTAAAGCTAGGATTACTGCTAACAACTCGGCCAGAAAAATAGGCACAAAATCAGGCAACCTTAAAGAAAAAAGACCAGTCGAGCGCAGGACAAAATATTCCAATGCCAGCTTTTTCCTCGCACTGTGAGGCATCTGTTGCAATGATAACGTTTGTTTCTAGGCTGCTCAGGTGGTCTTGCAACATGGCGTTTAAAATGCCGTAAGGGAGGAGTTTCGCGTGGTTTGGGAAAATGTCATCAAACCTGATCTCTGGGTAATTTGAATGCGTATTATCATGAAGCACCTCGCGAATGTGCACATTTAGTGGTTCAAGTAATGTTTGCACAAATATAATCTGTGGTCTATGAAACCTGGGCCAATGAATAGGAAAAAATAATTCTGGATTAGAGAGGAAAATAATTAGAAGGCGGTTTAATGGGGATTCATATAGCCTTAGGAAAGTCTGAACTGTCAGAAGGCGAAATCGGCATATTATGGGTGGGATTCTTGCCTCCAGGTATAATACGGCATTCGAAACGAATTTTGGGAGGCCTAAGCACAGACGTAGCGCCTCTCGTTCCAACAAAACTAGCGGCCGAAGCTTGTATGCTGGAACACCTGAGAATAAAACGCATCCAAATTCTAACACCGGACGAACATACATCTTATACACCATCTTCGAGATGATAGTTAAGCGATATGTATACTGGGTCTTTAACGGGAAAAACAAGGATAGCACACTTATTAGCATGCAGGTTTAAGTGTAAGCTATCCAGCCAGCCTTCCAGTTCCCTTAGATACGACTGCAGCATTTCGTAAAGAGAGTATATGTCGCTAGCCATACCAAAAAAGGCAATGTCATCAGCATAAACGTATGTACTGACAGCTGAGTGAACGGGGATTCTGCTCAGTAAAATATTAAATAATACTGGTGAAAGTACCGATCCCTGAGGCACACCTCTTGTTTGCTTATATTTACTGGAAGAATAGCCGCTTCGAAAACAATAGAACTCCCGGTCTTTTAAAAATTCATGCACCCATGCTACTATATAGCCTGGAAAGCAATGGCTCTGTAACCGATTCGTTAAAATTGTATGTTCAATGCCGTCATAGGCTTTGCATATATCTAAGGTAACTAGAGCCGCGTATTGTTTTTCCTGTCTGGCGATGTTAATGCGACTTTCAAGGTCTACATGCGCGTGCCATATTGAATAGCCAGATCGAAAGCCAATGTGACACGGACTCAACAATCGATTGTCGTCAATAAACTCTAAAATATGTCCGAGAAGCACTCTTTCAATAAGTTTCACTATGTTTGATGTCAACGCAATTGGTCTGATGTTGTCAATAGTATACCCTGCCCCTGGTTTTTTAATTAACGGAATAATTTTGGCGATCTTCCATTCTTGTGGAATCCATGCGTTACTAACAGAGTAGTTTAGCAACTTCAGAAGCTCACGTGGAGCTTCTTGAAAGAAAATCTTTAACATTGCATTTGTTATGCCGTCCGGGCCAGGCGCTGTAGTTGGCAACTGTAACATAACCTTTGCTACTTCCGAATAGGATATCTCCTTGTAGCCTGAGAATGCAGGAGAAAAAGCAGAAGTTTGAAGACGCGTTGCGAATCGACTCTCCAGTCCTTTAGCTAGTAGTTCTAAGGACTCCTGCATTTCCTGTGAGGTATATACGACTGAGTCTACATTAATGCTCATTGGGAGTTTGTTTCTAAAACGAAGGTAATTAAATAAAGCACGTTTGTTTTTGGAATTAGATAGATAATTAAAATGGTTTTTATCGTACTCATCTTTTGCATGTTTAATAGTACGTTTGAAGGTTGCCGAAATAAATTGATAATCCTTCCAATTTTGTGGGCTCTGATTATGTAGAAGTTTTTCCAAGCAGCTTTCCTTCTTCTATAAACTCGTGTGCATTCGCTGTTCCACCAGGGACTAGATGAGGAACGCTTAGCTGTCTGAATTACAAATTCGGACTTTTGTCGGGACGTCTGTAATGCTGAGCAAACATTCAAGCCAATTTCTTCGTCATTATTATTATTTAGTGATGCAATGGTGGACCGCAAGCAGTCTTTAAATTTTTTGCAATTAACAAATATTCTGCCTTGTCGTTCAACTGATGTCAAAGGGCATGCAATTTCAAAGTATACCGGGAGATGATCACTGTTTGTACAGAAATCAATCGTTGTCCAAGATGTCACAGTGACACTTGTGCTAGAAAACGTCAAATCTAACACTGAGCGAGATTGTCCGCGGACAAATGTAGGTCCACTGCTATTAAGGCATGAAAGGTTTTTATCTATGGTCCAGTTCCACAGACGTGTCCCACCTGAATCTGTTTTGTAACCCCAAGACACGTGATGCGAGTTGAAGTCACCAGTAAGAATGACTTCATTTTTGCAGCTGGCAAGCGCACTATCCAATTGATATGTACTGTGTACGCCCGTAGGGAAATAAGCATTTATAATTGAGAATGTACGGTAGCCTGGGATACTAAGGTGCACTGCCAAAATTTCACATTCCGAAGACATTAACTTGAAAGCTATTTTCGCCTTATGGCAGAATTTAGATGACAACAAAATCATTAAGCCACCTCCTTGTGTAAGGCGATCTAATCGAAAAGATCGAAAATCTTTAAAATGAAAATTTTTCTCAGGAGTAAGCCAGGTTTCTTGTAAGATTATGACGTCAGGATTAAGATGAGCTGTTAAGCAATATAAGTCTGTTGAAGCAGAAAACAGGGAACGACAGTTCCACTGTAGCACTTTTAAAGAAGCTATGGTGATGATCTAACTGATATAGTTACTTCAGCGACTACCGTCGCAATGAACTTTCTTGGATGCCAGAATGAGAAATTGGATTACCCTTTTTGTTTTTGGTATATGGACAAGAAGCAGTTACTGGAGACCCAGTTCGTTTTTGCGGCCTGGTATCATGACCTGTTTCCATGTCGACCTGCGAGTCTGACTGACGCGAAGAACAAGGATCGGATCCAAGAAATGTTGGATCCGATGTGGTACTCGGCACCAGGACTGAACTGGCTACCTGTTCTTCAGCACAAGCAATTGATTTTGTGATTGGAGTTGCAGCTGTTTGCAATAGCTGTGTCATCTGCGCAGTAAACACTTGGGAAAGACAGTCGGTAACACTTGTGACAATATGCTGCATAGCCTTTGTCATTGCTTTTTCTACGGCTGATTCAATGAGCTTCGATAAGTTGTCTTCCTGTAAAATAGATTGCCTCGCAGTGACGCCAGCGTATCTAAAGGCTCATTCCTTGACGACTGCAATAGCTTCTCGCCGCGAACATCGTCGCCTGTCAATTACCTCGAGTACCTGTATTTCGTTAGCTCTAGCCGAGCAGTTTGAATAGTCAGCCGCATGGTTTCCTCCACATAAGCAGCAAGTTTCGGCTTCAGCTGTGCACTCATTGGGAGAATGATCGGCCCCACAGGCGCGACAGCGTCCATTTGATTTGCAGCCTCCTGCACTATGGCCAAAACGCCAACAGTTCCGACACTGAAGTGGACGGGAAGCGAGAGGTTCCACTCTAAAAATAAGCGGCCACACTTTCAGTTCAGAAGGGCAGGACAGGCCAGCAAACGTAGCGATAACTGATTCTGTGGCCACTTTTTCTCCATTTACCAGTCGGTTACACCGGTATACAGCTATGACGCCAGCATCAGACAGTTTCTCCAGAGTCTCAGTTGGGCTCAATCGAGAGTCTACGCCCCGGACAATGCCTTTAGTGCATGCTAGATGAGGAGAAATAAACGCACTCACCGGGACAGATGCGAAAGTCTTACACTTTAGGAGGTCTGCGACACAGGTCGAATCTGATGACCTACAGACTATTCCACCTCTTCCAAATTGTCGGACATCGCTTATCATCTGGAAATGACGCGTCATGGCCTGGAGCTCGGCCTGAACAGCTTGTGGGTTGTTCAGCCGGATGAATCCACCGTTCGAGGGCACCAGCGCGACAGGGATGCTGCTAACACCGCTGCGGAAGAAAGATTGCAAAGGCAAATCATCAGGGGAAAGGGAGGCTGACCAAGGGCTAGGCCCTTGCCCAGGAGAGTTTTTAGACATCAGCGTTGTTTCAATCACGGATGAGTCCTACAAAAATAAGATAAGTAAGATAACAAGGTCAAATCCACCCAAAACTCAGCCAAACCACCAAGTAAGTTCCAGCTTGGGCACACCGGGGCGGAGATCGAACGCCGAGCACCGCCGAGCAAGCTACACGCAGCGGTCGCCGTTCGAATTAGCTTGCTTACGGAGTCCACAGAGCAGCAATGGCCCTCTCTGTTTTTCCACTCGCGCGCCACTTCAGCGTCGTTCTCATCGCCTGGCACATACCCGCGGCGACCATATAGGATGTGGCAATATATAAAAAACAGCAGTTGTTGAGAATTTGTCCAAATTGTCGGTGTTATTTTCTCTTAACTTCGGGCACACCCCCTTTCTTTTGTATAGTTAGTGGTGTTCCGTGGGCAAGTTTGTGAAGTGACGCTTGCAATAATCGATGCCGGAAACTTCCGCTCCGTTTTTATTCGCACGGATCTGTTGAAGCAATGTCTCCTGGGTACCAGATTCAGCAATGACATTAAAAATCAAGCGAATTGCTTTTTTGCTCATGTCGACGGTTTCTGTTACAAAGGCGTTAACTGTGTGTTTCAGTCATAGGAACCGTTGGTAATATACTCAATTTCCTGTGCAGTAAAAGACTCCTATGCTAAAATATGCTTAATATTTATGTTTAAACCCTTTTTATTGCTATTATAAACACCTATATTCTGTCTACATCTTGGCTTGAATTTTCAGAGAGCCATTTCAGCGGCCAAATTGTTCACCATTTCAGCGGCCAAGACTCCAACCATGTCCCTGTATCTAGTGCACTACTGTAATGTCAAGGTATGACTCGTGCAGCCTTTGAAATTATTGGCAGAATTGCACTGTGTTCGTAACTTTCTTCAATTCCGTCCCTGCATTGAGTGAGTCGTGGTAGACGTGCACTTCCATAACGCTTTCACTTCATTTATATTATTTTGGTTAATCATGAAAATACTACTCCACAAAAAAGTTCGGCCAATAGCCCAAGCTGGTGGAGGCCCGTGATCACACTATAACCATCGTACTGAACTACAGCCCAGATATCGCACATTCAAATAGTGATTAAATAACTCTGAAACAAGAAAATCAAATAACATCCATACAAGGCTAGTCAAATTAGGAATGCTAATAAATGCTTAAAAAACTGACAAATCGGCAATCAAACAGAATGCGCTCCAAGCTGCAGTCAGTATATGGAGGAAATTAAAGACGGGGTAAAGTGAAAGTGAAATAATGACGCAAATAATCAATCGACATCAGTGGCATTAAATATTTGCAAAAAAATTCACCGACGATTAGGATACTCTGTAATACTAAATTGGAGTGCAGCTCTATACGTGTTTTCATTTCGAGATATATTTGCATGGCTCTGACACTCTGTCTCGTGCGGCACGTTGCAAAGGGAGCGAAGTGTGGCGCGGCTGCCTCGCTATTCGGGAGATCGCGAGAGGCAGCGCGTGGGTGACGCGTGGGCGCGGTTCCACTGCATCCGCCGCAGACAGAACTCTGCTCATGCCGTACTTTGTTTCCATACAGACTGTAGAAGGGCTGCTTGCCGAGGCAGTGGTTTCATAGTAATGCTTGAGAAAACCAGCAAAATAGAGACACAAACAAGACGGAAAGAAGGGACACCAGAATGCTGGACTAGCAACAGACATACATTTGAAAAACGGACAATCCATCGAACACCCAAGCGCCGACTCATGCGCAAGGCTCTTAGCAATGTACGAAATTCTCTAATTTGATAGACACAATTTGCCCTATCTCTTACTACTTCTATATGTTTTAAGCTGAGCCTTTCAAGAAAGCTATCTCTTTATCGTTAAGAGAGAGGGAAGGAACACTGATGCATTTCCTTCCTCTTATACCCTGTTATAAAACGCCTCAAGTATCTCTTTCGGTTTTCATCCTGCCTATGCCAATAATAATTACATTTTCAAAAAGTCCCACTGACGACAGTGAAAAGCGCAATGCTCGCGCATTGGTTTAGTCTTTGAAGGATGGTCCTTTTTTCAAATATATTTCAGTTGCTGGTCCAGCGTTGTGGTGTCTCTTCTTTCCTTCATGTTTGTGTCTCTATTTCGCTGGTTTTCTCAAGTTTCCATAAAGACGACGCGTGCTACTCTGGCGCCATCTCGCAGCCATCGTCGCCGCAGAGACCGTCTTGCGCGGTACTACGTTT
Organism: Dermacentor variabilis; assembly: GCF_050947875.1. Taxonomy (NCBI): domain Eukaryota; kingdom Metazoa; phylum Arthropoda; class Arachnida; order Ixodida; family Ixodidae; genus Dermacentor; species Dermacentor variabilis. The sequence continues at coordinate 146,253,766 of NC_134568.1, read as the reverse complement.
TTCTTCTCGCGCTTTCGCCATACCCTCCTCCTCCGCTTTCCTCCTCACGGTCTCTTCGCTATCGCAGTGTTTATACTCAGCTGTGCTCCGCGTTCGCTCTTTCATCCTTTGCTGTGCTCGTTCACTCGGTTACGAGGTGCGCTGACGCTCGCCACAGGGACGGGTGCCTAAGAGCTGCACTCTAATATATATTAAAAACAAGAGGAAAGCTATTATCCATTTGAATTCCAAGACGTATTAAGTTTCATATCTTTTAACTATGGTGTGCACCTTCATTGTATAATTTACGCGTAGCAGGTATATTAAATTTAAAGTCGCTTCAAGTTAGGTAGATTTGTTCGTGCAGCATCACAGTGGAAGTCCAGGGAAAACGCGGGGAATGCGGGAGATGGAAACTCAAGACGATGAGCAAAACGAGAACAAGGTTAAAGCAGGAGTCCACGTTTCGACAAGTGGACTTGTTCTTTTCAAGGCATCAAGTCCACTTGTCGAAACGTGGACTCCTGCTTTCACCTTGCTCTCGTTTTGCTCGTCGCAGTGGGAGGTCATTCTTTGTTAATGTCAGAAGGGGCCTGCCATTGAAGTGATAATTACTAGCCTCGGCAGCCAAAACGCGCTGTCTTAAAAATTCTGGCTTTCTCTTACTGAGTCACCGGCTCTAAGACAGTGTCGACTCTAGTGAGCTGCTGCAAATCTTGAATGGGTGTCGGACGAGGAAGTGGCATAGTAGTTCTTAGTACGTCTTTACTTATCACCTCTAGACTCCCCCAATGCCGAGCAGCAGGTCGGTGAAATTGCGCCTGGTAAATTACCCGCGGTTACAGAGCGAAGCGTACAAGGCGGCGAGCCACCTCAGTGCGCGCCCCGGCACTCCTTCGCACAATCCTGCACACCAAGTGCAGATTTGTAGCCGACGTTCTGCGAACCTTTCGAAGCAGTGAGGCAACGGATCCTCAACGAGATATGTCGACTCCAAGCAGCCGCACTCCACTTTCTGGCATAATCGTAGGACTTATATTGAGATGAAAGTCCGTCTCTGACGCCACCATCCTGCGGCCTTGGTTATACTAGCGTACAGCAGGACTTTTCAGTCGTGACATCGAGCTCGGCAGTCTGTGCTTATTCATGAAAAACATGCAAAGCTTCCTGCGAATATTCGCATTTTCGAATCCAGGTCTTATGGGCAGACCACATATGATATCGTTCTCATGCATGAGAGAGCGGATATTGAGGAAGTCGTGCAGCCTCCATGCCAGAGGCAGGAAAAGTATATAATAAGCAACAGATACCTGCACAGATCCTATGGGTCCCCTTCTCTATCCTCGCACATTGAGTACGTCAGAGTGCAAAAAGACGAATGTGCCTTCTTTTTTTTTTTACTATATGGAGTGGGCCAGGACTATTTATGTTACGAAGAATGTATCTTGTGTGGTATGCTTTCGTATGCTTTGGCTATGGCTATGTCAGCAGACATGGTCTATGGTCAGCAGAAGGTAGTTGGGGCTGTGCAGTGATGCTGTAGTCGCCATGAAAATTGAGTTACCAGTATCCCCTCATTTTGTTTCTCTCTTTCTCACTCTTCTGCAGCGAACCACTCAGATTTCGCTTAAGCATACCATCAACCGGCTGTCCGACAATGGCAGGGCGGTAGAGTTTGTGTTCTTTGGACAAATCCAGCACGGTGTGCGTAAAATGTGCTGCTGCCATGTTCTCTCTAAGCTGTTGCTGCGATCCTTCTGCAGCTGTGGGCGCACCTGCGGCGACCGTTCGGCGTGGCTGTGGGAATGCTGTGCCAGTTCGTGATGATGCCCCTGCTGGCGTTCGGCCTGTTGACGTGCATGCGATTGAGTGGCCTCTACGCCATCGGCATGCTCATCATGGCATGCTGCCCCGGCGGGACTGTCTCCAACGTATTCGCATATTTCGTCGACGGGGACGTCCCTCTCAGGTGAAGTGTGCCACCTTAACGATCGGCACTTTTCGTAAGCTTCCAGTAGCGTTGGAAGGCATGCGCCACCATTCTACCATATATATATATATATATATATATATATATATATATATATATATATATATATATAGATATATATATATATATATATATATATATATATATATATATATATATATATATATATATATATATATAGGGGTTTTCTTCAAAGTTCAGCACGCAGGACCCGACGTAACATACGCAGGAAAGAGACGACGAACTTTTTGGAAGACTTATTTTACTTAACGTTTTCGGCTGGTGGACCAGCCTGCGTCAGAGTACAGTACCTGTACTCTGACAATACCTGTACAATACCTGTACTCTGACGAAGGCTGGTCCACCAGCCGAAAACGTTAAGTAAAAGAAGTCTTCCAAAAAGTTCGTCGTCTCCTTCCTGCGTATATATATATATATATATATATATATATATATATTTTTTTTCTTTAAATTTGACATACAAAGCACCGCATACAACAGCCATTGTCTAACAAGCGCGGTATCAGGTAGGCAAGAAAGCTTGCATGACATCACGTAAAATTATCAATCACCTTTCGACGGTAGGCTTTTCGTTTGCCTCAACAGTAGAGCCTGCCTTGAAAAATAAAAGTAATGTGGCGCTAATGAAGCGACATAGTAAATACTCAAGGTGAAAGGCTATCGCATTTTTTTCTTTAATTCTGTGATTTTACGTGCCAAAATCACGACATGATGATGAGGCACGCTGTAGTGCGGGACTTCGGATTAATTTAGACCATCTGGGGTTCTTTAGCGTGAACTTGAATCTAAATACATGGGTATTTTTGCAATCACCGCCGCGTAGGCCGCATCGGAATGCGGCCTCCGCGGCGGGGATTTGACACCGCGCTCTCGGCCTCGGCAGCGCTGCGCCATAGTGACTGCGTCACCATGGCGGATGCTTTTGCAATCGAACAAGTAATGTTCGATTGAACAAGCTTCAGTAAAATGCGAATTTCAGATCTACGAGTGTCTGTTCAGTTTTTTTTTTATCGTTTCTTCCAAGCGGCATAATACAACCCAAGACCACCCGCAGCTTTACCGTATCACTGCAAGCAAAGCACGTGAAAACCTTTTGGGAAGCAAGGATTTTAAAACGAAGCAGAAGTGGCGACCACGTCGGAGTTAGATATACGATGCGGAATTAATCACTTTTGCACTACATCGCTTTTCACGGAGAATACGAATAATTAGATTCCTATGGTTGACGTTGCACTCAACGGCGGCTAGTTGTTATGACATGACTGTAAGTGTCTCCGCGTTCGTTTCGTCTTTGCGCGTCAGCATCTCTGTGTGCGCCACTTTAGCAGAGCGAACCATGTACCCTGTAGTCACGAGTGTGATTCCTTGGTGTTGCGGTGCTCACGTGTACTACATATGTATGCGCGCCGATACACTCTCCGCTGTGTTAGTGGAGAGTACATCGCTCAGTCCTTCCGCCTTCTCCTTACTTCTTCCATTTGTTTGTTTGGTTTTCTGTTTTCGCTGCGTTTCATCATAGCATATAGTGATGAATGGTACCGATTACACGAAGCGACGCGCCTGGATGGCTATGTCGTTCTGTTGCTGAGCACGAGGTCACCGTTCAATTTTTGGCCGCGACGAGCTCATTCTTCTGGCGGTGGAGTGCAACACCGCTGGTGTAAAGTTAACGTTTTCGGCTCTCAAACGCAGGTGGTCATAATTAGTGCTTAGTCTTCTGCTACGGCATCTCCCGTCGCCTGTACTGCAGCTTCCGGATCTCCTCAATTTGAAACCCAAAGACAATCGACGTACAACGCGTTCAGAAAACTAGATGATAGTCGTCTGAGTGAACAGAAAATACTAGAGCACCGTGCCCGCTGAACATGGGCTCAGAAGGCAGTGACGGCATTTTTGTGCTTCCTGAGAACATCTGGCCTGTGCGAGCGCCTTTGACTCCGTAGTGCTGTCCGTGCATGTCTCTCTCCCTCCCCTCCCTTCTCTCTTCCTTCTTCTTTTTCCCCCGTTCTCCCTTCACCCAGCATAGAGTACGCAACCGGACCCTTGACTGGTTAACCTCCGGCCCTGCCTTCTCTTTTATCAATCTCTCTCTCGGGATGTCAAACTTAAATTATTAAAGTATCGTGTTAAAAGCCACGACCGCTGCAAGCTACACAAAAACGTGATCGAAGAAGAAAGTCGTGTTGTACTTGCATGCGGGCGGCATGCGAAAGCAGAAACTGATGTCAATGCCGGAAGGTCTCTCGTTTCTCATAGGAGACGAGCCCAGCATCCTAATCGATATGGCTAGCCAGAGGAATTATTTACCAGCGTTATTTTTTTCGGTTTTTAACTTCTACCTCAGAGCGATACGCACGCCACCCATGAAATGATCTCTATGAATGCGCTCTTTATAAAGATCATCACTATGAATTGAAACGTAAACAAGACAAAGTCAGTCGCAACATGTCTTCGCGTATTTGATTTTGCTAGCTCTTTTTGTCACACTGGCGTTATTCAGGCTGCGAGAAGTCTATAGCTTTAAGGACTGCACCATGTTTTAAAACCGGCTGTATAGCGATTACAGATCACGCACTGAATAAATCAGATGAAAGGGAAGTTCGGTACGTTTTTTAGCGTGTTAATTTATGCTAATGACGCATAGTGAATCATGCCTTCTCGCGGAAGCAACAAATTGTATGAAGCTTTATTCACAGGGTTCCAGTAAAAGGCGCTGGTCATGAAAACAAATATATAATAACTCCTAATGAGATAAAGCTCCTGTTACTGACAATAAACGATAGTACCGATTTCGCGGTTGAATTCTTAGACTTTATATGGAGAGAAAAAAACGCGGTGTTGTTAGCTGCGCAAACCGAAAAAAGGAACGCTATTGTAAACACCAGCGCCGGCGCTTTTTTAAGGCGGAAGGCTAAATTACGAGCTTGGCGAGTTTGCCGATGCTATGCAACCTGTGCAACGCTTTACTGGCCAACCTTACGTTTAGCTGTCATTATTGTAACTAAGTTTATGGCTTGCGGCTATCGCAGTCACCAATTGTCTTGGTTCGACAAGCGTTGCCCCAGGGTCGTCTCCGCGCCTCTTCTGGAGCTCTGGTATACGTTTCACGCACGCATGACGCGCTTTGTATCTTGCTCGGTTATTGCGCACGGGAAGTTCTAGCTCATCACCTCGAGTTGTTCGATCCACATTGAAGAGAGATTCCCCTGACATGCGGCAAAACCTACATAGGCCATACGGGCCGTTGTTTGAACGTGCGAATTCGAGAACGCGAAAAGTCAATTATAAACCGGGAGCAACGTCATTTACCCATGCATTGCTTAGATCATAAACGCAGGCCTCTGCTGAACCAGGTTAAGATCCTGCGCAAGTGCAATAACGAAAAAGCACGAGAACTTCTAGAGGCATATTATATAAGAAAAGAAGGGACAAGCATGCATCAGTCACACATCGGTCTTGCTTTACAATAGGGAGGCACGTTTCCTAGATAATATGTTTAGCTGAGCCACGCCATTGGTTTTTTCTGATCTTGTGTTTTTTTCTTCTTTTCTGCTGCTGATACCCTGATGCGCCTGCGCTGGCATGGTCTTATATTTAACTGTTTTCCTCGAATAAACCTCAGTTGTTAGTTTGCGCCTGTCCTGTCTTCTTCCTTGTGATCGTCTACAAAGCGCAACCAATCTTACCAAATACAATGAACCAACTTGCCCAACAACGCATTCTGCTAACCCAGGATGCCTCGATATGTCCCTCGCCCGCCGGGGAGGAGGTGCGCATTGAGGCAACCTATACTCAGTTCCATACATAGCAGTCAACGCTTTGGAGGCTGCAGAGAGACTTCTTGCAGTGGTTTCGTTCACTTGGATATAGTTCGATGTTTTTTGACTGCAATTGTGCCCAACTGTTTTTTTTTTTTTTGTATAGGTTCAATATTGAACGAAACAAGTTTTAACCCTTAGTAACAGGCACACTGGGGTATACAGCTGCCAATTCATTGTTTTAGATCATTTTTATTTCGTTGTTCTTTTGGTTGTTCTTTTCGCTTTCTTTTTTTTTTTTTTTTTTTTTGCAACCCGTCGAGAGGAACTTAATGTGCACGCTCGCGCGAGCAAACGCCGTTGGTGCGCAGCGAAGCACGGACGAAACTCGCGGAGTGATATTAACTTTTCTTGGCCGAACTTTTTGCGTAGCTTCCACAGCGTTGACTACTATGTATGGAACGTGGTATAGTCTAATCGAGCTGCACAACTCGGGGTGGTGCCATCTACATAAGAGAAGCGCCGTTCTGCGCGGCCATTAGCGCGACCTCCAAGATTGCAATGGCGCAACAGTGCGCCGTTGCGATCTTGGAGGCCACGTCTTATGAAATGACACCTATAAGCCGACGCGACGCTCCTGTTTAACAGACTGCCAGGACATAGCCGACGCAGTATCGGCTCCCCCAACACGCGATTGCGTACAGTATTATTTTAAATGTTGAGAAAAAGACCTATAACTAATGCCGCGACCGAGGCTCGTGGCACATAGTACTTATCCGGCGATGAGACAGGCCAGTGGGGCGTTTGCGTCAGAAATGTTTAACGAAACGTTTCTCTGAATACGCGCGTTTCGCGCGCTTCAAGGCTGATCACACTGAGCTGCATTGATCGTGCGTTATGTAGTTTGCAGGAATATGTTTTAGGTCATCGATCTCGCAATACAGTCCGATATATTTCGCTGTGCGATAAAAAAAAGCATTTTCTTTTTGCATTGACAAATACACAATGCCGCTTGAACATATCCAATAGCTACATACACAGAAAAAGACATCTGCGCAGGGAACGCATGCAGTTAATGTCGACTAGTGTGCAAGCTACATATCTGTGCTGAAATCTGTGCTTCACAAAACTAGGCTGGGGCAATTTAGTGCACAACATGACACCTTACATGCGTAAAATTTGAGTTTATGCAAGTCCTTTCTTCGCATGTCCTTATTTAGGCTTGCTGTTCAGAAGGGACTCTCGCTAGTCGAGTTCACTCGGGTTCTTATGGACCCAGCCTCAATTGCAGTCTCTTGGATTAAAAAACAATGGAATCACTTGAAATTTAAACTTTCTTGAACTCATTCAGATTCACAAACGCTACGATTTATCGATACTCACTCTCACCCATATCCACTCCCACTCGGACTCGCTGATGCTCAGATCCGCGTACTCGGACCTACGCAGACTCGGTTCAACACACTCGGACTCGCGCACACTTGTACACACTTGGATTCACTCAAACGCTAAATCACTCGGGCTTGCTTAGACTCCCACCAACTAGAACTCACTGAGGCTCACTCAGACTCATGGGTGTGTGACGGAGAGAGCCAACTCATGAATGAGCTAACCCACATATATATTAATAGACGGGGGTCACTAAGCCAGGATGGCAGCGCTGACCTATTAGGCGTTACGATTTATGCCACAGGGGTCATTTCCTATACGAATACTACCGCCTCCACAGCAATTTCATAGAACAATCCAACTACGATAGAAAAAAGACGAATGAAATTGTAACGCCAGCATAACAATCAAGAAAGAACACTTCAGGAGCATTAAATTGTGAAGTCAAAATACCAGCCAAAAAATAAACGAAAAAAACAAAGAAAAAGAAAACGCGTACGAAGCGTTAACAGAGAAAGAATACAATAAAACAGTGTGAGCATTCCAAAAGAATCGCCTAGGAAGTTATATCAAAAGAAAGGTCAGGTGTTATCAATACGCATACGTTCTTAAGTATTACGTACAGGGTGTCCCAGCTAACTTTAGCCAGAGTTTAAGACTATGCGAATGCCAAGTAGCTGGGCAGAACCAATGTAATGTTGTTTGCCGTCGCTTGGAGATACTAAGTATTTTTTGCATTCTGTCTAGCTATATAATTAGTCTTAATTAATTAATCAACTTCTCAAATATTATAATTAAATGAAAAGTGTGAGTAAGGAAATTGTAGATCAACATGAAAAACTCCCGATGCAGCTTTCTGTTGCTCACTACGTGCTGCATAAGTGTTTTTTTTTTTTTCGAGCGTGAAAGAAGCCCGCGAATACACGCAAAGTGCCTCGAGTGGCCAGTCCCACGGCAATTTTGTGTGTATTCGCGAGCTTCTTTCCCGATCGGTGTCACATTCACGAAAGCATACACGTTCTGCATTTAAATGTCTGACACGCCTAAGTGCGACTCCTGCGGCATCGAAGAAAATATTGGACACCTCGTGTGCTTTTGTTCTCGTTATTACGTCCAGAGTCACCCTTTGCGGAGAGCACTGAACCTACCAGACTCAAGAACGTTTTCAGAAGCCAAGGTTCTTGTACGTACCACGGTCGTGCGTATTGCTGGTGCAGAAAGCACCGGAGGTGCTGTTACGGTATTGAAGTCGATAGGTCTCTGCGATCGTTTGTAGACTTGGTGAGCTCGTTCGAGTGTGCTCGCGAGTGGTACTCTCTCCCACTTCCCTCTTTTCTCAGCCCTTTACCCCAGTGCAGAGTGGCAAACAGGGTGTGCGTCCGTTTTGCCTTTCCTTCCATCTCTCTGTGTACCTTTTGCCAGATTAAACGCGATACGCGTTGTCACATTTATGTCGTCGCGCGAGATGCACTCGCGATATAAGGGTGTTCGTGCATCTTGATAGCCACGTGTAGAAAGCAGGCCCGTCCTATCAGAGTGTACGCATCAGAACCGATTACTGTAGCACGTTCTCTAGCTTCAGCGCATAAATCAAGATAATCTAGAATGTATGACGACGTACGCCTCTATAAATAGGGGACATCGCGCATGGGTTGGGACATTTGATTCGACGACCGCCGATGTTGCTAACTGCTATCATTATCGATCTGTGTATTGCTTCGAGGGGATAAACTTTTCTAGTTTACCTGCCTGCATGCCTGCGCACTATCACAATAATGTTACGATAATATACGGTACTAATTTCTCATTTCCGAGTTTTACAGCGGAGCTGTTATACGCTACACTCTAAAGACTGTTGCACAGACAGCAATTATCATCTGTCTTGTCCGCATTTCCTTTCTTTAGCGCTGCGAGCCCGGTACTTCGAAGTCAGGAACGGCATGTGCGTTATCAGCACGACCGAGCATTCTCGACAGGAAAGTATCGGGCGCAACACTTTCAAGAAAGGAAACGCAAGCTAGGCAGATGACGATTATCGTTGTGTGGCACATATACACCCCGAAGGGCGCAACTGTTTTTAGAGTGTAGGTTCTGGCGGTTTGTGCAAGGTCGATCCACATAGGTCGCGAAGCTTCGGGCGAAAAGCGGTTCAGTACAAATTGTTACCGACATCAGCAAGGGGGGTTATGGGAGCAGCGATTGAAGCGCGACCATGTTTGTAGGGAACAAACATTGGGAACGAAAAAAGCATTTTTTAATTCAAGTGAGACACAGTTAGATTCATTCAACGAAAATAATATTCCTGGTCAATTTTATATATTCGGGACGAGTTATGAGAATACAAGTTTATTTAATTTATTATTAATAAGTACATTTCTTTTCATCGCCCATCATTACAGGGGGCGTTGATGCCGCTATCACTCGCAATGCAATGCACGTCTTGAAATGTGCAAAATGGTGCGCTCGTAAAGTTCACCTGTTGAAATACGCCCCCCTCACACGTTGTGCTTTTTTGCTTGTCGAAGTTTGTCTGAATTTGGTGACGCGGGTACCTTCATCGCTTCTTAACCTGTTCAGTCAGAAGTAGTGAGTTACGACCGCCAGATAATTGTGTGGTTGTTTTCGTGCGACTGCGCTGGCTGACGGGCTTGGCATCCGACGATAGGATCAGCGCTCTACACCGAAAGCTTTCGTCGGCCTCCAAAGAAAGTGCGTTCTCTGCAAGGGTGCGGTTTCACAACCGTACGGCTGGCCTTTTCCTACATCGCTTTCCGCGCTGAAAGCTCGAAACGCCCATGAAGTCGAATGGCGGGGCACTTGAATATATAGCTCCAAAGGCAGACCAACAAAACAATTTTCGCGCCTTCCAAAACAACACGACGTCACTTTTGCTTTTAACGGATATGGCGCCACATTGTTTTTTCTTCCGCCAGAAGTGTTCCCACCACATACAGATGGCGCTAAGCCCCATGAACCGCCGATGAACCGCCATGTTTTGAACGTGTGGGCTCCTATGGAAGCTTCGCTACCAGGTATATTTACCTTGGTTTGTGTGCGTAGGCAGAAAAGGTGGCAGACCGCAGAGCGAAAAGAGCTAAAGCATAAATCAAAAGCGTATGGCCGTGTATGCCCTAGCTGCTTTTAATCGCGAGAAGTGTCAAAATGTATTGTCATAAAAAAAGTACCGTACTAAAAAAAGTAAAACCGGAATAAACACTGTTCAGTATGGATTGCGGTTTGTCGTCGCGGGTTCTATAGACCCTCAAACACACGTAATCTTATCTAAGTTCCCACCCACGCGTGCAATGGGTAGGCGGCGAGGACTGCGCAGCAGCGCGCCTACGAAGAAACACCGTCGTGAACGGAAGCGGGAATGTGCGCGGCGGCGGCCGGCACGACGGACGAACATCGAGCCGCGAACTCCAAGCACCTTGGGTTGGATCCAAGGAGGTCGAAGAAAAAGCGCTGGAGTGGAAACGATGTGCCGAAGGTGAAGCCGCACAGGAGGGCCGCGATAAAACTATAAATAAACGATAAAAAATGGCGAAGAAGCGCTTTTCGCACACTTGCCACGAGTTAACCAACCTCCTCGGTTAATCGTGGCTTATTTTACCAGACCCACAGGTATCTGCGTGTATCCCTGTATTACTGGTTTTAGCGTGAAATCTGAATATCCTGGCATATTGTGCTGAGAAGAGCGTCATCAATATTCAGAAATTATTTTCGTTGGGAGCAACCAGCTTTTATTTTCTAATTAGCCTAGCATTATAATAACAGAGCCAAATAACTTAATTTGTAAGCGGAAATCACCCGTCAAGGCTCTATTTCAGGTGAAGGAGGGGAAAGCATTCACTTTACCTTTCCTTGTAAGACGCTATACGGGAGCTTCCAATCTAGCTGTTTTTCTTTAACCTCCTGGGTTGGATCACCCCTACTGACTCCATTCCCATCGTAATTGTGGGTGATTTCAACACAGAGGCGTCTCGGCCAGACGGAAAGTGGTTCGTGGCGTTTCTCTTGGAAAGGTTCGGCATTCAATGTTACACAAACATCAGTGTACCCACGATGCGTCATTGGTTGTGCATAGACCTCACATCGCCCAAGGACCTTTCCAGTGTCGCCACAGAGCCACTGGCCGTATATCATAGCGATCATAAAGCGATAGTCACCTTGGTGACCAAATGAAGGTTAAAAAGAAAAAAAAACATTGAGTATGCAATTTCTTAAAACAACCAAAAAATCTTGAACAAACGAAATTCATTGTAGTATGTGTCTTATTTTCAATCAACATATTTATCACCATATATATAGCTCCGCTGGTCACCCCCCTTCACAGAGTAGACTGAATCTAAATTTTTTTCTATAATTTCCAAAAGTTCTGTGCATCGATTTTTTTACTCCGTTCTCTGCCTCGCTCTATCTCTCTCTCTGGTAGGGGGTTTTTGGGTCCTCTGTCAAGCTACCTCGAGATACCTGAACAACTTCTAGTGTTTCTGCTGGATATATAAAATTTACTTGATTTTCGGACGCATGGTTAGCCACTCTACCGCAGTACAGGGTGTAGGCGCATGCTTCAGTGGTGTGTGGTACCGTGGGACCACCACCTCATATTAGCGTGTCGTAATGGCCTTCTTTCTCGCGTCAGAAGCCGCCCTGCGCTTGGAACGCGCTTTGAACTGGTCTCATTAAAGGGCGATGCAATTAATCACTTTGCTGCGCTCTCGAGGAATCGGGGAAACCTATGCGGAAATTACTGGATCGACAGCAAAAAGAAAAGAAAAAGCGAGACAAACTTTTTGTCACTACTTCTCAAGTTCCTATGGCTACTTGCTGTGAAGCTGCTTTTGCTAACCTCACGAAGGCCGTGGTTTATAAACGTTGTAAATGTTCAGACACCTCTATAGCTCTCATCTATATTTTCAAGTTGTCTGGAAAGCCGTAATTTGTCGCGCGGTGATGCAGCGGCTTTGCCATTCCGCTCCTGGGCACGAAGCCACCAGCTCGATTCCCGGCTCCGTTCGGTTGGGGCCAGAACGCGAAAACGCCCGGGCACTCAGATTCAGTCGCTCTGAAGCGGCCGTGATACCACATTTTCGCGCTGCAACTCTTCCTCTCGCAGCGTTCTACGCATATCAAATGACGGCTCTGTGAAATATGAGTAAATATCGTGGTCGAGATATTTCTTTTTTCTCATTTACTTCTGAACGCCTTGCCTTCGTAGTTAGGCCACTCTGGTTCATCCGCAGCCGCTGACAGCCAAAACCGCGCGACCCGCTCCTCGCGTCGTATGCTGCAGTAACTGTTCACTGTTTGCTTAACTATAGCTACATTACAGTGGCACCACTTGTTGTTTGTTAGACGCGAAACGCGAACGATTCGCTAGAGATAAATAACGTGTCAGTTTGCACCATCTACGAATACACTCGGTTGTCTAGATTCATGTCACTCAGAGGAGCGCCAATGAGTATACGGACGGCTGTAGTATATATAAGATTTTTCAACGAACACTTTCAGACAATATTTAATGAGCCATTCCACTCTGTGAAGGTGGTTGACCAGCGAAGCTGTTTAGCACACGACACGGAGGTGACACATAATTTTGAACAAAGGTAGGACCTCATTTATTGTCTTGATGGGTGGTCATCGTGACGAAAGGTACGCACACACATTTGTTGTCTTAATCGGTGGTCATTATTTCACTCGCAACTGCAATCACATTCTTTGATAGTGTCAAATGGAAGCACGTACGCCGCTGGGTGGTCGGTTGGGACGGATCGGTGCGGCATCGCAAGGGATATGTTTGCAACACGGAACGCGCAAACTGCTCCCTTTTCGGTACCGACACATCCACATTGAAACCACCGACAAGGACAACAGGGGTATAGTGTCATCGCAGCTAAGTCACGCAAAGTGAGTAGGCATGAACTTTACGGGACTACGAGTCTGCATTTTTTGCATGCTTACGGGGGTATTAGCCATTGATTATGAGCTTTCGACATGCTGTTCTGTATGTTGTATGCGTGATTACAAAGAAGTTAAGCACTGTTCGCTTCACTTTGCTGAGTGCTTGAAGTCTCCGCTTTACGGGGCCATGAGCCATTGCATTTTCTGTTTGCTTACGGCAGCATGAATGCCATTGATGATCATTTTCGTTCACTGAGAACAAAAATGCATAGAGCCCTAGCCACATACATCATCACTGTAAAAATTTGCCTGTTGCAGATAGCACAATTCTAGTCCATGAGCTGGTCTACTCGAAGCGGCGGACATTACTTTAAAGGGACCCTGAAACGATTTCGACGACTTTCTACAAAGGTACTGAGTCGTTAGAGTAGGTGCTTCTGATCATTATTTCACGCATCTAAGTGCTCCGCGTAAAGCGTGTAATTTATTATAAGATTTCAAAAGTGCACGTCGCTGCCGATCGCAGCACACTGCGCGGCGGAATTTTAAGCCGCCCCTACCCATATGACGCAAATCACCCCTATGACGTCAGTGGGGCGAGCTCTCCGACTGGCTGACCAGGGCGCGTGATCGATAATTTTTCCAACTTTATGGTAAACAAATGATGTTCGTAGTAGTTGGAATGTTAGTTAATTTGTTTTTATAAAAAGAAAGTAACATAAAGGGAATGCGCAAGACCAATTTCTCACTACACTTAAGCACTTCCGGCACACAGCAAGCGTAGTCTGCTTGTGTTACAACGTGCTCCGTCTTTGACGACAGCTCCGCCGTCAGTGTCGGTCTGTCTTTTCGCGAACGCTGTGATTCGACTTTGTTGCGTTGTTGACTGCAAACGTAACGACTGGCAATATGTCAAGCTGCGACATCGTGTCCCTCTGCAAGCCAGTAGACGAGCGGACTGGCTGCGGCTATCCGATCGGCGCCAGGACTTGCGCGATTGCGGCCGTCACTTTACACCGGAAGATTACCAACGCAATAGCGTTTCGCGAGTCCTGTATTAGGGTAAACGCAAGCGCAAGGGGACAGGGTCTGGCCGTGTCCCCTTGCGTGTCGCTTCATGGGATGAGCAGAAACGCAAATGTGAATGGTCTGCATGGTGCAGCCACCTGGTGGTATAGAGCTCAACCAGACACAGTAGCAGTGTGTATGTGTGTGTGAAAACATTTATTGTAATGAGGTCCAGAGGCTCGACTTCTTAAGCCAAGGCGGGCCGCTCCCACGTTGGCACTGTCAGGACAAGCCTTTCAGCGACATCATGGGCCCTCTGGACGGCCCTTAGTTGGTCCTGAAACAATGGGCTTTGAATCCTTTTCTCCCACTGTGTCCATTCTTCAACGAGGTTGGGGAGAGTCGCGGGACACCCCGCCAGCATATGTCTGATTCCAATGATGCCATTAGAATCGTTGCAGTCCATCTTAATCTCCCTCTCTGGATATATTTTATTAATGGTGTACGGTGTGGGATATGTACCTGTTTGCAATGAGCGCAGTGAGACTGCCTGAGCCCTGTTCAGTTTTGAATGTGGCAATGGGGATTGCCTGCGTCCTAAATAGTAGTGTTTGGTAATGTTATTGTATGTTATTGAATTATCTCTAGATGGTGAACGGCTCGGTTGTGACTGTCACGGTTAGCAAGTCCTCGTGCCAAGTCATGAGCAACGTCATTGAGGTTTATCCTAGTCTCGTCCACTTTCCCCATATGCGCAGGAAACCATCGGATTTCAGTTCTCGTAATCCCAATGTTTTCAAAAAGTTTAGCTGCAACACCAGCTACGTAGCCTTTATCAAAACACTTTATAGCGGATTTCGAATCACTGTAAATGCAGGCCCACTTACTACTCCTGATGGCTAGAGCAATTGTCACTTGTTCCGCCACCATGGGTTCCTTGGTAAAAATAGTGATAGCATCTTGCACCTTCCCTTGATAACTTGAGACAATGGCCGTATATACTTCTCTACCTTTCACCCAGGCTGCATCAACTATAGCTGCCAGTTGGTTCTGCTGTTCTTTTCCTGCAAGAGTGCTTTAGCTCTTGCCTTTCTCTTTTCGACATTATATTCTGGATGCATGTTTCTGGGGAGTGCGTTGGTTCTGATCTTGTTCCTAACGTCAGTCCTTAATTCTACTTCAGCCTCTAATGGGCTCCTTGATGTATTCAGTTCTGCACCTATTGCCTATAATATGTTCCTGTCAGCTCGTGATTTTGGTAATCTTTCGTGTTGCGCTAGCTGTTGGGCCTCCGCGATTTCTTCCATTGTGTTGTGCACCCCTAGACTCATGGGCTTGTCAATTGCAGCGTTACTGGGTATCGCTAGGGCTACCTTAACGAGCTTCCTGAGCATCACATGAAGTTTGTTAAGTTCTGCCTGCTTCCATTTGAATAATCCAGCCACATAAGTGAAGTGACAGAGAGCAAAGGCGTGTATTAGCCTCAAAGCGCTGTCTTCTCCTAAGCATCTGTGTCTATTCGTAATTCTCCTTAGTAACCTAATGACTTCATCTGTTTTATTCGAGATATGTTGTATTGTTCTATAGTTAGCATTGTTTCCGTCTATGTGATACCCATGAACCTTGATTGTTTCAACTAGCTTGACTGCGGATCCTTTATGAGTGTATAAGCATACTCTTGACTCATCTTCCGGAATGTAACCTCTTGGTTTGCGACCTTTTCTGCGATGTTTAATGACCAAGAGTTCTGATTTGGCTGCAGAGCATTTCAACCCCATGTCTTTCAGTGTGTTCTCTACAACATATAAACTTTCCTGTAATCTGGTCTCTGTCTGTCCTACATTACCCTTGGCACTCCATATTGTTATGTCGTCGGCATATACCACATAATGTATACCCTCAATTTTCTCCAGATTTCTTGCAACCTTGGACATTGCTAAATTAAATAGCATGGGTGAGAGCACAGCCCCTTGCGGAGTGCCCCTATTTCCCGAATTCTTAGCTTCTGATTTAAGCTCACCCAGCATGAGTTGTGCAGTTCGATTTCTGAGAAAGTACTTAATCATGTTAAAAAGTATCTTACCTAACCCCATCTCCGAGAGGACGCCAAGTATTGCCTTAAGCTTTAAACGATCAAAAGCTTTTTCCACATCCAATCCCAAAAGAGCTTTCGTATGCGCTGGGCTGACCTGTATACGTCGGTGTTTCATCAGCAGAATAGCATCCTGAGTTGACAGCCCGGGACGAAAGCCGATCAAGTTGTATGGCAGGATGTCCTTCTGCTCAACGTATTTAGTGAGTTGATTTAGGATGACATGTTCCATAGCTTTGCCTAGACATGACGTTAAGGAAATAGGACGGAGGTTGTACAGAGTGAGTTGTTTTCCTGGCTTTGGTATGAGGATAATGTTTGCCACCCTCCATTCCTTTGAGTATACCCCTTTTCTCCAACATTCATTGAAATGTTCAGTTAGATAAGAAATTGATTCATCATCCAGATTTCTTAATATCTTGTTAGTTATTCCGTCACGTCCAGCCGCCGATCTACTATTAAGACTGTGAAGAGCCGCCCTCACTTCACTCTCAGTGAAGTCTCAGTGAAGTAGCAGTAACAAAATGTATTCTTCTTTGCTGCTGGTGTAAATTTTTCGCTGAAGTGTAATCGTTAACACGTTGTTTTTGGAAATGTTTAAAATGTTTTACACTTGGTTAGAGCAATATTATCTCTTTCTTTGGCTGGTTAAGCTCTGCGCTAACAGGTGGCTGGACCGTGGAGACCGATCAGGCAGCTCACGTACGTCTACGCTAAAGTTCCTTCATCAGCTTGAGTTTATGCTTCCACCGTTACGTCGAAACGTTCAGCTAGTGTGTAGCTACCGGAATACCAGACACGTTCGGCGGTGCGACAGAATGCTCGCAACGCACGCTGCTTCGATAGCTTTCGCTTGGGGTCGACGGCCAAGCGGCTAGCGGAGAGGTTTCGCGCGTGCGGGGGCGGGCTTCAACACAACCGGAAGTGGACGATGTGACGTCGTATCGTGACACAGACCAGTGAAGGCGGAGCTTAGCCCCGATCGCTCGGCGAACGAGTTGAGGAGGAAAAGCATGGCTAGGAAGGAGGGTAACTTGTAATCGCTTGTAGCTCCACTAATACGTAACGCTTCACTTAAATTGTGGTGGGAATGTTCTACTTACGCTGTACCCTACGCGTCTACAAAATTTGTCCGAACCGTTTCAGGGGCCCTTTAAAAAGAAATGAAGTGCATAATCGACTACGTAATAAAAATTAATAATTAAGTTTTTAACTAATTACCTTATGGCACATATTACAAGTTACAAATTTTACAGTAGAGTTCGCAAGGTGGATCCACTTAGAACCAATTCTCAGGGTGACACTAGTTTCCAGGTTTTAATTCCCGAACTTTGCGGAGAAATGCATTGGCGATCCCGTTACTTTTATGCTTCATTGCATAAAGCGACGTTTCGTTAAGAAGGTATGTGGAACGACAGTACATTTTTACCGTAAGTTGGACGGCGGATATCTCATAAATGGCGTCATCCACACAATTATTTTCAAGTGGATGTGCCTTGCAGTGAATTGCCTATAATGTGTACCTGAGGTGACTGCTACACGTACACAAAATCCGTGAGCGCGTCAGGCCGAGCCGTGCGCGCGACTTAGACATATGCGGCAATTTGTACGTAGACTGCTGACAATTAAGTACAGGAGATTGTACATTTAAGTGTCAGAAATATGTTTTGATTTGTCTGAGCAAAAGTAAAGAAAAGAAGCAGAGGCCACCTAAGCACTTTGTATGAGTTGTGAATGCGAAAGTATTAATGTCCAATCGAACGCCGCTGAGCGGTCCTTCGAGTATTGCGCTTCGAGTAATGTGCCGTAGCGGTACGTGCAGCGCGAGCAAGCAAGCAGCAGCAGCCTGCATGGCCCCGACGTCGTGCGCGGTGAGAGACCGAGGAAGCAGCAGCGGCCACCAAGGCTGACTTAGGGCCGATTTACGCTCGAGCCGCCCGTCGCCGCAAGCCGCGCCCGCAAGCGGCTGATCCGCCAGTGCAAACCGAAATTTGTGCACGGGTGCGTGACATGTGCAGTTTTTCGCACGACCGCATGGGTGCGGCAGACGGGCGATGCGGCTCGAGCGTAAGTCGGCCTTAAAGTCAACTGCAACGAAATTTCACTTGCGCTAAATTGACTATAAATGCCTAGCGTATACTCTTACAGTAATCTTGGCAAAGCCGCAGGGCTGGTAATTGACTAATTTTGTTACTAGCAGCTATTAAATAGCGCCTATGCAGATGACGCGTGCACCTGGCGGCAAACCGGCAGCGATGTGGATATGGAGAATATTGAAGAGCCGTACGCAACTGTTGATCTCTCAGTCGCGCCATGTTGGGCCTAGGCAGCCAGGCGCATTGTTCGCTCATCGTTTGCGAGATGGCGGGCTCTCTCTCGGCATGCGTTCTCCCTGTTGCGCACGTGACTTGAGCTGTCGCAAGAATGCCTTTGCATGGCCGTCGGGTTCTCGAATACATGCCCTAACACGAGCAATGGCTGTGCAGTACACAACGCTGAGTACAGGAAGGCCCCCGAACACATCTTTCCTGTCCCAGCTTTCAGAGCGAAAGCGTGCACCACGGTGCAGCAAGCAACTGCAACGCGAACCAGCCAACGCGCACAAAGCATGCGAACTGCACGTGACGAAGATGCACATGCTGATACATTTCAACAGCACAGTCCCATCAAGATCTGCTTGGCAAACGCTTCCTTGGGGTGACTATAAGTACTATATGCCGCGATGGCGCACGAAAACCAAATGTAACGTTATTTATTTATTTATTTATTTATTTATTTATTTATTTATTTATTTAGTGATGCTGAAATCCCAGGAAGGGGTTTTCGCAGGGTGGGCGACAAGATACAAGCACTGATCAAACGTTTACAAAAGAAGTCAGAAAAAACAAAGGCCGCGAATGATTAGTAAACAAACAAAAAGGATGAGCATTTGAGAGAACAAAGTTCAGTGATGGCAGTGCAACATAGGAGTAGACATAACAGCACAGTAAGGTTTATGGCATATCTTAATTATTCAGGAACATATAAAAGCTTGAATAATACAGTAATGCAAAATTTAAGGGGCATAAAGTTGATAACAATAAGAAATTAGTAACTATATGGGCAGCAGGGAATGAATACAACAGAAAATAGATGTTAATGGAAACTGAGGCTTCTCGTGAATGACGTCAGAGATTACTGTAGTACTTGATCGTTAGTAAGCCGATTCCATTCCGTTACTGTTCTTGGAAAAAATGAACATTTAAAGCAGTTATTACGTTGACGAAAAGGGGTGATTGTGAGATTATGACGTTGTTTTGTAGTGTAACCTGAAGAGAAGGATATTAGTCCGTCAATTTTAATCTTAAAATGACCTTTGATTAATTGGTATAAGAACTTAAGTCGGGAAAAGCGATTTCTTTCGGATACAGAAATCAAACCAGCCCTATTTAACAGATCAGTTACTGATGTGCGTCCATAGTTTTTGTAAGCACCAACGAACTGCCTTCTTTTGTACTTCTTCAATTTTATTGATGTTCGTTTTAGTAAATGGATTCCAAATTATCGCCGCATAATCTAATATTGGAAGGACAAATGATGTGTAAGCTAGGAGCTGGACTCTGGGTGTGGAGAATTTTAGCGCTCGCCTAAGAAAAAAAAGTTTGCGGCTATAGCATTGCTTATAACCTGATGAATGTGTTTAGTCCAGTCAAGGTCGTTAGTAATCGATAATCCTAGATATTTGTATTGTGCAACTTCGGAAAGTATACTGTTAGCAAAAGAATATTGGAATATGAGAGGATTGTTCTTGCGGGTTATTCTCATGTAAACGGTTTTTCGAAAATTTATCGGCATCTGCCAGGCATCACACCATTCAGTAATCTTTTGGATGGCCTCGTTCAGTGTTGTTCGATCTGATATGGTTTTAATTTCTGAGTAGAGCAGGCAATCATCCGCATATAATTTAATATGAACTGGAATGGCCTTTACGATGTCGTTTATATAAACGATGAATGGAAGCTGCCAAAGCACCAAACCCTGAAGGACGCCAGAGTCAACAGAAAGAGTCTGAGATGAATGATCACGAAAAGTGACATATTGTTGACGGTTACTCAAGTATGCTGAAATCCAATTAGTAATCTTGTTATTTTTGATTGTGCTATTAATTCTGGAATGCAGCTTTTTGTGAGAAACTTTATGAAATGCTTTTGTGAAATCCATAAATATGGCATCTGTTTGGTTCCCATTATTAATAGAGTTAGCAAAGCCATGTACAGTTTGGACTATTTGAGTGTAAGTAGAATAACCCTTCCGGAATCCCTACTGAAGATTTGTGATAAAATCATGTTTTTTAAGAAAATCACAGATGTCGGTATATATTAATTTTGCAAGTTGTCGATGTTAGTGAGATTGGTCTATAATTATTGATGCACTCTTTCTTACCGTTTTTATGTATCGGTTGAACTCTGACCGTCCTCCAGTCGTTCGGAACCTGTCCTTCGTGCAGAGATCTTGAAAATATTATAAACAAGCACTTGGCTACCCATTCTGCGTACCTAGTTAGGAATGCATTTGGTATGTTATTGGGCCCGGGGGACTTCTCGGTATCGAGATTCAAAAGCATTTTACTAATACCTTGCTCGCTGGTGACAAGATCAGGCATCGGAGGTAAACATGTTTTGAAAGCGGGCAGTATGCCATTATCATTAGTGAAAAGAGATTTTAAGTATTTGTAAAAACAGATGATATTTCTTTTTCGTCATGGGTTAGAGTTCCGTTGACTTCAAATGCATGAGAATCTCTGGATACAGGAGAAATTGTGCGCCTGAATTTTTCTAGTGAAGTTGAAATGAAGTTAGGCAACAAGTTCCCAAAATAATTTTCTTTATCGTGTGCTATCTGACTTTTATATTGAACAGTAAGAACGGAATTTTTTTCTTGCAGACACCCAGGACGGTTAACTGCTTCCTTTTTCTTTTTCAATCGTTTTTATTTTCTGGGCATTTGTATTGAAGTACGAGAAATATGGATTCTCACGTTTTACCTTTTTAATAATTCTTGGCACAAAACGTTCAATACACATCAATACGAATCCTTGAAGGAAATCCACAAATCATCTACATTTGCTGTTGACTTTGAAAAACTATCAAAATGAAAGGATAAGACATCGATTATCGATGTGCCATCTGCACGTGAGAAGTTAGGAAAACAAGAATGTTTTCGATTTCTGTCGATAGCAGTGTCAGATAAGGTAAGGAGTACGGCCTGGTGATCCGGGATTCCCGTGACAATTTCGCATTCTGATTTAGTACTAATAGATCCGCTCACGAAGAAAAGGTCTAGTATAGATTTAGAACTGTCGTGTATCCTAGTGCACTCGCCAACAACTTGAGATGCTTGAGATGCAAATGCTATATCCAACATAGCATCACCTGTTTTGCCGTTATGGTTTACGAGGGACATTGTGGGACCAGTCAATATTAGGTAGGTTGAAATCGCCAGCAAGAATTATCCGATCGCCAGGTTTTATATACGTGTTCATGTAAGCTTTTAAATCATCCAAAAGTGACAGGGAAGAGGAAGGGGGCCTGTACACCACGCCTATGATGTACCTGATTCGACCACAGTAAGCTTTACTAAAAATGCACTCAACATTTGACACATCAGGCATCCTGAAAACTCGTAATGATTTTTTTGTAGATAATACAGACGCCACCACCTCTACCAATGCGGTCTTTACGGAGTGCATTGTACCCAGCAGGCACGAATTCGCTGTCAAAAATTTCATCATGTAACCGAGTTTCAGTCAGCACAGCAATTTCAGAATTGTTAGGAAGAAGAAGCCCCTCAAGCTCGGTTGCCTTATTAATTACACTTCTGCAGTTAACGTTCAGGACTATCAAAGACCTAGTATCGTGTTGTTTCTATCACTTATTTTTCCTTTTGGTCAATCTGATACGCTCTCTTTTTTCTGTATCCCAGGCATACAGAACACCATCTATGCTTATTTTATTGAAGATCAGCTTTACTTTAGCGCCGTTTGCTTTTTCTTCCGTTGCACTGTCCCACAAAAGTTTACGCACCTCACGAACGCGCTTTGAAAAGTCTTTGGCAAAAGACAACGATGAGCCTTTTAGTTTGTGGGATGCATGTAAAATGGACGTCTTTTCCCGATAGTGAAGAAATTTTATAATAACCGGCCTAGATTTCCCATTAGATTTACGGCCAAGCCTATGAAGTCTTTCAATACTTGTAGGCGTTATATTTATCTTCTTTGTTATTAGGTCGTCCTTTATCTTCTCAAGTTCTTCAAACGTCTCGTTTCCCGACTCTTCAAATCCATAAACAATAAGGTTGTTGCGACGGCTTCGGTTTTCTAATTCATCCACATTATTTCTCAGAAATGATAAGTGACTGTCAAACTCTGTAATTTTTTTTTTAATTCACTTACTTGTTTCGGCAGTGAGCCCACACTGGATAACTGCTGCTCCAATTTAATCTATTCTATTGCTTAGTGTCGAGATTTGCTCCTTGATTTCATTCTGTGTAACAATTCCTTCATTAGTTCCTTGGACCTTCTTTTGGTCATCTAGTAGCTCTGATAGCAACTCCTTTTCAGGAGGTCCTGGGTTTGTCTCAATGTTGCCCGAAAGAAGTAGGTTAGTAGGCAGTAAAGTAATGTTTGTCAAAATACATTTGATACACTGTGGGCAGGGCAGCAGCAACAAAAACCGGTCATCGCTACGGTAACTGTGCATAGGAATGTTTTTAATAACCTGTAGAGTAAAGCAGAAGTGACTGCTGAACATGTTCCCGATACTGCTGCTGGCCTGCCCACTGACGAAAGGCGATGTTGCTCTGTCTTTTAGCTCGGCGAGCCACGTGATGTGACGTCACAGTTGTCGAGAAAGAGCAATACGCTCTTACTTGTGGAACGTAGGGCACCTTAATCACCGGACATCTGGCACGTTCCCGAGTTTCTGCAGTCAGCTCATTGAAAACATCCACGTCGATTGTCGTCGATGCGCAGCCGCAGGGCCACCGATGATTCTCGTGGTGCATAGGCTCGTAGATCTGGTCCACGCACGTAGCCGCTGAGTCGCAGCCATGCAGTGGTAGCGGTCCGCTCAGAAGGGCCGCCAAAACCTGTAAAGCAAAGCAGAAGTGACTGCTGAACATGTTGCCGATACTGTTGCTGGCCTGCCCACTGATTGCAGTTTAAAAGTATATTGTATTCAAGGGCGATATTCTCGAGTGATTAATTCCGGTAGTGCATCATCTTCCAGATATTTCGTGCGTCTCTACATCGGACGCGTCGAAGTAGACGAACGAAATCCTTTCTTACACAGCGCCAGAAACGAGCAGGAACCGCATGCTGCAAATGTCGTGAAGGGGAACGCGCCGCGGCGGCCATGGTGTATATGCAGCAGCAAGCCAGGCAGGAATGCAATGCCGTCAAAGCGAAATGAGCGAAGCTTAACCTCTACGGCTTTATCACCGCCGCAGTCCGGCCTGCCTGGCCGTGAGTTTACGCACACTGTAGGAGTTGAGGAGGACTTTGGGATGAAAACTTGGGAGGTTTATTTACATTATTTACAGTGAGAGTCAATTAACAGTCTTAAAGTCAAAGCTCGAAAGAGATGAATCAAGGAATGCTCTAGGAATGCTCTCTGTCTGTGTCTTTTA
Source organism: Dermacentor variabilis (assembly GCF_050947875.1). NCBI lineage: Eukaryota > Metazoa > Arthropoda > Arachnida > Ixodida > Ixodidae > Dermacentor > Dermacentor variabilis. Next base: position 146,229,960 of record NC_134568.1, on the reverse strand, counting down.
AGCCCTTCGGTGTCTCGAAGACACGTCACGTTCGGCCAATGGGCGAGCCCGCTCAGGTGACGCCATTTTCGGCCAATCGGCGAGCCCGCTCAGGTGTCGTCATTTTCGGCCAATGGTAGGCGCCCGTGCGATTGTGTCACACCCGGCGGATAGGGTCGCGGCTTGGTCCCCAATTGTCCGAGGGCTTACTTCTCCCTGCGGTCTTGCCTTGCTGACTTGCAATGCGCCGTCACAATAGGCGGATGGGGGCGACGCTGCCAGGTTTTCACGGTGCATTACAGCCATCTTGCTTCGGGACCCACTTTACCTGCAACAGTGCCAGGCTCTCGCTTCACTTTCGGGAAGAGTCAAGCAGTGAATAGCTCCACCTGCGGCACACGAAGTGGGGTCCGCCAACTTGTTTGCACGTGCCGTGCCTCAGGAATGTGGTATCCGTGCTTCTGCGCCCCTTAATTAGCTGTGGTGCGATTCGATGTGGTCTGGTGAACTCGAAGTAGGCTCAGGAAACGGTCCCGTATCTAACAACACTTAGCACCGACCTCCTCTAGAGCGGCCGTGCCAGGCCTCAGCTATTTATCCTCCTTTACTACAGATGGCGGTAGTTGTCTGATCGGTCGACGAGTCCGGCGCTTCCAGCGTGCCTAGCAACGGTCGGTATCATGCCGGAGACGCTAAGATCCCTAAAATTTTACCCTGTGCTTTAAACGTGACCCGCAGCAGCGCGGCTATCTGTTGTTGACGCAGCGTTGGCGGACAAGTGCGCGGCGAGCGAGCGCTTCTTGGTTTGTCGAAGGCGCAAACGCAACATGCTCGCTTCAGTGAACCCGAACAGCATGCTGCTGGTCAGCCAAGCTAGCGTGCGGTAAGACACGTTCTATTCCCGCGCCAACCATACTACAGTGTAGAGCGTCAAATTTTTGCCGATGTAGCGGAACTGCGCCACCCGTGGATCGCGCCCGCGTTAAGCCGGACTATACCACACCTTTAGCTTGGCCACCCCGATGCGCTCTTCTTCGAACGGAGGCAGATGGTCGAGGCCCTGCTGTGGAATGTAGACAGCCAGATAGAGGAAACTGGTTGGACTCGGAGACTACTTCGCGTGAAAAGAACATCGCGGGCGCGCAACAGCGTTGTCACAGTGCACGAAGCAGCTAACAAAGTATACTAACTCTATGGCTAGTAGACGTGCGGACCCTGTTCGCTGATAACCGGAACGGAATACAAGCAAGGAAAGCAGACAGCACGGGGCTGCTTTTTCACATTCTTCACTGTACGTCAATTCCCCCGGGCATTATTTTTTCAGTTTCGGTATGAAAAACATCGATTTTTGCGAACTCTTGATTTCGCGAACTCTTCGTTGCAGTAGGCCTTTAAGCTCAATGGGGGTGAGAGGAAGAGATACGGACTGCGCGCCGGCTTCCGAGAGCGAGAGCGAGTGCCACGTGGCGTCGCGGCGATTCCCCCTCCCCTCACGCAGCAGCAGGTGGGCCCTTTCGCCCGCTCTGCTCCGTCGAGGAGCCCTCGTGATGTGGCGTCGTAGCCAATAGGAACTGAGGTGCCGTTTCACTGCTCCAAACGACAGACGCCAGCTTTTTCGCTCAGTGGGCCATTTGACGCTTTCGCATCAATATATACAAGAGCTAGGATTCAGGCAAGGTTCCTGTTCCTTGTGAAGTTTTTGCTCCGTGACCGATCCCCTGTGGCCACCGGTACCGACTACGATCGGCAGCATTATCGGCAAATTGTTTTCGACAGCATTTTCGGAACGACAGCCATCCGAACTGCGGCTGATTCCACCTTTCCGACGTGTCGTCGGCGCAGTATCGCAAGTTGGTGAATCAGCGACGCCGTCTACCGACGGCTCGACTGATTGTTGGCGTCAACGTCGTGTCAGCGTCAGTGCCATGCTCACATAGAGTGAACAAGTACGCGAAAAAATAGACGGATATGCAGGATATACACAAAGAATGCCTAAAATAACGATACTGCTACGAGATCCACTTTAATGGGGTTTTAGCACTTTGTCTAACTCTCTCTCTCTCTCACACACACACACACACACACACACACACACACACTCTCTCTCTCTCTGCTTTGCATTTTTCAAACCTGTGACGTTTCTTCCAGTCAGGGTTTTTTTTTTATTTCTACAATATGAAAAGAAGTTGCCGTCACCATTATAAAAAATAAAAGCATCATGCAGAAAGCTAATCCAGAGCTCTCGATTAGAGCGTCTGTCAAAGGCCACGTGCCCTGTAGCGTGAAACTTGATCCAATATCAAGTGCTATCGCTTCCCGTTCCCTTCCCGCCTCTGTACTATTGTCAGATCATTATCGAGTCACGCGCCAACTGGCATAACTGAGCGGCTTATACTGTTAGTACAAATTATATTTCCCATACCCGTCTACACTCTTACTTGTTTTGCGCTTCGACACTCTATTAGCAAACAATTGCCGATGCTAACGGGTGATTAACGCCAGAAAGATAAAGTGCGGGGATTTTAGGAGCAGCCACGTCTAGTGCAATGAAAAGTATACACCCTCGTTCTGTAATGGCGCACTCTGTACAATGCACAGATCCGTCTCCTCAAAGCGCGCGTTTTCTTAGCAGGCGCTCACGCGCAGCAGTGGAAGTGATCGGTCGCTTTAAAGCGGTGATACAATCTGCGGAGGCGCTGAATGACCTCAAACGCGCGCCTTGAGAGTTTCGCGGTACGTGCCCTGTTTCTCCCGCAGCGCAGTTGAGCTCTATTTGGCCAACGGGGAAGAGATACACCAGTGGGCGCACAGCCGACGAAGGGCTGTCGGTGTGCGCACGTCTGGCTGAGCGCGGTTATACACGCGCAATCGCCGGGTATTGGCCGTGGCAAAAGCCTTCGGTGCACACTATAACTGCACATATTAAGCGACTACTGGCAGCTAATCGAACTGAACCTTTCGCATATCGGTGCACTCGACGGCCGCCAGCTGTATCTTAATTCCGTTCGCTGACGAGCGGCTCACATCCGCACACTTCCGATTCCCGCTAACATTAGAGATACTGCGTACTAGACAAGGACGATGGTGGAATACAGATGCGGCAATGCGAAAAAAAATCTTGTCCTGTCTTTGTCGTTAACTAGTTTAGGCTTTGACCCGGAGTGCCGCAACACACGCGCCGGTACTATTGTATACACGTAGTTTTTATTCTCTTCCTGTATTCATTTTCGCTCTTTGCTGTCCTTTCAAACCTAACCTCTACCCACTGTTCAACCACTTTCCCTCTACTAGCTGTTAGATACGGACCATTAACTAGCATGGGTAAAGTTCTCCAAACGCAACCTCTCGCCGTCTCATTCCAAATTGGCTATCCCGCCCTCGTGTGCCACGCGTGGAGCTTTTGTCTCCCCCCTGTGTGACGCTTTCCGAAAGTTCAACTGGAGGGCGGCACGGTTCGAGGTAGTTGACCCTAGTCACGAGAGAATTTGCTTTGCAGCACTAGAAGGTCGTTCAAGGACTACCAATCCCTCCTGCTGAGCGCCTACCAGGCGAGGAGGCAACACCGGACGGAGGCAGCCATAGGAGAATAGAGCCCATGGAGTGTCGCCATTGGCCGAACAAGACGCCACTTGCATGGGTCCTACGATTGGATGAAAATGACACCTGTACGGGCTCGCTGAGTTGATGAAAATTACGTGACCCCGACGGACTGAAGGGGTTATAAACCCGAGAACAATCGGAAATAGAGAGACGTTCTTCTTGCCGTGGGCCGCAGCGTCCAATTTGTATCCGGCTGTTAACGATGACTTTTTACCGCTATTTTACCTATTTCTAGTCCCGTACATAATGTAAATAAACCTCAAAGGATTTTCATTCCGAAGAAACTATACGCTCTCTACTAAAATGTATCTTTAGAGGAAGATGATAAATTCGGTTTCTCTAAGTCCTCCTAAACGTCGGCCAACTCCCGCACTCAATGGCAAGATCCCAATATAGCCGATGTTCAGGTGCTAGGCTCAAAGCTATATATAGGCGTGGCCAGCGGTACTCTTATTTTTTTTTTCGTTCCCCAATACAACCAATAATGATGCATGAGAAACTTCTCGTTCCCGCCTCTATTGCGCTATATTTAATCTGAAGCCATGCGCCAAATTGGCCAACAGCGCTCCAAGTGGCCGATCGTATAAGGCCGGACGTTACCTAAGCTAGATGGGGCAATGTTCGGATTACCACATCCATGCGAGGTAGAATCACCGTCCCTAAACTACCAGCATAAAATGTGATTAGGTATATTATTGAGGAACTGGGGCGACCCTGTCATGTTATAGCTTCACACGCTCGAGCTCATTCGCGGCGCACATGCGCAGATGGCATCTAGTCTGGCCGGTAGCTGTAACGGTACGGAAACGCTACGGTAACGCTACGCCTAATTTCGACTTTCTTATTGTGGGAGGGACGTTACAAAGGTTTTGTTTTTGAGGTGCAGAATATGTAAACGTAAAATCACTCCAATCACTGTAACTTGGTGAAAAAAATTGTCATAGCATTCTGTGCGCTTTTCAATTCCCACATGCAAACGTTTTCTTCTTTTTTTAACACTATTTCCATTCGTTTTCTTTAAGTCCTGCCACCTTTGTTTCGTATAGGCCCGAGAAACTCATTCAAGCTTGAGGAAACCTCTTCATAGCTATAAAGAAACTTCTTACGTGCGATTTTTTATTTTAGAGAGCCCAAAACAGTAACATCAGATGGGGCTTGTAGGGTGTTTTGCTCATAATTATGCCATAACTGCTGTCAATTACAGGAATTGAGTGCTTGCTGCGGCGATAATGCAACGCAGCCTCCCATTAAGCTGTCCTTTGACGGCATTTACGACGCTCCTAGCGATTGTTTCGCCCGCCACACTGTTGTGTACCACTTCCATTGTTTCTGCAGTGGACGGGTACGACCTTACCTATTTTGCAGCACGATGTCTACATCATTTCCTTTCCAACATTTCGAGGCATCTTCACTTATTTTGGAGGATTTTCATTCCGAAGAAACTATACGCTCTCTACTAAAATGTATCTTTAGAGGAAGATGATAAATTCGATTTCCCCATGCACCTATGATGATGTCACGAATTTATCTGTCGACTTATCTGCGTCGAATGCGACCAGAGCCGGTATAACGAAACAATTGTTTTGCTCGGTTCTATTTTTCTTCAGCCATCCTCACCACCAACCGATCATGGTGATAGCGCATAGCCGGATCACTGCTGGAACCACTGACGAAGCGCGATAATGGAAGGAATTGTTACATAATGACCGGCCCTGCATTTCTTCGTGCCATTCAACCATTGTGAGCTTTTGCTCGTCTGTCAGAGTATGGGGCAATCATTGAAATTTGAACTTTCTTGACTCTAAGATAATCGCCCAGTATTTAGGAACCTGCCGATGAGCTATCCTGTAAATACCACTACAATTTCTAAAGTATGACTGGACAATTTGTTTATGGGGAGGTGGGACTAGTCAAGCTGCCGTTATGCAGCTTTTATCCTGCCATCCCCACCGCTTTGTATACATCAGTGTACTTATGTCGTAAACAAACCTCCTCCTTCTTCTTCTTCTTCTTCCTTACCATTTCTGTTTTAACCAAAGCTGCAACGTTTTCCTCACTCAGCGCATTCTTGTCTGACTCCCAATCATTTCTTCATCATCTACAATTTAACGTGAGGAAAGGGTCCTCAAATGCCCGTGGCATCACACCACGGCTTAGTGTTTGGCGTTCTCCTGCATGTCACGACGAGGTCGTGGGTTCAATTCCGGGCTGCGGCGACCGTATAGTGATCGGCGCGGAATAAAAGAAAAAAAAGTCGCGTATACTTACATTTAGGTGCGCGTTAAAAGAATTCCACGGGGTCAAAATGAATCCGTAGCCCTCCACTACGACGTCTTTGGTAGCCCCACTATTGCTTCGGGACGTTTAAACCCCGCGAATCGATCAATCAAAATCCCGGGAATTCGTAGCCTGGAAATGATCTCTTCATAACTTCATATCTCTCGGTAGGTGGATGACACGCGGACGGAAACAAATTTTGCTCTCTTATCAGAACCGACCATGCGGGCAAATAGACAATTCTTACGCGAGGTTCATAAAAAGGCACCAATGGCCAATCGTATTTCTTGAAAGTGAAATAACAGACCACAACAAAAGCCCAGCTCGAAGCTTTACGTCGTGAAGCTCGTACTACCTAATATCGGCTGTTGCGAAAGAAAATTTTGCCTGCCAGCTAACCGCATCAAAACGCTATACAGAGGAAACACTGTGCTGCGGGTGCGCTTGGAAGACAAGGACAGAGTAAAGCACGCAGGCATACGGAAGTGCTCTAGCAACTTACCTTTATTGAAAATTTCACGTGTTCATTTATATACATCATCGTACAATAACGTGACGCGCCCTATTTATGGTAATGTTGAGAAACATTTTTTTTTCTTTCGATAACGAAACAGGTGATGTGATGACACACTCGGCACCTTCGCTGGTTATTGCTTCTGCCTCTATAATTTCATGCGTACATTTATCTTTGCGGGAGCTGATTATGCTGCAGATAGAGAAAGTGTGCAGAGAAAGGCAGGGAGGTTAACCAGAGGTAGTTCCGGTTGGCAACACTGCACGGGGAGAGGGAGTAACGGGATAAAAAAGAAAGAGAGCGGAAGTAAGAGAGAGAGAGAGAGAAAGAGAGAGCGGATCACAGACAAACCGCGTACCCTGTAGAGCGATAGGGGGGGGGGCCTTAAAATCTATCATGAAGCAACCACAGTCATTGCAATGTGTTGACAAGTGCCCGTCTTTTTAACGCGTAACGTTTTGATTGTGCTCTCTTAACTGGTCATTTACAGAGCGGCCTGTCGGGGCGATGTAATTTCGGCCACGCCACAGTGGTACACTGTAAACCAGTCCTGCGCACAGAATGTGAGTGCTCTTGTGCTTCTTCTCTCGGGGTTTTTCATAGCCAGGGTCAGTTAGCCAACACAGATGGCCTAGCTTTCCCAGTGCCGAAAAAAAAAGCGCACCTTCACACCGACCTGACTGACCACTTTCTTTTCTTTGTCGCTTGTCTTTGTCCATGTTTCTTGTCTCTGCGGTACTCGTCGCGCTAAGTTACTAGTTCACTTATGGAAAACCAAATATAGCCCAACTATCACCTCTTCTTCAGCCCTTGTGTGGATACAGAATGACCGCCAGCTTCTACTTGTCCCTGGTCGAGTAAGGTCCCTAGAAAAAAAAAATATTACAAAGTAGCGCCATTCCTTTCATCTTGCCGCCATCCTCATCGACCGCACACTTACTCGCTTTTTCTACTATTTCGCATCTGTGATTGGTGTACTGCTGGCACATGATGTTCCAAATGGCTAGCGGTGATATTTAAGAGGTTAGCGGTGATATTGAGGAAGGTTCCAAACTAGTGCGCATGCGCTCATGATCCGGTCGGATTTTCGCCGGAACGAAAGACGTAATCGAAGCCCACACATAATATACTGTACAGTGTGCCCTGCGCAGGCTCTCTTCAAGGAGAGAGGGCGTTTCCGATGAATGCCTCCCGAAGTTTGGCACTGAGCCGTGCTCCGTCTAGAGCTGCAGAACACAGTGTTTACCTTTCTCTTCTTCATAAAGAACCACTTCTATCTCTCCCTAAGCCACGAAGGGGCATCGTTTGCAGCGTTCCAGTCGCGTTTGAGTGCGTAAATACTTGACCCCGTGCGTGCTCGTTGTTGTGAGGGTGCATCGATTGCATCGTTTCATCCGCGTCAGCTCGCCGTCCTGTCGATGCACGCTACCCTGGTGCGTTGACACAGCATATGTTTTGGCGCTCTAACCATAAACCACGTTCACATTAATGTTACAGTGAGGCTTCGCTTCATCTACAATATATTTTCTCAGCAGTTCTTTGCAGCTTGTTTATCTAACGGCAAGGATGAATGCCCCTCTGAGCATGTTCTCCCGCGCCGCATAGTACGGCTCGGCGTCTAGTTGGCGTTTGCTCGTCACCGTCATCACGCACCGTACAAGGGCAGGGCGGAGTAGTAAATTGATGATGCAGTGGACAATTAGGGTTTTCGAGCCTTCCGAATCTTCGGCATATCATCAGAGCTAATGCTGTGGCGCCATCTACTAATTTGAGATCTAACCACAGCTACGGCTCGGTATCGCCTCTGTAGGCCTTACAGCAACAAAAACAAAGAGGTGATCTCAATAATAACAACGAAACATACATAATGTTTTCGCCCTCATCATGAGATGAGACTATGCGATGGCTGATTTTACCCATCTTTATTGGTGTTATTTATTTATTTATTTATTTATTTATTTATTTATTTATTTATTTATTTATTTACAGGTATACTGCGGTCTTAAATGAGACCAAGCAGGTGGGATTCTTTACAGACCATACAATATTAGTTTTTCACTGTCCAAACGTATCAAAAACAAAACGGCACTCGCATAGAACAAGAATGGATGAACACATTACAATAACAAGCTAGGACATTATAATAACAAGGTAGAACAGATCACCACCATATTTAAAGGGCGGACACAGCATGCTCAACTGCAGTGACCGTATCTGATAAAAAGTCACTGGTAGGCAAGGCATTCCACTCCTGGACTGTGCGTGGAAAAAGCGAATGTCTGAAAACGTTTTGTGCGAGACGAGCATGGAAGTAAGTTGCGAGAATGACGGTGACGAGACGCGCGGGCTGCAAACGACTGAATATACTTTCGCGAGTCAAGGCGCAGTGACCTTCCACATAGGTTGTAGAGGAATTTTAACCTTGCGATTTATTAGGTCTCCGGAGTCTTCGCCGGATTGTGCACTTCTTTAGAACTACCACTGTACTTTCTGGACTTGCGGTGCCAGGAACTTCGGCGTCTCACTTTAGTTGCGGCTTCTTCATGTGCCGAATGGTCTCTAACCATCTGCCTCAAGATCATCTGTTCATTTTTCTGGAACGGCCAATCTTTCGAAGTCGCATCGTGCGCACCCTTGCAGTTGAAGCAATTCCAAGTCCGTTACACAACAAATGTCAACTTGCGACTCGAAATGCCATGAGCATATGCCCGGGTTCTTACGGACAGCACTCACGTGACCAATTCTCTGACAATTCCGACACTAGGGGCTTGGGGACGAAAGGTGGTACAGTATGGCGAAAATGGCCGACCTTCACATGCGATGGTAGGCAATCGAGCTTCACGCAAGTTGATTTGCCAATACGAAGAGCTTGTAATATGACAATGCTATGTGTCGTTTTATCAAAAGAGGCAGGTCACTGTCGCAGATTGAGACATCGCTGTTGCAAACCACATCTGCAGTGGTTTGCAAGCTCTGTGGAATGTGGCAGCGCACTTTGATGCTTCATGTTATCTAGCTGCGTAATCTCCTTCAACGAATCCTAGGCGATTCGGTTACCGACAGCGAGGACGTTCCTGCGGTTATTAATTCTGACGTCGTCTATCTCGCCTGGAGCGAGAGCCTCCATGATAAACAAGGATGGACTGTCTATTGAGCGAATTGAGAGTGTCCGTAGCCGTCTCGGGAACAAAGAGAACTGTATGCTCTGGAGCTCTCGGCGTAGGAGTCGCAGTCGACTTACTTGATGTGGAGCACCCGCTGACATTTCGTCTTATTGCTCTTCGGCGTGTGTAAGCCTCGAAGCCTTCAGCGTCTGAAGTGGCGACGCTCGAGAGAGAGTACAGCTCGGTGTCATCGCTCTCAGCTTGGCTCCGAGTGCAGTTCCTCTTCCTTGGAGCAGCTACCGCAGACACCGGCAGGTCTGGACGGCGCTCGACCGATTCCACTTCTATCACCGAAAAAGGGAGCGTCGTCTCCCAGCAGAAATTCTATAATATTCCAGACAGACCAAAACAGTGATGTTGTTGATGATGATGATGTCCTTGAGGAGTTTGGCGCTTACCCACTCGCGGGGATTGGCCAAGAGTCGGGCAGACTTTGCTTAAGTGTTATGTGTTCAACAGCCACTTCGTCGTCTTCCATTCTCCGAGACAACCTACATGAGGTACTACGGTGTGAACTACTGGCCCGAATTCACCCAGATCCAAGGTACTGCCCACCTGGATACACTTTTGTCCACTGCGCGAAATACAAAAGGCATTTGTGCCGTCTACCAAACCGCCAGTGCTCCAGGGTGTTCCACCAGTAGCACCACCACAAGTGTCCAGCAACACCTCATTGTTTCTTTCCAAATGACGAGAATTTTCGTTCACACCGGGTTTGTTATGCCCTATGTGCTCTAAAGCAATCCCGGTGTTTGCAGTTATTTATCTTTTTAGTAAAGCTTTAGACATCAAAAGGACTAAGCTGGAAAGTAGTGGCCGTGCGGTATAGCGCTAGCCGTAGAGCACTGTAACCTCAGCAAAGAGACAGCGCTATGGTAAATCACTCTGTGACCTCAAAGAGCATCGATGATATCCAAATACGAGGATAACCCAGAAAGTCTTTGCCCCATTTTTTATTAGACAAAATAAGGTACATACAGGTAACTACAAGTACACCTGATATTCTATGTACCTTACACTATTTTTCCACATAGTCCCCAAACCCGTTCAGACATTTGTCTCATCGCAGCACGACATTTCATAAATGTTGTCGTCAGTCGGCGACGCGCGCGGCCTCCCCAAACGCTCACTGTCATACATGTCTTCACTGCCCTTTGCGAACTCGCAACAATACCACCTCAGGCTTCTCAAAGCGAGACACCTTTCCCCACACGTGGCGTGCATTTCATCCCTGCGGATTTCGATGGGGCGTTGGTCCCTTGCTCCATACAAAACGAATCACACTTCGTTGCTCGTACGCCGTGGACGTGGACCGTGTGAACCACAACCACTATCTTCAACAACTGATAACAGTCCAAGAAATAGGCCAGTCCAAGAAAGGTTCACAGCTGGGTATGGATATGTTGACTTCGCATTTACCGCCGTAATATGGCTAAAGAAAAATATGGGCAAATACTTTCTTATTCGATCTAGCGATACTGTTGAAGAGACGTAGCCCACAGATTGGCTTGGATTAGGCTACCTTTTAAATAGCATCATCGTGCCAGGCATGCGTGTGCGTGGCACACCCTACGCTAAGGTAGTTAAAACTAAGCTCGGCTGACTTCTCCTTAACGTTTTTCGTATATTATCGGCAACGGAATGTCAAGTGTAGCAACAGAAGTGCTGCAATAATCTTGCACGGCGGAATGCGCTTGATACCCGTGTACGTATTTATCCTTGTTAACACAACGTCGCGCAATCGTTTTCGCGGCGTTCCGACACGTAAGCCGCGAGTAAACGAAGACACTGAAGGGTCGCACGTTCAACAAGTGTTCGTTACAGCGCACACGTTCAAGCTCCTTTTGCCATCATGTAATGATTCTCGCGAAAATGATTATGGGTGCTGAATAATTTATGGTTATTTCAACATCGGTATAAGTGAGCAACGAAAGCGACTCGCGCAGTTTCGGCGTCGCCGGTAAACGATGCCAGAGGCCGCTTGCACAAAGCTCCTGGCAACATAGTAGTGAACGTTATCACGGTTCTGTGGCAAATGCGAAAGTCGACAACTGCGGTACATTAAATGGGAGAAACCACCGTAGACGGAGGAACGCAAGGAAGACAGACAACACCGTCCATGCATGCCCCCGCGCAGTGAACCGCACTTTGACCAGGCACGCAGCTCGAGGAGCGGTGAGAAGGAAGCAGAGTCTGGGGAAGCCACTTACAAGGCGCGCCCCAAGCAGCTGTTCTTACCAGACGGTACAGCAGAGAATATCACTAGAATATAGCTGTACATATCTCAATGAAGGTAATAAACCTAGTTAATTGTCAGCTCGATCCAATGTCCTGCAAATCATTCGGAAAATCTCAGCAACTTGCTTTTCTCGACTCCAGTCTCAATGGCTTGCGTCTCTTTCGGAAAGTAGACCAGACGCAACTTTTTCGAGCATTGTCCTACTGCCGACCCTCTCTTCCACCCGATTTCACACCTGCAGTAAGATCACATTGTCCTTTGTGGTGTTACGTTTCGCCTACGACGCGCGGTTTAGCCGACGCGACTGCAACAAAGCGGCAGACATTTTGGCCCGTTCGGCGTCGCCGCTACGCTCCCCGCCAAGCGCGTCCAGGCATGTTCCGATGCCACGTGTCTTCATGTGCGTGTGTGAGTGTATGTGCCATTGTGCCCGACCAGAGGCGCTGCGAGAGTAGAAGTCACCATCTCCTCCCAGTCATTGTGCCCGACCAGAGGCGCTACGAGAGTAGAAGTCACCTTCTCCTCCCAGCCATTGTGCCCGACCAGAGGCGCTACGAGAGTAGAAGTTACCTTCTCCTCCCAGTCTTTGTGCCCGACCAGCGGCACTACGACAGTATGCGTCACCTTATCCCATTGTACAATCACGTGCTCGTCTATTGAGGGGTTCCTTCTTGCCCTCAACTGCGAGAGTATAAAAACAGCTGCCCCCGGACGCCAAAAAGAGGGCTGCGATTTCTTCTGTTGAGAAAAGTGCTCTCCCGTCTCTCTACTTCGGTCAACCTGACCGCCAACTCTTTGCGATGTTAAAATAAACAAGTTGTTTTGTTGTTACCAGTCGACTCATGCTTTGCCGGGACCTTCGGATGCTTCCAGTTGTACCCCAGGCCGCCAGGCCAACGCTACCCTTGGGGCTTGCGACCCAGGTGCAACCACGGGCGTCAGCGCCGAGTTCCCAACAAGTCGTACCAGCGGTACGACCACAACAACCGTTGCCATCGGTGGGATTCAAACAACTGGTGGCAGCGGTGGGATTCAAACAACTGTCTGCCAGCGGTGAGATCGCGACAACGGAGGCCAGCAGCGAAGAGATGCAGTTGACTGTATGCTGAGCAGCTCAACAACGATCCGGGAGCAGTGCAACGAGCCCTGTGTGATGACTGGTTGCCTGCAGCGGAACGACTGCGCTGAATTCCTGCCTGCGAGGTTTGGTGAGTGCGGGACTTTCTTCTTCTGAGCTTTGCCAGGCTTTTGTTAGTGTTAGAAACAGAGCTGGTAATTGTGGTTGTCGTTGCTGCCGGGTTAGTTTGCGGCAAGACAATAGTAAGCAGTAGAGAAAGCAGCATTCAGAGCAGCCATGGATTTGTAGTCGTTGCGCAAACCGAAATTGTTGGAGCTTGCAAGAGAGTTGGGTCTGGATGTCTCAGACAAACTCAGAAAACCTGAACTGCTAAAGGCTATTCTTGAGTTAGAAGCTGAGGATGACGAGCTGTCGGAATGCCTTGAGACCATTGAGGAAAGGGAGACTGCAAAAAGACAGGAGCGCGAACTTAAAGAACAGAAAGAAAAAGAAGAGCGCGAAAGTAAAGAACAGAAAGAGCGAGAGCAACAAGAGAAAAAAGAAGAGCGTGACCGTCAACACGCTTTGGAAATGAAGCGTCTCGAGATAGAGATGGAACGCGCTCGTAATGGAAGTCAGGCACACGGTGCAGGAGAACGCGTATTGTTCAAAATGACTGACCTGATGCGGCCGTTTAAGCTTGGAGAGGACATTGGTTTGTTCCTGGTTAACTTTGAGCGAACGTGCGAGAAGCAGGGGTTCTCTCGGGAAACGTGGCCACAGCGCTTGCTCACTTTGTTACCCGGCGAGGCGGCCGACGTAGTCGCTCGCTTGGATAGAGAGGAGGCAGAGGATTTCGACAAAGTGAAATCGAGTCTGCTAAAAAAGTACCGGCTGTCAGCGGAGGCGTTCCGTCGGAAGTTTCGGGAAAATGAGAAAGGCAGAAGTGAGTCATACACAGAGTTTGCGTACAGGCTTATGTCAAACATGCAGGAGTGGCTCAAAGAAGAGAAAGCGTTTGGTGACCACGAGAAAGTTCTGCAGTGTTTCGGGCTAGAACAGTTTTATAGTCGGTTACCGGAGAACGTGCGGTACTGGGTCTTGGATAGGCCAGACGTTTGTACGGTGGCTAAAGCCGCTGAGCTAGCCGAGGAGTTTGTGACGCGTCGGGCTCGCGGAGCTAAGGACGGTCAAAAGGGTGAATTTGGCTCGAAGTTTGAGAGGCCGAAGTTCACGCCCATGAGATTAAAGAGGGACACGCGTAGTGAGGATGCGAGTGAAAGCAGTCCGACAGAACGAAAGGAGACGGCGGCAGCCAAACGCAGAAAGCGGTTCGAGATGAGGCGAGCGCGCGTTTGTTATACGTGCCAGAAGCCGGGTCACTTTTCGGCGCAGTGTCCGGAAACAACACCAAAAGTTGTGTTTTTTTCAATATGCAGCACTGACGAGAACATGAAGCTTCTCGAGCCTTACATGCGAGACCTCCTCGTGAACGGGAAAGAGTGCCGAGTGCTTCGCGATTCCGCAGCTACGATGGATGTAGTTCACCCCTCTTACGTAGAACCCCATATGTTCACGGGCGAGTGCGCATGGATCAAGCAAGCCGTGGAAGCTCATAGCGTGTGTCTGCCAGTAGCAAAGGTGCTTATTGAAGGACCTTTCGGAGCGCTTGAGACGGAGGCGGCAGTGTCATCTATGCTGCCCCCCCAGTACCCGTACCTATTTTCGAACAGGTCCGATCACCTCCTGCGCGAGAAGGGGCTTTTGTTTGGTGAAGCTAGTGTTCAGGCCTTAACCAGATCGAAGGTTCGGGAGCTCGCTGCAAAGGCGGTAGTTGCGGGGCCGACGTTATCAAACAACGAAAAAGGGTCAGAGGCGCAGCAAGCTGATATTCAGAGCACGCCCGAACTGAATAAAATTGAGTCTGTAGCGTTGAAGGCGCCAGATACTGGAGAGGAAATGCCCGATAAGGGAAAGTTAGAAGAGCTATCTACTGATTTGCTCATCGCGCCTACGTCAGACGGACTTGATAGGTTGCTAAAAGTCAGCCGGTCGGCTTTGATAGCCGAGCAAAAGAAGGATGGCAGCCTAGAAAACATTCGCTGCAATGTCAAGGAAGGTATCGCCAGGAAAAATGCGCGTTTTGTGGAAAGAGGTGGAGTCCTGTACCGGAAGCATCTAGACCGCAGAGGAGTGGAGTTCGATCAGCTGATCGTGCCTCAATGCTATCGTCAGGATCTGTTGCGCTTGACGCATGGGGGTTCGTGGTCCGGACACCTTGGAGTTAAGAAAACTAAGGACCGTCTCTTGCAAGAGTACTATTGGCCAGGGTGTTTTCGGGACGCAGACCATTTCGTGAGGACATGTGACACCTGTCAGCGGGTGGGCAAACCAGGGGACAAATCGAGGGCGCCGTTGAAATTGGTACCTATCATTACGGAGCCTTTTAGACGGCTCGTTATTGATACAGTGGGACCTCTGCCGGTAACAGCCACGGGGTACAGACACATTTTGACTGTGATCTGCCCAGCGACAAAGTTCCCTGAAGCAGTGCCGCTTAAAGAACTCAGCTCAGTTGAGATAGTCAATGCACTACTGTCCATATTTGCGCGAGTTGGTTTCCCTGCGGAAATCCAATCAGATCAGGGCACAGTGTTTACTAGCGCTTTGACGACAACTTTTCTCGAAAGGTGTGGGGTAAGGCTGTTACACAGCTCAGTGTACCACCCACAGTCGAATTCCGTTGAGAAGCTCCACTCCGTCATGAAGCGCGTGTTGAGAGCATTGTGTTTTGAACATCAAACTGACTGGGAGCTGTGTCTGCCTGGGGTGATGTTTGCATTAAGGACCGCGCCGCATGCATCTACGGGGTTTTCGCCAGCTGAGCTGGTGTACGGTCGCTCGCTTCGGTCTCCGCTTCGCATGCTTCGAGAATCGTGGGAAGGCAGGGGCGACGACCCAGTCGTGGTGGAGTACGTGCTTAAGCTCCTCGAACGCTTAAGAAGGGCACAGGAGTTGTCAGGTGAAGCAATGGCAAAGGCCCAGCAGAGGGCCAAGGTTTATTATGATCGGACAGCCAGGGCCCGTCGTTTTGAGGTGGGCGATGAGGTCATGATATTGCGCACATCGCTAAACAACAAACTAGACGTGCAGTGGGAGGGCCCAGCATGAATTGTTCAGAAACTGTCGGACGTTAACTACGTGGTAAGTCTGCCAGGAAAGCGGAAAGCACAGCAAGTTTACCACTGTAATCTGCTCAAACCTTATAGACAAAGGGAAGCAGTGGTGTGCATGATGGTAAACGTTCCTGAAGAGCTTCCGGTCGAGCTTCCGGGACTAGGCTCAGTGACGAACAGGGAAGACACCGGTCAAGTCATTAGTGACCTTATCAGTAAAGCACCGCTGTCGCCTGAGCAGAAAACCGAACTACACCAGCTATTACAAGAGTTTCAAGGTCTGTTCTCTGAGAGGCCTGGTAGGACTTCTGTCCTTACTCATGACATAGAACTTACCTCCCCAAAGCCAGTACGATCCAAGGCGTATCGGGTGTCACCCCGCCAGAACGATATTATGGAGGCTGAGGTAAAGAAAATGCTACAGCTCGGTGTTATTGAGGCAGGTGAGAGTGATTATACCTCCCCTTTGATTTTAGTTGAGGTACCGGGCAAGGAACCTCGTCCTTGCGTCGACTACCGCAGGCTTAATTCCATCACTAAGGATCAAATTTATCCGATCCCTAACATCGAGGAGCGCCTTGAGAAAGTTAGTAGCGCTCAGTTTATTTCCACCCTAGATCTTGTCAGGGGTTATTGGCAGGTTCCACTCACAGAAGAGGCTAGTAGGTATGCGGCGTTCATTTCACCAATGGGAACATTCCGTCCTAAAGTGTTGAGTTTTGGTTTGAAGAACGCGCCATACTGTTTTTCAAGCCTCATGGATAAAGTGTTGCGGGGACAGCAAGAATTCGCTTTACCGTATCTAGACGACGTAGCGATATTCTCCGCATCCTGGTCTGAGCATATGGCACACTTGCGGGCAGTGCTAACCCGCCTGCGCGAAGCGGGCTTGACAGTCAAGGCTCCTAAGTGCCAGTTAGCACAGGCCGAGGTTGTCTACCTCGGTCACGTGATTGGTCAGGGTCGTCGCCGCCCCTCTGAAATAAAAGTGGCCGCTGTGCGAGACTTTCCGCAACCGCGCACGAAGACCGATATTCGGTCGTTCTTAGGTGTCGCCGGCTACTATCAGAGGTACATCCCCAGGTACTCTGATATCGCGGCTCCCCTGACGGATACTCTAAGAAAAACAGAGCCTCAAACAGTCGTCTGGGACGAGACAAAGGAAAGAGCTTTTAGCGCCCTAAAGAGTGCCCTAACAAGCCAGCCTGTGCTACGATCGCCAGACTATACAAAAGGGTTCGTTGTTCAGTGCGATGCTAGTGAGCGAGGCATGGGCGTTGTACTGTGCTAACGGGAAAATGGAGAAGTAGAACGCCCCGTCCTGTATGCTAGTCGTAAGCTGACCAGTCGTGAGCAGGCGTATAGCGCCACCGAGAAAGAGTGTGCATGTCTCGTGTGGGCCGTTCAGAAATTGTCATGCTATCTAGCCGGCTCGAGGTTTATCATTGAGACGGATCACTGCCCTCTCCAATGGCTGCAGACCATCTCTCCCAAAAATGGCCGCCTCCTGCGCTGGAGCCTCGCTTTGCAACAATATTCCTTTGAGGTGCGTTACAAAAAGGGGAGTCTCAACGGTAACGCCGATGGCTTAAGTCGAAGCCCCTAACGTAGGAATCAGCCTCAAAATTGTTTGTTACTGATGTTTTTCTTCCTGAGGCAGGATTTTTTTTAACATATTGCTTTCGTTTAATGTTTCAAAGTGATGATATGCTTTCTAGTGCAATTTTCCAATTTGTGGACGCGTTCTGAGTGATGCTAGACTACTGTAAGGAACTAGGCAGTGGTATAACAAGGGGAAAGAGCCTGGCAGGGCTTAGTGAGGGTTGTGCCGTGCTTGCTGACTGAGCGGTTGAGTTTCAGCGTAGTTCTAACGCTTGCCGGGAACGGGAACAAGAATGTGAACTCTCCCGAAGTCACTTTGCAGTGTCCTGTGCGAACCTGAACGAGAGAACGAGGCCTTCTCTGTGCGCTGCGCTCAAGAAACGTCGAGGGACGCCCGACTTCGGTTATGAGCATCATCGAGCGACATCCCTCCGGACAGCGGATGCAGTCCCCTGTCCATCGGGATCTCCTTCCCCCGGCGGGGCGGTCTGTTACGTTTCGCCTACGACGTGCGGTTTAGCCGGCGCGACTGCAACAAAGCGGCAGACATTTTGGCCCGTTCGGCGTCGCCGCTACGCTCCCCGCCAAGCGCGTCCAGGCATGTTCCGATGCCACGTGTCTTCATGTGCGTGTGTGAGTGTATGTGCCATTGTGCCCGACCAGAGGCGCTACGAGAGTAGAAGTCACCTTCTCCTCCCAGTCATTGTGCCCGACCAGAGGCGCTACGAGAGTAGAAGTCACCTTCTCCTCCCAGCCATTGTGCCCGACCAGAGGCGCTACGAGAGTAGAAGTTACCTTCTCCTCCCAGTCTTTGTGCCCGACCAGCGGCGCTACGACAGTATGCGTCACCTTATCCCATTGTACATTCACGTGCTCGTCTATTGAGGGGTTCCTTCTTGCCCTCAACTGCGAGAGTATAAAAACAGCTGCCCCCGGACGCCAAAAAGAGGGCTCCGATTTCTTCTGTTGAGAAAAGTGCTCTCCCGTCTCTCTACTTCGGTCAACCTGACCGCCAACTCTTTGCGATGTTAAAATAAACAAGTTGTTTTGTTGTTACCAGTCGACTCATGCTTTGCCGGGACCTTCGGATGCTTCCAGTTGTACCCCAGGCCGCCAGGCCAACGCTACCCTTGGGGCTTGCGACCCAGGTGCAACCACGGGCGTCAGCGCCGAGTTCCCAACAAGTCGTACCAGCGGTACGACCACAACAACCGTTGCCATCGCTGGGATTCAAACAGTGGTGTCTCCGGCAACCACAAGTGCGGCTCTCCATTACAGAAGTTGGAAAGAAGTTCGACCTGCCGACGTGTGCCCTGAATCACACCGCTCTACATCTGCTGCGTAATTCCTACTGCAATCGAGTTCACATTTATATAGATGACTTTTTGACTCTAACCAGCTGTACTGGTGCGGTCGGTATTCCGTCGATGTCAATCTGCAAGAAGTTCAAGATCAGCCACGTCACAACATCGACAGGGTCCGAACTTGCCTCCATCGGTAGCTCAGTGCTGTATGTGCAGCAACAGTCACCAAATCGCTGGGCTACATTCTGTAATTCAAAGGCAGCCCAGCGATCACTCTTATCAGCTCTGCGCCGTGACCCACAGGAACTATTTATTTATTTATTTATTTATTTATTTATTCATTTATTTATTTATTAGTATACCCTCAAGACCCAGAGGGCATTACAGACGGGATGGGTACAATATAAATACAAACCAAAACAATAGCAAAGATTCAAAGGGAAAGAATCACCGCCCCTTCCAGTGCGTCAGGATTTTCGCTTTTGTGTGCTTCGCGTGGTGAGCATATTCTAGGAGTGCTTTTTTTTCGGTTCTCCCAGTGTTTTGCGCGTGAGGCCGGCCCTACGACGAAGAGCCCGTTCACGAGCCAACTCTCACTGACGCTCGTGGTAGGCAGCTTCTCCATCAGGAGTACACACTACTCGTGGTCTTCCCATAATTGTAGCTGGGATGGAATGTGCGGACCCACTAATCCAAAGCTCCGTATATTGGCTGCAAGGCCCACTACTGGAGATGCGGGCGCTGCAATCGTTTTGACGATTGGTTGAATTGGTTCGATGACTGACGTCCTTGTGTTCCTTAATAAGGTTACACACACGTTCGGCTGCGACGGTGAGAATGACGTCAGTGACGGTATGCCCGCAGTCCGCTGTTGTCGCTTGCGTTCGATGTTTCGAGTTTGTTCGGTGGCGTGGTTGGCAGCATCCGCCCGGCATTGCCGCTTGCGATTCTTCAAAATTAAATTGCTTCAAAATTAAATATGTCCGTCACGTAAGACAATGAATGTCTCATACCCCCTTAAGCAATGGCTCACACACCCGTAAACGCGGCCTGGCCATTGCGACGACAGAAGAGCGGTGAAATTCTACGCTGGAATGACGAGCGGCAAGGGAGCCAGCTGTGGACGACGAACGCGGGAGCAGTGGCACGAGCGCGGTAGCGCCGAAGGGCGCCAACGAGCCAGCTGTGGAAGAAGACGACCGCGCTCGAGCCATTGCTGATGGCGATAGTTTTGGCCAACCCCGACTACGACGGCACAGGGTCCGCTTAAACAGCTTCGCTGTAGAACATTAGTTTGCAGCTACATCAGAAAGTGTACAGTAATTACTTGAACAACGCTTGGTCCTCAGTGGCAACGACGGAGGGGCGAAGCTGATTCCACTCTCTACTTGGCTTCGGAAGAAAAGAATGTAAAAAGAGATTAGTGCGGCACTAAGGGATGGCTGCTTTATTTGGGTGGTCAACACGTGATGAAAAGTAAGCAGGTTCTGAGGTGAATTCCTATCATAGTGCTTTATTATGGAAGAAAATTTTATGAAAAGGCAAGAGACTGGAAATTTTTCTTCTCATTAGCAGGGCTGGAAGGTCAAGAGTGCATTTCATCAAGGTGACACTGGCAGTACGAGCATAATTATTCAGTATAAATTCAGCTAAACGGTTCTGGACAGATTCTAAGGTGTCAATTGACGTTGAGTGAGTTGGGTCCTATATGGCGGAAGTGTACTCGAGCTTTGGGCGGATTAATATTTGATATAGCTGTAGTTTAAGGTGTGCTGGCACTTGGCGAAAGTTTGGCGAAAGTAACCAACAGTACTATTAGCGTTGTTAGTGATGTAGGTAATGTGAAAGTGCCATGTTAATTCATTCGATATGTAAACACCAAGGTATTTGTAAGTACTAACCTGCTCTGATTTCGTTCTATTCAATCTGTAGTTAAACAGTTCAGAAATGTTTAAAAAGAACGAGATTGCCATACTTTTACGTTTAGTTACGTTATGGATCATTATCCAAGTAGTACACCAGTGAGAAACGCGATTTAGGTCGGCTTGAAAAAAGTAGTTGTCGTTTTTTTTGTTGTTGTTATTCTATGGTACAGGGCACAGTCATCGGCAAACGCTTTTATGGATGACATAATGTTAGGCGGAAGGTCATTGGTATATATTAAAAAGAGCAAAGGACCTAGTACTGAACTTTGCCGAACGCCAGATTTAACTGCACAGGGATGTGAGGAGTAATCTAGCTGTTACGTACTGAGTGCGGTTAGTCAGAAAGCATTCTATTCATTTCAGAATATTGGGGTCGATGTTCAGTGTACTGAGTTCAATAGTAATAGTTGGTGCGACACTTTATCAAAGGTTTTTTCGAAATCTAGAAGCATACAATCAACCGGAATTCTATAATCCAGTGCTAAGATGACGTCATGCGTAAAAGACAGAAGCTGAGTTTTGCACGAGTGGTGCTTACGAAAGCCGTGTTGAACCTGCTGAAGTATGAGTTGGTTTCAAGAAATGTTATACGGTTATAATAGATTACATGCTCAAGTATCTTACAGGGGATACTTGTTAAAGAATTTGGTCGGTAGTTTAAGGCAGAGTGTTGATTACCGGATTTAAAGACCGAAATCACCTTTCCCACCTTCCAATCAAGTGACAAAGTGTAGCTCTGGAGAGACTGCATGAAAGTGTGACAAAATTATCGAAGAGTCCACTTCAGTGTTTTTCAGAAATTTCTCATTTATGTCATCAGTACCGCAGGCAGGCGACAGCCTAAGTTTCCGGATTAAGTTAACTCCTTAAAATTCAATCACGAGAAAATTCACTGGAAAAAAGCCCGCTGTCGCATCGCTGCGGCACCGAAACTGCGCGTGAATCCGAAAAACATTGCGAAAAAAACGTCGTTAAGAACGGAAACGCATTCTTCGTTGCGCAGTGCATGGCCATCGGTATCAGTAAGGGTTACGGTGGTGTCTTTCATTGTTTTAACAGATTTCCAAAGCTTGGATGGGTTAGTAGACAACAGCGAGGGAAGCGTAGTGTTGAGATAGTCACTCCTGGCATTTTTGATAGACGAGCAATATGCGGGGAAGAGCTCCGCGATAAGTGTGCCAACGAAAAAACACTGCTGCCGAGCCTTGCAGAACGGAAGAGGCATTCTTTTGTCTTATTTAGAAGCATTTTTAGGTTTCTTGTAAAGCCTGGCGGCTCGCTGCTTTTTTTATGTAACTTGTAGTGGTACGTGCCTGTCGATTAATGAAGCGACTTTGTCTCTAAAAAAGGCTCCAATTCTGCTCGACTGACCTGTCAGAAAAGGTAGGCATATAATTATCGATGAACTGTTCCAGTTCTTTATTTCTTGCTGCATAGTCTCCTTTCTTGTAGTTTCTCGGTAACAGTAGTTCGGGGTGAAATGTCAACGTTTAAAGTAAATTCAAGGCAGCGTTGGTCGCTAACATCAGGAAAATAGCTCAGTAAGTGCACTAAGTTTGGTGTCGTGGTCAGGATCAAAGCCAGCACGTTAGCAGGCATAATGCCTACCCTTGCTGATTTGGTGACCAGTTGAGTTAAATTGAAATCTAAACATAAATTAGCAAATCATTTATTCTCGACGGTCGTCTCAGTGTTCGCAGGGCTGGTACCTGACCAATCATTTTCCGGAAAGTTAGTCTCCTAACAGAGACAAGGGAGGACGCGGAAACTGTATCACTAATGAGTTCAACACTTCGTGTAATTCATTATAAAAATCAGGTGTCGCGTTGGGCGGCCTGTAGCACACGCAGAAAAAAGCGCTTTGATGGCGCAAAGGGATGTTCGCACAAACAAGCTCCTAAGCAAGAATTCACTGGTATCATATGTGACGCTAGGTTATCGGCTACTGCTATAAGTACACCTGCCCCCTTCTCCGGTGTGATGATCACATCGATAGGTGGTGTATTTTTTTTTTATCGCAGTCAAATAATTTGCTACAGGCTACTTCGGGAGAAAGCTATGTTTCTGTAAGCACCACAACGTCAGCACAGCATGAGTCAACGACAGCCGATAAAGTGTCTCGCCCATTGGTTATGCTTCGGACATTTGATAGCAGCAAGGATATACTTCGAAGAACAGGGGACGTGAAGTTTGCGGTTTGTACTAGGACAAGGACGTGGGACGACCTGCGGACGTAGAAGCGAACGCGAAATCATTCGTAATTGGTGGCAGAGGTATGATTACACTACCATCAAACTATGGATAGAGGCCACGACATTTTATTTCAGTGACTACCTGGGCACTGCAACCTCACTCCATGGCAATGAAAGTGCCCACAAAGTTGACTGTGAGGCGCATGGAAAATGTGAAATCACCACGGTACCATTGTCGAGAACGGATGCAGCGCGGCACCTCAGCGGACTTGCCCATATTATTACTCCAAGAAAATGGAATGCGCCAGAGTTCACCAACCGGCGCCTATGTGCGATGGACCTTCATATGAGATTACAATTTTCACCCGCTTTTACTCGACGGGCAGAAACGTTACTGTACCGCCTGAAAGTAGGAGTTTCTTTCGCAAACGCCTGTTCATTCCTAATTGGAGTGGCGGACGGTGCCGATTGCAGCACACGTGGTGTTGGAGAAACGGTGAAACATGTCCTCTGTGACTGCCCAACATACGCAGATGAGAGGAGTGTCCTTCGGGCAGATTAAGAGCACTTAGATGACATGCCTTTCACAGAAGATCTTGGCGCCATGGCCTCGTTCCTCTGCTATGTGCAAGGCCACAAAAGCGCCGCTGCTTTTCTTGAAATGCACCAGCCTATATGACCGCTTGTGAATCTCTCAGCGATGAACGCTTGATCGTGTGTGTACCAGTGCAAAATGTGAACTTCTGTCCCCCTTTTCCTCTTTCAACCCCCCTTTGCCCCTCCCCCAGTGCAGGGTAGCCTATCGGGCTGGGCCAGGCTCATCTCCCTGTCTTTCACTTATGACTTCTCTCTCTCTCTTTCTCTCCGTCAAAAACTTACTGTGTGGCAACTTACGTTCACTTGCGCGAAGTCTTTCGACCGTGGGTCATATTACTCACGGGTAGAATACCTCGTTCAGGTGATACCGGGTGTCAGGTTTTCATCAGCGCGATACCACGTGAGAGGTGGGTAGCTCCTCCGCTTACAATCACCCGTCAGCTCACTCAGTGGACTTCTCCTGCCATTTGTCGGCGCGGAACAGCTCGAGTGTTGCGTTAGAGAGGCGTCAATTGCATAAATACAAACGCGAGCAGGCGGAAACAACAGTACACCCCTCACGAGTAACCATCCATGCCCGAGTGATATACCGCATCTCTGTATATAGCCATTCGCGTAGCATAGAATTCCGTGTGCGAGGCTGAATCATCTCATGTCACGCACACCATCAGCAAGAGTAGAAAATGCCAGATCGTCCATCCTCAGAGGAAACGTCTCATTAGTGTTCAAGCATTCATGGCAATCTAAATTCGGCAAAAAGACCTGCAGACTAATCTTTCGATGACAGCATGTCTGCTCACTGCGTCATACTAGCCATTTTTCCCGCATAATGCTCAAATTATAGCGAACTAAATACTGAATCAGGCGTTGCCCCTAAAAGTGAACGACCCTGTGCACGCGTTCTTGTTTGTCACATGTATTCCCTTTCGCGCCGATAGTACATACAGCGCCGCGTGTCTTGCGGTGCCGACTAGCACGACACAGCTCGCGCTCAGCCGCGCTGCGCTTCGTCAGTGTACGCATGCACGATGGCTGAAGCGAGCCGAACGCGGCGGAGTCACGGCGACGCGTTTTTCTCCTCTACTGGACCGCGACCCGCGCCGTTGTCCAGTGCGCGAAGGCGCGGCGTGAACGCGCACTTTCCGGGTCAGCCGGGACCTTGGCTTCGCTAGAGCCTGTTACGTCACTGCTGCCGAAACGCCACTGCCACGATCTGCTACACCTATAGCAGGGCGTACGCGGGGCCGTGCACAGCCGTGTCGTCTCACCGAAGCAGCCTAGCCGGCCCATGTGGCGTGTAGATTGCCGCGATCAAAGTCGCGAGCAACGCGTGATTGCCAGAGTTGTGCGGATAAGTGGCTCGAGCAAGCCCAGCGTCTCGGCTGTGCTGCGCATGGACACAGCTGCCTGCCGCGGGGCGGTCGTGCTGCTAAGGGCCCGCGAGTACGCTTGCCTATAAGACGCGCTTCGCCAGCGAGAGCTGGAGCGCTGACGCAACGGGCACATACTCGTGGAAAAGTGAAAAGCTGTAATAACCTCGGAACGCCTGAGCCTGCTTCCATCGTTTAATAAGGAGACCGCGCACACACACGAAGCGAAGTAGATCCGTGTTTTGCATAAGCGCGCCTCGTCCCTGCAAGGGAAGGAAGTATCTATTTTGTTGGATCCGACCTATCGTTTCTGGTGAGCTATAAGCGAGCCCTGCACAAACGCCCCCGCACGCACAAAAGGGCGCGCCCGTGTGCGATTCAAACGTGCAACGTTTACTTGTAAACGTCGTCTGGTCGGGAAAATCATTTACCACTTCGTCAATGTTTTATTTTGCAAGGTGGAACTGCGCACAGTGTGGCAATAGCTAAACCGCCAAACTACGGTGCTTAACGCTCCGCTAACTAGACTAGTCAACTAGATATAAATGGGGATTAAGAGTTGTTGAGCCATTGCGGAATAATATGGGCATTATCCGTATTATGAGCACAGGATGTTGTGAGATTCGTTCACCTTTTGCAGACCTCGGTGTCGTTAAAAGTCCGAAAAGATAAGGGAAATAGAGAAAGGCTGGTCCAGTAAGACGACTGCGGAATAAATAATATTTTGTATAGACAGCCCAATCACGGGCGCATGCACATTCCCCATTCAGACGACCCGGCGCGGCACGAACCCTTCTTTTTAGTTAGATATAATTTCGACGGAAAATACGATTTTAGGTGGCATGCATATATAATAACTAACTGAGTATCGATGTATTCGACTCGCTATTGGAAACGCTTCTGTGCCAGTAGGCGTAAAAGATATCTGTAGCCTAATGTTCATTGCAATTATTCGTAGGAAGATTCGATTATGATTTGTGCTAAAATTTCAGCGAATGAAAGTGTCCGTTCATAAATATATGCAGAGGTTGTTCTTTTTTTCGGCGCGTTTTTTTAAAGCCCACCGCGTGCCGCGCTTCGCAGTGCCATGTGCGTAATCAGGGGCGGCTTGCACGAACATTTAGTAACGAAAATGATAACGGATTAAAGAACGCGTCCTTAAATTTGTTATTGTTTTCGTTACTGAATGTTCGTGCAAGCCGCCCCAGGTAACTTCAACGAAGTTTACGCCAGTTATTTCGGTCTGCGGAGACATTTTGAAACGTACAGACACGTAAGTAGACTTCTATGACGATTCCCTTCAACTTCCCCATATAATTATGTACCAGAAAGCTTGTAACTAAGAAGTTATTTTTTACAATTGGTTTAATTAGTGGTGAATCACTTGGATTTTTCTGGCCAATGATGTCCCCTTGGGCAGACAATTCCTCTCGATTCGAGTAAATTTTGTAGCTTTTTTTTTGTTTCTTCGTTTTAAAGCCTTCGAAGTAAAAAAAAAATGATACTAAAACACTCTGTATATGCGGTGCTGCCTGATGCCCTATTAATGCTGTGGTCGAAAACGAAGTCTTGCTTGACCATTTCCTTCACTCAATAATTTACAAGCGCTTGTCACTCTATTAGCTTGGGTACAGTTAACTAAATTTCGGGTCCTCGAAAAGCGGGACCAAATAGTTTTATCTGAATCATTCAATTAACCTTCCCTCTCATCTCCAGGATCCATTAAAGAATGTTTCGCTCTCTCTCTCTCTCTCTCTCTCTCTCTCTCTCTCTCTCTCTCTCTCTCTCTCTCTCTCTCTCTCTCTCTCTCTCTCTCTCTCTCTCTCCTCTCTCTCTCTCTCTCTCTCTCTCTCTCTCTCTCTTCTCTCTCTCTCTCTCTCTCTCTCTCTCTCTCTCTCTCTCTCTCTCTCGCTCTGCTGGATCTTTTTTACTTGCGCATTTATCTGGTTTGATTTGTCAATAACGCACTATACTTTCTTCTTATTTTCCCTTTTTCCACCTTCCTGTTTTTTATTTCTCTCCTTTCTTATTGCGTTGATTTGATCCGCCCAATTCTAGGCCTGGATCAACACCGCGCTAAACAGTGCACGAGTGACTGCGCATTATATTTTGCCAGCTATCGCATCACTGCTTCGTATTACGGGCGAAATTGGTTTTTCCTAAAAGGAAATAATCTGTCTCTTCGTTTGAAAGCCAAGTGTAGGCAAGTTAGCTGTTCGTAATTCAAAAAAACTGCACAAAAAACGGTGATGCGACTATTCGGTTTATTTCACTCAACTTCAAATATCCGTGTTCGCGCATGTTACATGTACAGCTCTTTCCTCGGCGTGCATATTGCAATCATATAAAACCATTCGGTCTCAATGTTATGCGGAGGAAAATATCGGAAGATACACGGGGTGTTCGTTTTCAAGTTTTCTGGAATTTTTAAAGATGGCCTGTGGCAGATAGCATAATTCTTTTCCTTGAGATGGATTATGCGAAAAGGCGGACATTACTAGCCCGAGAAATTGAAACACATGTCCAGCTACTTAAAAAGATCACTAATGAACTTCTTAATTACCTTACCGCGTATATTCTTATTTAATCATTGTAGCCGCTGAATTTACAAGACGTATCAACTTGAAATGAATCTCCAGGATGACGCCAGTTTCGATATATTATTTCCCAATGTGTGGGATGAAATACATGCGCGTTCCAGTTACTTTCGTGCTTCAATGCATAAAAGAATGTGTTGTTGAAAAAGTAAGTGAAAAAAACAGCGTATATTAACTGAGAGTTTGATGGCGAGTATCTCCAAACCGGTGTCATGCTGGACATTCCTTCCAAGTAGATACAGCTTGCAAACTCACCGGCTACAATTCGTAAAATAGTAATATGTGCCGTAAAGTAATTAAGAAGTTCATTAGTGAACCTTTTCTATTAGTTGATTATGTGTTTCCATTTCTCGTGAAAATGATGTCCGTCTTTCTGAATAATTCAGCTTAAAGACTAGAATTCTGTTTCAGCAACAGGCGATCTTTAAAAATGCCTGAAAACTTAGACATGATCACCCCGTATATGCACGCATTTCTCTGGCGATCAATATCCGTCTACAAGAGAGAAAGCGGAAAAGAAGCAAGAGGAAAAGCAGGAAGCTTAAACAGAGAATAAATCTGCTTTGTTTGCTACCTTGTGAGGGAGCTGGGTCTTTCACAATCCTCCCCTCACTGGCTTCTTATTCCCAAATGGTCCAACCTCAGGTCTATTCGAAGCTCAAATAGTTGTTGTAGAATGCTTTTCAGCCAATGGGGCTCGACTGTCGTTCGCAGTACCTCTTTTGTCTGTGTGAAATGGGATGTCTTGTGCTGTGCCTTCCTCTCTCTCTCTCTCTCTCTCTCTCTCTTTATATATATATATATATATATATATATATATATATATATATATATATATATATATATATATATATATAAGCGGGCGGGCATGGTATTTCTGCAGTCAATTGATAGTTCTTTTTTTCTTTCTCATTTGTATATTTATTCGTTACAGTAAAAAATGAGAAGGATGAAGAATATGGGGATGCAAAAGTAAGCACTTTAAGAGGACAGTCACTCCAGCGTGCAGTCCCAGCCCTTAGCATAAGCCTGTCATGCTTAAAAAGTAGAGCAGAACTTTTAAACCTTGCAGTGTAAACATCCATCGTGACCACAAGCCTAGAACTATTATGGGCGAAGAGTTCCGTCTCTCATTCTATAGCCCAAAACCTTTTCCGCAAGAAAATTATTGCACCCCACTTTGCCCCCAACGACTAGGGTCTTTACTTCGGAGCAAGAGTGTCACGTTCAAAGCGCTACTGCGACAGTAGACAGGAATGCTGCGGCTTGCTGTTGGTTCCAGGGTCATCGTCACCGCGTGCCTCGGGGTGGGGCGGCCTAATTTATGTAGGCCGCCTGTTGCTGCCACGACGACCTTTGGTTTTGCTCAAGGCTCACCTTCGCTGAACAGAGGGACCAACGTTTTGCCGGAGCACACGAAGATCGTCGTCCAGGCCTGTCACATGGTGCCAGCCTTTATGTTTTCTGCAGCGTACCAGACGATCACTTTCGCACTCTTAAGCGTAAACATAAAGCACCCTGGCATTGAGCCTCAGGACAACTAAGCCGCACTGGCGCCAGCGTTTCGAATGCGCTAGGTGGCGACGACGAGGAACGACAACGGTGTTCAACCGTTGCCGTAGATAAGGACGTCTAAATTGTATTTAAAGCCTCGTCGGCAGTTCTTTAGTCGGAATCGCCAAGCCAAGTGCGTGTACGACAACAACACTGCTTTCTCACACTTCCGCTACCGCTGAGTATACGGCGTGACATTTCGAAGGTTGCTATAAAACCCGTATGACTTGCTATACGTATACGCATTGTATGTGACGCTGTGCAGGATGCTGTCGTGCTCCCTGTAGTCTGCAGCGCGCGATATGTGCCTGCAGTACTTGCTGATTGAGTCAAAGCCCGCGCGCGACAGCGGCACCCATACAAGTGAAGCAATTTAGAAAATATACAGGCTCTCCACTACCTTACACTTTTCTTTTTTTCTTCTTTTTCTGCTAACCTGCCGTGGTTGCTCAGTGGCTATGGTGTTAGGCTGCTGAGCACGAGGTCGCGGGATCGGATCCCGGCCACGGCGGCCGCATTTCGATGGGGGCGAAATGCGAAAACACCCGTGTACTTAGACTTAGGTGCACGTTAAAGAACCCCATGTCGTCGAAATTTCCGGAGTCCCCCCCTACGGCGTGCCTCATAATCAGAAAGTGGTTTTGGCACCTAAAACCCCATAAGTTAATTTAATTTAATTTCTTTTTCAGCTGATGTTTAACGGCGCATTACATTCATTGGAACGTGCGCTCACGCGTATGCCCATCACTGCGTCGCATGTCATGCCTGGCGCTACTGTCCGGCGTGCGCATGCCGTCCGTAGCCAGCGGCACCGCGGCCAATCCTGCTTCCTCTTCTTGATCCGGCCGACTTTGTTAAAAACGGTGCATTTTTCTGGAAAAGAAAAATAATAACTTCTCAGATGAAGCGTCCATACAACCAGCTAATCTCGTGCCTAAAGCGCATGCACGAAACGCTGTTCCTGGAGTGCAGTATAGACAGCGTTTACAATATCGGAGGTCTGGCATCCATTTCATGCATGCTTCGAAGACACTGAGTTGCGGCGTAAAAATTAAGTGACTATTCCTTCCCCGTACAAGGCACCCACACGGGACAACTGCCAGCAGCTACGGCAAGGCCATATCCTCCTGCAGATGTTGAATTCCCCACCGCCCAATCCTGTTTGTTCATTAATCTCACGTGTTGTGCCAGTCAGCACACATCTACAGCAATCGCTTCAATATCCAAGCACTCCGTCGGTGAGTCTCAGCCTTCGGGCTTGTGTAATGTCCAGATTTCGCTATCTTCCTCAACTAAAAAAAAAACTGCTTTTTCTGAGGGTGCGACACGAGCGCACGATGCGGGGGCCCCAAAAAGCGAGCCCGAAAAAGTGGTCAGGGACGTAATAAATGAGGGGAGCGAGCCGTTCTCGTGTACACCTACGGACGGGCATGCGTGCCCGTTCGCTCGCCCGAGATAAGCAAGAGTGGGGTGCATTCAAAACGAGTTTAATAGCCCCAAGGATTGAACTCGTGCAGTCATATTTTAATTACTTTTGGGTTGCTTCGCAGTTTCCGGCTGAAAACAGGAGTCGGTCTGAGCCATTTCGGTAGATATGCTTTCCCTCGCGTACTCACGAGAACACGACGGTGATATTATAGGCGCGCATCTTAATTAAAGGCGAATCGCCGTGAATCACGATGGAGACGTTATTTTCCGAGCGAGCGGAGATGCGCCTACTTCCAAAGAGTTTGCGGCGAGGAGTTTGTGCAACCGTGAGGAAACTCTCGCCACCTAGAGGTAAATGCCCGCAGGTGCTATTCGAGGCCGCATGACGGAGAGATGGAACTGTAGTGCCTCTCAAAGGCGTTCTAATTAAATGTTACTCGGGCTCTGGCTGAAGGGCGCCCTGCGAGGCTCTGAGCTTATGCTCGGCGTTAGAAGAGAAGCATTGACGTTTATTGTCAGCAGTGAAAGCCTGCACACACGGGAGCCGCGGATGAAGCTCGTACCTTGAGCGTGCACCCTGCATGCTATCGAGAACGGGAATAAATTGGTCGGACACACAGTGCGCCACGCGCCGTCACGCCTCGCGCAGCCTTATCTCTTTCTTTCGTCTTCCGTTTTCATCTTGACACCCATGGTGGTCAGAACTCTGCTCTTGAAGGTGGTACGGGTAGCCTGAGAGCTAGCTAGATTATACTCTGCTTCACGATAACACGTAATCGGAGAGGCGGCTACTATATTTAGGCGTGCTCGGGCACTATAGAGAATGAGTAGTCGACGCTCTCACGCGGCTGAACACGCCGCGGACACGTAAACGTGCATGATCGCGTTCCTGGTTGGCTGACTCCAGCTGTAGCTTGCGCTTATGTGCCGCATTGTTGTGAAATAGTCAGAAACTGTGGCGTCTGTCTTTTATTTCGTTCTCGACAGACAGACGCCGCAGTTTCCTCACGGCTGCACAAACTCCTCGCAGCAAACTCCTCGACTTTTGTCTGTCTGTCTGTTTCCCTGTTCGACGACGGCATTCTCAGGATACTACTGTCGCGTTTTCGGGTCTCCAGCAAAGTCGCTGACGGCTATCCCATTTATTAAATATCTGTTACAATGTGATCACGTGGGCCACTGCACCAATGCTTTAGCTGACTGTCTAGTTGAACCATGCATCTGGTTCAGAATTGACTTCGAAAATCAGAACTGTAATCATGAAGCTTTACGACATCAAATATGGCAGATGCGATAGAGAGTAAGCGACTTTTGTGGATATTAATAGAAGACAACAAATACTGATGTATGCGGTCAGCGATCGAACCGCTGCTGTATATATGTATGCCCTCTTAGCTAGGGAGGATAAGGATGGATGGCTCCTGTGTTCAGACGTGAACGCCCCCTCCGTGCCGTAACTATAAAAGCGTTCCACTTTCTTGCATACGTCTACAGGAAGTTAACACGCTCCATTTCTGTGACACTGCGTTTAGAGGCATATTACAAACAAATCACGCGAATCAATGTGCAGCGTTAATTACAGAGTACAACAAAATACTTCAAAAGCTTGTTTCATTCATTACATAATATACGTCAAGAGTAGTCTGAATTGGCGCGAATGCCACTGCTTTATACTATTCATGTTCCCGTTCATTCACATGGCAAAATTGTTTGCGAATTTCTACAAGTTTTTTTTTCCGATACTGTCCAACATCTAAATTAGGGGCCGAATTCACAAAGCTTTCCGTTCCTGCGTGCTACTGGACATTGTTTGAGCCGTGTCAGCTAACCATAAGTTTAACAATCACTACTGGCTGCACCTGCTCTTACGAACAGCTGTAGCCTAAAAATTTCGGGCCGAACCATTCACATGGTGGCGGATTAGCCAGCGAAGCTGTCGATCGCAGACCGAGCTACTATGACCAAGCTCCACGTCCAGAAACAGTCTCTTGAAATTGGAATTGGTTCGTAAGAGCAAATGCCAACCAATCCTGATGCTGGAGGGAAAATGCACTTTCTAAAAACAGCGTTGTAAATTTTTCCCTTGGTATATAGGCTTACAGGTGGGTTTGATGGGAACTAGTTGCTTAGCAACGTGCTAAATGCGCCAAAATTGACACAGTTAGTGGACTAAGTGTGATGGGCTGCCCACAGCACACTTCTCTATCGATCACGGGGTTGGTGTGCACCAGCTATTGGGGGTCGCTAGGTCGAGACATTTTTCTTCCATGATAGTTTGAATGATAGGCCACCGCTTGTCATGCTATCGTCTGTGGAGCGAAAGCGTCACATATAATTAGTTATAGACGTGCTGCGACAAGGCACGACGTTTTTCTGCAGATCGCTCAGCAGATCACCTGATGTAGGACATAGCCTTCAGTAAAATGGTGCCATGAAAGCCAATCGCAAGGCGAAAACTACCAGAAATGGCGCTCAACCAATCGGGTAGCGCATACCTCACACTCTAAAGCTCCAGCCATCGCCACAGAGGGCCAAAAATCATCCGCGGCATCTTCAAGGATGAAGTGCGTAAGTGGAGCTACTAAAATGTGATCGGATACTTTGTACTTTTTCTGCTAGGGGCGCTCAACGCGGCTAAATATGCAGCAATAAGTAACCTGCCATGAGTAACTTTCGAAGCGAGATCAGGATGCCTTAGAACACGCACGTATAAAGCATATTAACTCTATGCTATAAAGCGAGATATAAGAACGAACAAGAAGCATATGCTTGCTGCGGTAAGGTAAGGAAGCGATGGAGCATGTTTTACTAGAATGTGAAGATATCTGCCCAGCGGTAGATTTAGGCACCAATGGCCTCCTTGAAGCCCTTGGGTTCAGGGAGAGCAGGGAGAGAGAGAGAGAAGTGGTTCTTGTGGGGAAAGGAGGAAAGGCTAGCACTATCTTCTGCAACCCATGCGGGAGCACGGCTCAGCGCCAGCAGGGTTGGGGCGATGGGAGCAAAGGAGAGAGAGGGTAGGAGGGAGAAAGGTCATCTTAGCAGCATCAGAGCAGCCCGGCCGGGAGGGCCCAGTGGATTCGACCGGAGGGGTAGGCTGGTGATAGATCGTATAGGAGGTGGCCCAGCAGAAGCGAAGTTGTGGCGGATCAGGAAGCCAGGGGTGGTGGGATGCCCGTTAGGCTATCCGTCTTTGTAGAAATTTCCTAGTCTCGCCGAGAGCCCCGACGAGTCGAGGTAGTCGACGACACTTAGGAAGGCTGGTAGCTGATTACGACAGGGGAAAAGGATATCTTCCTGTCATGAACATGGGAGCCCCAGGCGGTGGAACTCCTGCAGAAGTCGGCCGCGGTGCTGCAGGTGAGCAGAGCAGGCCAGCAGGAGGTGCTCCAGAGTCTCTGCAGGAGGCACAGGCTGGCGAGGTGGCTTTCCCAAGGCGGTGCCGGTGGGCTGCAGTCCAGTAGCAGCCAACTCGCAGTCGGAGCAGCAACGAGGCATCCCTTCGTGGAAGACCGTGCTGTGGAAGAAGCCGTGGAGGCCGGCCCAGGGATACCCGTTTGTCCGGGTGGCAGGCGATGATGTGCCGGCGCAGCCTGTTTCTCGAGAAGTCTGCGGCCGTTACAGCAGGGTCGAGGGGGACGCTTGAGTGGTGGGCACTCTTTGCAAGAGTGTCCGCCTCTTCATTGCCCGGTATCCCCACATGTGCCGGTAACCAATGCAGGGATAGTGCGCATCCTGCGTCCTGAAGGGCCGCCAGTCTTGAAGAGAGCAGAGCAACCCCAAGGCTAGCCCTGTCAGGGCTCTGCAGGCAGAGCAGCGCCGCCTTGGAGTCGCAGAAGATGACTGCCGGGACCACTGGTAGCTCCGCTGCCAGTAGATCCACAGCAAGGTGAAGTCCTGCTAGCTCTGCTGCGGTAGAGCTTGCATGTCACGGGAGACGGCACAGCTTGCTCTTTTGTAGGGCCGGTGCCACGCAGGCTGCTGTGGATGAGCCCGTCTCCGGTATCACGGATCCATCGACGAAGATGTGAAGGTGGTACCCAAGTCTCTCTTGGAGGAGAGAGGCTGCCGTCTGCTGTAGGGCACATGTTGGGGAACGGTTCTTCGAGACACCTCGCACCTCCGTCGAGATAGGGATTGGTGGTCGATGTGGTGGGCGAGGCTGTACAGCGTTTGCAGGCGTGTCTCCTATGACTTTCTTATAGAGTCCACACAGCCGTCCCATGTGTGATACTGGCCGGGAGCGTAGGCGGGTCAGGAGTGCTTGACCATCTGCGGCATGGTGTAGGCGATCAATGTGTCGTAGCCTCTGTTGCAGGAAGAGTAGTCACAGGGGCCAGGCACCTGCCTCAGCAAGAGTGGCGGTCACTTGTGAGGTTCGGGGAACGCCAAGACAGAGCCGTATTGCTGACCGGTGTTGCAGCTCCAATTTACGCAGGCGGAGGGGAAGGGCTGCAGCGCCACAAGAGGGAGGGCATACAGTAGCCGTGAAGTGGCTGCAGCTTCAAAAAGCTGCAGGGCCCACCTGGTGGTACAGCTCTGTTCACGGGCAAGGAGCTGTGAGATCGGCTTGCGGACCCGAAGCTTCTGGGCGCACAGGGCCTTGGTAGCCGGCAGCCAGGTCAGCCGATGGTCATTGCGCAGCCCCAGGTAAGTGACTGCCTTGCTCCATGGGATCTGAACGCCCTCCAAGCGCAGCCGGGCAGCTGAGCGGTGGGCCGCTGCTCTGGGATGCAGCAGCAATACCATCATGTATCACATGATCCCTAACAACGATAATTTGTTACATGAAAATGCAAATAAGTTTAAAATGATCAAAAGCACTCAATGCAATTTAGAGGAAATTGCACTTCATGGTGACTGAATCTCTGGCAGTCACTCTTACGTGGTTTATGAACAAAGTTAGCATGAAATCAATAACTAAGCTAGCCCTGCACAGTAAGATAAGAAATGCTAGAAAAGACAAGCTCACACAACCGGCCTACTCCACTCTTCACAAACATGACAAATCACTAAAAACAATTTTTCTTTCTCTTGAAAGACCAGATGAAAAACCTCAGCACGGTGTGCTCCCAGAAAGCTTTTGAATTATACTCGCAGAATATTAAGTTCACTTAACATTCAACCAGTTAACACTGGACGAGCAAGGGAAGCCACAGCGTGGGACCTTGTGTTCGTCACGGCCCTCACCAATGTGTTTGCTTGTAGAAACGTTGGCTGCAGGCTGAGGCTTCGCTCGTTGACCTCTGTTACTCAATTGGAGTGTTCATCTCCTTGCTACCTCTATGCCTTGTTGAAATACATAAACGGAGATTTTTGTTTTTCAACATGAAACCACCACTTGCGTTGTCCAAGGACCTGTGAGCATTAATTTGGTTTACTTATATCTTTATTTAATCTCCTTGTTTATTCACCCAATCTTTGCAGAAGTCAACTTAAGCACTCTTGCCTCTAGAACGTTCCTTGCCTTCCTACGAGCACTCCACTTGTGTCAAAAAGATTACTGCCGCACCTGAACACTAAATGTGCAGCAGAAATATCAATAGCAGGAAATAGGTGCTGTAAAATTGAGTATGACGTTTTTTTTTCTTTCCGACACTGCTTGTCTCTCACCACTGTTATGAAAGGAATGAGGCATTGTAACTCGAGTTTATCTTGCTGACACTTACCTTCGCCGAGAACTTTTATGTTTCTTTTTTTTAATCTAGCTGAAATCGTCCAACGCAGACAATATATCTATAGTGTGAAACACGCCAAGCAGCACTGTACGCCACTACAGTACGCAACTACAGTACGAGGGTAGCACAGCATAAAATATCATTGTCTCAAGCTTCGTTATCCCTGCTTTAAGCGGCATGCCGACCACGATGGGAAAAATTGGCTCGATCCGGTTCCATTAAATAGATGGCTATCTCTGTTTCTGTATATTGCAAACTCAGTGACTGACAGCATTATTTATTTATTTATTTATTTATTTATTTATTTATTTATTTATTTATTTATTTATTTATTTATTTACATGTACCTTACAGGCCTTCGAGAAGGCATAGTGTAAAGGGGGAAATACGGTAACATATTAGTATGGAATCGGGAAAGAAATAAACATCAGCATAATGAAAGGAGTACGCACAGAACATGGAAAATTAATACATTAGCAAATACAATATGTAGAGCAATAACAATAAATTGTAAACAACAACAGAATAGCATAATAACATTGTAAACGTTTTTGCATGTTATACACTAGTAAGTATTGTGAAAAATTGGGAGCACTAAAATTCTTTAACTTGTAGCAAAAATACAAGAAAATTACAAAAGACATGACGTGTTCAGAAGGTTGAAACGGCATATTTATCGGTTAGCAGATTGCGAAATGCAGTGTGTTTAGATTGGCATGCAATGATATCTGGTAGTGCGTTCCATAAACGGACCGCACGGGGCAAAGCTGAAAAAATAAAAGCGTGTGTGTTGCCATAAATTTGGGTGTAGCTGAACTGATTGTTCAGTTGTTGTGACGTCGAGGATGCTTTTTTCAGGTTTGATAAGATTAGGCCAACTGTGTGAACAAATCTATGAAATAATAATGGAAGGGAAATATCACGGCGAGTAGTTAGTGGTTGCAACGAAAGATCGATCTTTATTTGGGTTACACTTGACTGGTTACTATAACTTTTAGAAATGAAACGGCTCTCTCTATTCTGGATGCTCTCCAGGAGTTCGATGAGGTAATTTTGATGAGGAGACCATATACAAGAGGCGTACTCAATTTGTGGCCGTACAAGAGTTACGCAAGCTAGTTTTCGTAGTGGTGAAGGCGCACTTCTTAATTTGCGGCGCAGAAATCCTAATGATCTGGAGGCGTTAGCTGAAATGGAGGTGATGTGTTTAGTCCATGAAAGATTGTGTGTAAGGAGCACTCCTAAGTACTTATATTCTGTGGTGTGGTCAACTATGTTAGAATCCAGATAATAAGAAAAGTGAGAGTTAACAGTTTTTAGAGAAAAGGAAACTACTTTGCACTTCCACACGTTTAGGGACATGAGCCACGTAGCACACCAATCACTGATATGTGCAAGATCATTTTGGAGTCCCCCGTGGTCAGAGGGACAGTTAATCGAACGGTATGCAATGCAGTCGTCAGCAAATAATCGTACAGAAGATGATATATTGTTCGGTAAGTCGTTAATGTAAATTAAAAAGAGAAGAGGCCCAAGTACACTGCCTTGAGGTACACCAGAGGTGACGTCAGAGAGGCCAGTGGAAAAGTTAGCAACAACAGGGAACTGTTCGCGATTAGTAAGAAAATTACGAATCCATGATAGGATTAGTGAGTCGAGTTTAATTGCTGAGAGCTTTGATATCAGGCGACTATGGGCTACTCGATCGAATGCTTTCGAGAAATCCAAAAAGATGCAGTCAATTCGTTTATTACTGTTCATATCAAAGTGTAAGTCTGACGTGAATTCTAGTAGTTGGGTTTCGCAAGAAAATCCTTTTCGGAAACCATGGTGTTTCGGGTAAAAAAAGTTATTACATTCAAGATGAGAATATATATGGGATGCGATAATGAGTTCCAACATTTTGCAGCAAATGCATGTTAGTCATATAGGACGGTAATTATCACTAGAACTCTTGTTACCTTTCTTAAAGACAGGAACTACTTTTGCTATCTTCCAGTCTGTAGGAAGCATACCAGTTGTAAGCGATTGGTTAAATAGGTGTAGCAGTATTTTGCTTGATACTAGTATTGTGTTTTTTAGTATTTTCAAATTTATACCATCTATACCAGAGGATGAAGACATGTTAAGGTTATCTATAAGATCGACTACGCCTTTTAAAGTGATAGTGATGGGAGCCATGTACTGGAAATCAAAATCGGGAACAAAAGGTATGTTACAACTATCTTCTCTTGTAAAGACGGATGTATAAAATGAGTTGAATGCTGTCGGACATTGACTGTCAGGAATAGGTGTGTTCTTTTTATCCTGCAATGAAATATTACTGCACTTATTACTAGGGTTAACTATATTCCAGAATTTTCTTGGATTGCTTGTAAGAATTCCCGGTAAGTCTTTTGAAAAATATTTGTTCTTGGCGACCAATAAAGCTGTGCAGTACTCTTTTAGATAGCTTTTGTATTTATCCCAAGCCAATGTTGTTTGTACGCGATTTGCATTTTCATATAGGCGTTTTTTCTTGTTTCTCATTCTGTGAAGAGTTTTAGTAAACCATGGGTTGGAATTATCGTTAGTTATAGTAACAAGAGGAACGTGCTTTTCAATCAATGCAGACAACGTATCTCTGAACAGAACCCAATTTTCGTTGACAGATCTGCTGTAGAAGGATGGCTCCAATACATCAACAAAAAAGTTGTCTAGTTCTAAATTGATGATATCATTAATTACATTTATTGTAGTCTATAATTTGCTTTGTTGTGGAACGGGTGGACGCGCACGGAATATCGATGGTCACTTGGAGTAGCTGGTGATCCCTGAATCCATCTAAGTAAGTTATATGTGTCACAGTTTCTGGAGCTGTTGTTAAAATGAGATCCAAGAGATTGGAATTACGAGTCGGTTGATTAACTGCTTGAAATAGGTTAAAATCTGATGTTAAGGAAATAAAGCTTGTGCACATATGACACGAAGAGGATAGATTAACCCAGTCGATTAAAGGAAGATTGAAATCTCCGAATAGGTACATTATATCTGCCTGGTACAGACCAATTGCCTCATTAATACTGTCATGTAATGCAGTTACGAAGGAAAAATCAGAATCCGGCGCGCGGTAACAGTTACCGAGCAGTACCTTCCCGGTTGATACAGAGCAGGCTACCCAATAGATTTCGAGGTTAGGGCGGGTTTGAACAACAAAAGATGTGATATTCTTTTCAATTCCTATCATGACACCACCCCCTCTTTTCTTATCTCGGTCGCGCCTGTATATGTTGTAGGTTGTGTTACCGGGGAAAATTTCGTTGTCAGTTATTTCAGGGTTTAACCAGGTTTCGGTAAAAGCGAGAGCATCCGAATTGCAATCGTCGGGAAAAGAAGAAACAAGATCGCGCTTTTACATAATACTACGGATGTTAGCAAACGATAATGATTAGGATAAGTAAACGTTTGATTTGGTTTATGGTGATTGCGCACATGCGTATTGTGCCGGAGCTATCTGTTGACCATGACAACTGCATCCGTTGAAACATCGTAGGTGTACGTTTCAGAGTCTATGCGCATTCGGTCGACATTATTCCTGGCAAAGCTAATTAATTTCCGCCTCGCTTGTCGTGTTGCGGGAGAAAAATCCTCGCGGATTGAAAACGTCGATCCCTTAAGTTTAGGTGCTGAAGCCAAGATACGCTCTTTGTCTTTGAAAAAAGTGACCCTTGCTGTGATTGGCCTGCGTTTTTCTTGCGGATGTTTGCCCAAACGGTGCACGCGCTCGAATTGTTGAGCTGTCGTGGCAACGCCAAGTTTTTCTGAGCAAAACTTGATATCTTTTTGCTCGGACGCAGCCCAATCTTCTTTGGGGTCATCATCTATTCCAAAGAACAAGAGATTCGAGCGGCGTAGTCTATTTTCAGTGTCATTGCATCTTGAAGATATGGCTGCCGATTGCTCGGAAACGTTGCTTATAGCATCAGAATTTGTCCCGGCTTCGGCTGTGGAATGCGAAGAAGTGGCGGATTCTAATTTTATTATTTTTGCACTGAGCAGTTTGATTTCGTTTTCTGCTGCCTCTTGCTTTTCTTTCGCCTCCTTAAGTTCGGCTATTAAAGCAGCGTGACCATTTTAAAGCTTTCGAATGGATTCTAGAGCCTGGGCAAATACATCAGCTTCAGTTTTGGACATTGTACCAGGATTTGGTTCAACGTCTCCAGAAAGTATGAGCAGAAGGGCAGAAAATGCATTGTGGATGTTGGAATACCAACAGCAAAAACCACTTAAACAAATCATGAAGTTCTACAGGGCACGACACCGCACATAAACAGTAGTTACTGCTCCTAACGTACGCTGCATTATTCATGTAACTGACCTGTAACAAGAACCAGCGTGAGCGTGCCATTCCCGGTGCGCTGTCGTGCCCGAAGTGCGCTGTTGATGGTTGGCATTTAAGGCTTCCGCACGCTGTGTCGAGGATAGTCGTCGCACGCCCGGGTTGCCAGTCGGTGTAGCAAGCTTCGTCCAGAACAGGCCTCCAGCGCTGTGATGCAGACAGTAGTCGTGATAGCTTGACACCAAAGTTCTGGCTTGGGTGAACAAGCCAAGAACAGACCGCCCAGGTGATAGCGCCCTGTAACAAGAACCAGCGTGAGCGTGCCATTCCCGGTGCGCTGTCGTGCCTGGTATGCCCACCCGACCTGTACGAAAATCGTGGGCAT
Organism: Dermacentor variabilis; assembly: GCF_050947875.1. NCBI lineage: Eukaryota > Metazoa > Arthropoda > Arachnida > Ixodida > Ixodidae > Dermacentor > Dermacentor variabilis. The sequence continues at coordinate 146,189,007 of NC_134568.1, read as the reverse complement.
GTACTGCATCATTCACCACTGACAATAAACAATGTAAGCTTACTTGTTTCAAGTTTTTTTTTTTTTTGCCAGTCGAGGCCGCTCGGTCACCTGGTGACATAATAAAGATATCTAAATTCACGTTAGAGTACAGTACACACGAATACCGCCCCGACAGCGGTAACAAAAGGCCTAAAGCCAGCGAGCGTGACCAGCCCCACCAGCTGCTACCACAGCGGCCATATTGCTTACTACGTAATGATGATTATATTAGTTTTGATTTTCACAGTGCCATCTCTCCGTTATATACTTTAATTGACGACGCCACCGCTATTCTTATTTCCGCTGCACTGTGGAAGGTAAAGTGTCTCTAAAAAAAAATTACGGGTTTTACGTGCCAGGACCACGATCTGATTATGAGGCACTCCGGAAATTTCGCCCACCTGGGCGAAACGTGCACCGAAATCTAAGTACACGCGTGTTTCCGCCCCCATCGAAATGCGGACGCCGTGGCCGGGATTCGATCCCGCGGCCTCGTTCTCAGCAGCCCAACACCATAACCACTAAGCAACCACAGCGGGGTCGGTTTCCCTTCTCTAATTATTATAGGTGTTACGTGAGCGCATGCTCAAAGCAACGCATGTCGTCTCCAACCAGTAGCCTGCGGTAGACGGTTTATGCGCAACTGTCAGCGTGCAGATCCCACGCTCTAGAGAAGCGTGATGGAGACTGTACCATGTCGCGCATAAAACATGAGACTGAAGAATGTGAGCATCTTGAGCGGCTACAAAAAGATGCGTCATTCCACGCCAACTGTCACAGCCGTGGTGCTCGATCAATACTTATTTCTCTAAAAAAATAAAAACATTGCACCTATATGAGCAGTACTTGCACAGTATTTTACCGAAATATTTTGAGCGGAAAACAAATTTTGTGGCCGTGAGAGCCATTTGAACTTTACGAAACGGTGGAAAACCAGGTGTGAAACAAAAATTTGCCATAAATCGACCGTTTCGCGCATTATTTCAACCTTTGCGTTTTTTCCTTGTCTGGATATTGTGCTTTCATTATAATCAGTTTCACAAAATGCTTTTATGTTTTTCAATCGTTAGCATCGAGGTGAAAGCGCGCAAATTATAGCGCTTTGGGAAATTCTTCACAAGAAACGGTCAAAGAAGGAAGCCTGGAATTACTTCTATAGAACTGTCCCTAAAACATACTATCTTCTAAAATTGTATTTTGACCTCTGTGCTGCGCACAGGATCTAAAATAAAAGACTGAATTTGGCACAAATGCTATTTTGGTCTATATCTAGACATTGGTAACATACTAAGGTGGTCCGTGGAAAAATACGCAGAAAGCGGATATAATTGAGAACCATACCAACTTCCGCCACCGAAATTTTAATTGAAGTAATTTGCGTTTTCACTGAGGATAAAAATATTGAACTGGAGTCCCACCATTGCAATATCTTGGCTCACGCTTTGACTTTACCTCATAGCATGGTGGCGGGAAGCACAAACCAACCGAATTTGCTGCGTAGTAAAATGGGTGGTGTAATCGCAGCATATGGCTTTCTGCTCCTTTCTTCGTACTGTATTCTTTGTATAATATACGGGGCAATCATTTCTAAATTCTGCGTAATTTTTAAGAATCGCCTGTGGCAGATGCCATAATTGTTGTTTTCGAGCTGGATCATTTAAAAACGCGGATGTTACTAGTAAGAGAAATTGAGACATATTTAACTAACAAAAAATTATTACTTTACAGCACTTATTGCAATATACAGGTCTTAGCCGGCGAACCTGCAAGACGTATCCACTTGAAATGAATTTCCAGGATGACGCGAGTTTCGATATATTATTTCCCAAAATGTGGGATGAAATTACTTTTGTGCTTCAATGCATAAAAGAGCGCTTCGTTAAAAAAGTAAGTGGAACAACAGTGCATTATTGCGGCGAGTCTTATGGCACATATCCCGGAACTAGTGTCATTCTGAAAATTCATTTCAAGTGGACACGCCTTGTAGGCTCATCGGCTTCAATTCGTAAATTGCAATATGTGCTGTAATGTAACTAATTAAGAAGCTAATTAGTGAAATTTTGTTAACTGGTTCTATATGTGTTTTGGTTTTTCGTGCAAGTAATGTCTGTCTCCTGATTAATCCCGCTCAAGGACTATAGTTATGTTCTCTGCAACCGCCTATTTTTAAACATTCCAAAAAACTTAAAAATGATCACCCTCGTGTATAAAGGTGACAACAAACACAGTCAAAATATAACAATGTCATTGACTTAAGTACCACAATGGCCCCAATTATAAACAGCTGTACTTATTGGCTTCTTTAGGCTTGACATCACAAAGGCTCTGTGCTGCGTGTCCCAACAACAGTTTTGTCGACTCCTCTCGATCTGGCCTTAAATAGCTGGAACAATATTAAGAGACATATCACGGAACTAGTGAAATACGCTCAGTAAAGCTGCCTATCAACAATATTCACTAAACGTATTTGTCCTTTCGCTGGCTACGCGATGACTGAACGTGTGCCGTGCAAGTGGTGCACCCAGTTGACGCTCGCGAAATCGATTTCTGGCCCGCTCGACCACTTCACGCGTCGGTGGCCGCATGCCAAGGGCGTTCATAAAGTTCGTATTATTGGCGTGAAGAAATCAAATGCAAGGGAAGTTTATTCTTTCTCCAAATAATATCCTGCTAAGGTCACGCAACGCTGGATGAGCTGCCGCCGGCCATCGCAGTAGAACTCCTCCTTTCGAGAGTTGAGCAAGAGCTCGATGGTATGGTATTCCTTATGCGATGGCACACACCCACTGTGGGGCCAAGATTTGGATGAAATTAGGCAATTGGGCTCGACTTGAGCGATCACTTCGTCGTCCCGAAAATGCTTCCCGCGCAGTGTGCTCTTCATGCAAGGGAAGAAGTCACTTGGTGCGGGGTCAGGTTAATATGGCGGGTGGGGCAAAATTTCGTGTAGCCCAAGGATGTGCCGCCGTCACCTGTGCTGAGTGAGGGAGGAGACGGACGCCTTTCTTCTGCGCTTCGCCCTGATGTAACATCGTAATTTGGTGAGATGCTCGCATTAGTACTGTCCTGTAATAGTTCGGCCTTTGCGGGCATAATCTGTGAGAAGAGTACCCCGGCAGTCCCAAAAGACGCTCAGCATGACGTTGCCTGGTGACGCCATGCACAACCTTGGCTTTATTGGTCCGGGTGAGTTTCCGTGCCTGCACTGGGTGCATTCCATTTTAGTTTCTGGGTCATAATTGTGCGCTCAACGCTCATCCCTGGTTTTATCAGGGCGGTCAAAAATGTCGCCAGAGTCGCTCTCGCAAAGCTTAAAACAGTTTTGCGGCTGCTTCCTTCCGCAAGTCCTTTTGCACTGGCGTCAGTGAACGCGGAACCCAGCGCGCGGCTGCTTTCGTGATGCGCAAGTTGTCGTCAAGTGTGCTGTGCACAGAGCCTGCACTCGGGTTAACCTGTTCTACCAGTTCTTCAACAGTTATCCGCCAGTGAGCGAGCACTGGAGCCGCCACTTGCGCAGCAATCTGTGGTTCACCATCGAGCGACGGGCGGCCAATTCTTTCTTCGTCGTCCAGGCTTGTTTGACCGCACTGAAATCGTCTGCGCCATCTGACAACGAGCAAAACGAGAACAAGGTAAGAGCGGGAGCCAACGTTTCGACAAGTGTAGTTGTCTTTTTTCAAGGCGACATATGCTTCCCTCGGCACAGTATATATATAGGTCAGTGAATTATCGTCTCTCTGCAAGAGAGAATAAAAGAAGCGACACAAAATGGTGCTTGTGGAAAAGAAATTGAATAAATATATAAATAAAATAACAAAAGAAATGGAGGGAAAAAATAAAACCAAAACACTGAGCAACCCAATGAAAAATAACTAAGTGCTGTTGCCTATAGCTTGAATTTCAAGCTATGTCACCTTGAAAAAGACAAGTCCACTTGTCGAAACGTTGGCTCCCGCTTTTACCTTGTTCTCGTCTTGATCATCGTCTTGAATTTCCATCTGCCACCTTCCAAGCGTTTTCCAACTGACAACAATGTCATAAGCTGGGGCGGTGTCACCGTATAGCCCGCTACCAGCTGGGCGTGACACTTTTTGGCATCTTGTCCCTTCGAATACAGAAAGCGGACCACTGCACGTGTTTCAACTTTCCCAATGAGTGCTGCTATTTTTGTTTTCGTGCCCTAGCGGTGGTGCGCTGTACTAGATAGAACACAAGTCATATATTTCGCTAAAACATAGACAGACGCACACTCATTTTCATGCCTATCGTGTACGCCTTCTATAAATATATGACAATGATAATTAACTTTATGAACGTCCCTCGTATGTATGCTTTCGGTAGCACGGAAATGCGCAATGTCGATCTGCCTTAAGTAGGCATCTCTTCAGTATTTAAATTCTTACGAACTTCTAGTGACCACGGCTTCTATTTCTATCCGCAGACGTCACCATCTGCACCACCCTGGTTTGTATTTTCCTTCAATATGCTATAAGGTGAAGTCGAAGCGCGCACCAAGATATTACAATGGTGGGACTCAAATTCAAAATTTCTTTCTAGGTGAAAACGCAAATTACTGCGGCTAAAATTTTAGTCGCGAAAGTAGTTATGCTTCTCAATTATATCCGCTTTCCTGCGTATTTTTATGGGTCCCCTTAGTGTGTTACCGACGTCTAAACGTAGGCGAAAATAGTGTTTGTGCCAAATTCAGTCTTATTTTAGATCCTGTGAGAAGCACAGAGGCGAAAATACAATATTAGAAAATAGTATGTCTTAGGGACAGTTCTATAAAAGTAATTCCAGGCTTCCTTCTTTGACCGTCTTTTGTGAAGAATTTCCCAAAAGCGCTATAATTTGCGCGTTTTTATCTCGGTGCTAAGGATTGAAAAACATAAAAGCATTTTGTGAAACTGTTTTGTAACGAAAGCACAATGTCCAGACAACGCAAAAACGCCGTTTGAAAGCATGTGCGAAACAGTCGATTTCTGGAAAACTTGGGTTTCGCGACTGGTTTTCCGCCGTTTCGTGAAGTTCAAATGGCTCTCACGGGCGCAAAAAAAAAAAAGGAAAGAAATCCGCTCGAGATATTGCAGGAAAATATTGCGCAAGTAATGCTTATATACATGTAATCTTCTGTAACTTTTTGAGCGAAATGGATATTGGTCGAGCGCCACAGTTGAGACAGTTCGCGTGGAATGACCCAGATGAGAACTTATTCGAATCGTGCCGTGCAAAAGAATTACCTGGGAGTCACTGGGAACCTACGGACCAATTGTGGCGATTCTATAAATGCTCTCTAGTAACGTTGTTATATGTGCGAAATAATACAATTGAAAGTCGCTTAGCTTTAGAGGCGCTAAATTTTACAATGTTCACAATCTATATGTCTGTTACGGGAATTCTCACAAGCTTAATGATGATCGTGGTGGTGACGGTGATTTGACGGCATTCCCTTTGATATAGGGCGCTGAGAAATAGTCACGTTGTCTGCTTGAGTTGATCACGTAGGTTATATACATGCTTTTCATTCTAGCATTTTTGTGTACATATCTTTAATATGCCTTCTATTCCTAAACACTTCTTTATCTGCATTGTACCGCTACCTATGCCTGTAACGGGACCAGTCGTATCAGTCTATTTCTTGAATTTTTTTCCACCAATATTTTAATGTCTCTTGCTCATCGCGACTGCTGACCAGGTGAGTCATTGCAGAAAGAATAGCGCTACCTGACTGGACGATGTGAGAAGAAGCACACCGCCAGCGCTCACAAAAAACTGCACGCATTCATTATCGCTTTTGCCTTTTATACAGTCAGAAAACAACACCAACATTAAAAGGGGGGGGGGGGAATAAGGCGAGGCGCACGACGCATTCCCATCTCGTGTTCATGCAACTGGTCAGAACACCGCGGCAAGAAACTGTTTCTTTTGCTGTAAGATCAAAAGGAAAGCTCGATTTCTTTTTCCATAAGATTAAAACAAAATCTGCTGGTACATTCGTCTTTCAATCGGTCAATTTGGAAGATCTCTAATAATATCTGTCTTGTGGATTGATCACCGGACTTAAACAGCTTTACACATTGGGAGAACACGGGGGTACGTATTCAATGGCGACGACGTAAGGTAACATCCAGAGATTTGCCTACGTTGCTGTTGTGCTCTCTTATATTCCTGACTCACGGACACTCCAAAGCCCTTTGGAGTAGGAGAAATCTACTGATAAGGCGCTCACACAAGGTGACACACAACAAAGACGTATCTCTTTTTTGGTGAAAATTTTTGCGGAAGGGTACATATTCTGATTTAGGCCTAAGGAGGTGAGCTCGTGCTCAGTTTAACAACACAAAAATTGACGAAACACTATGGCACTTTATTAATAATTTTAGTGCTTGTAGAAACAATTTTATGCGTAGCAATTACGTAATTTGACCAGAAACACTGCCTTTTTTATTGTTTTGTCTGTTTCGGTTTAAAAAAGCACTGTCATATGCTTTGCCGTGTTGCTTGCTGAAAACATGCAAAGGAGAGCGCATCGTTCCGCGTCTTAGCGGCGAAACTCCTTTTAGTGAAAGCTCTTTCAGCGTAAATGAAAGGGGTTCATACGTCAGAGGGCATTAGTTCGCCCGTGTATCAGGGGTATTATAGTTTATCACTGGTACCTGACTGGTCGATGTACTGTTTACGAAACGTCAGAGATCACAAATACACTATACAGGGTGTCCCAATTATCATGTAGCAAGACTTAAAAAAAGAGTAATTACGTTCTTTACGCGAAGAAAACCTCGTGCGTGTTGTTTCCAGTACAGTGGAGTAGCCGCCAGTAATTTTTTCGTTACTGACATTTTATTAGGCAATTGTACTTAATTACAATTAGGTATTTGTAGACATCCCCAAATGACATCTAATTGTGATGTTTTCAGCAACTTACTAATTGTGTACTATATTTTTCCGGCTGGTAAAGAAACCCCACGAAATATAAAAAATACCACGTGACTGCTCTCCCACCCACATCATGAAGCAGCACCCTCAAATAAGCTGATTGAAAACAACTGCATTGCCTGTCGCAAACCCGAAGAGACGGCCCATCAACTTGATGATAAGGGTATGAAGGAGTAACAACAGCAGGTTTCGTGGCTTCGCAGCTGTTCCTTCCTCTCATTTCTACGTCACACTTATTATCCGTCTCTCAAGGCCGACTGATCACACTGGTAACAAAAGCTCCTTGATAACACGGCCGAAGCGCGGCTCTGACCCCAGATGAGACGCGAAAAATAATGGAATAGGCATAGAATGTTGATCCCGGCTATGCTCGCGCCGCATCGAAAGAGTGCGCACGCAGCTATATTTCGCGCCAGAAACTTGCTTCGGACCAAATACGAAGTGAAGGTTTTACCTTTCATGAGAGTGTATACGTGCGGCAAAAACAGGTTCGTGGCAAAAAGTAAAAGCGAAATAAACAGACCGGGAAGCGACCCACGCGTACAGAAAAGGCAAAGCCGATGCGTTCAAGAAAGTAAATGTACCACTTCCAAATGTGCCTAATTGGCTATTGGGACGTCTGCACAGAACAAAAAAAAAAGACATCAGAGTTCAGTGCGCCCGTATTATCTGTGCATTCGTAAGCACCGCTTACGAATGCACAGATAATACGGGCACAGAGGACGATAATACAGAGGACGTGTTCCAATAGGTTCGAAAACGTCCGTGGCCCGTGCATTGGGGGTAATGAACCCCAGGTGGACGAACTTAATCCGGAGTCCGCCACTACGGCGTGCGTCATAATCAGATCGTGGTTTTTGCATGTAAAACCCCAGAAGTCAATTCAAAACTAGAGGGTGAGAGCTACGCGTTGACTTCTGAAGTCAAGGCAGCGCCGGCCCCATTTTGACCAAAAGATTCGTTCCCGTGTAAGGGCCACACTTCGTGAAAATTGTGAAAGAAGTGCTGCACTCGTCGGCTTTTCTGAGGTCCCTATTCGATAAATGTAGGCGATTCTGCCGGTCCCTGTCTTCCAAGCATTGGTGCAGGCAGAGTCTTTCAATGTGCTGGCGCAGGTTAAGGTGGTACGGGTGAGAGGCCGAGTCGTGCAGGCTCCTCCGAACTGATGACTCGAAAACTGGCACCTGTCGCGACCACGTCCCGCTTGCTAGCATGCGGGTTTGAGGCCATAAGCGCTAGAACATCCGCGCGTAGGCTGGGACTCAGAGATGGAGTCCTCCGCCGCTGTCTCTTGAAGCTGCCTGTTTCTCTCAGATTTTCATAATTTCTGATGATCGTTGATGCGTTTGGTCTACCGCCACACTTCCATGACTGATACATATTTGCGGCCCTCCTCTTGTTGCCATTCGCAGCTCCGAAGGCAAGGATCATGTTTTCCTTCTGCTCATTAGAGAAAGACATGGCGACTGGTGCGAAACAAAACGCGCCTTTAAACCTTTGCACTAACGTTGTCAATTAGCTTTGGTGGTTACGTTTTGTGGCAAAAAAAGACATTTCGTGGACTTTATCTAAGCTAAGACAATAGCTATCACAGCTTGTTTCCAACCAACACTAAACTCGACATGTTACTTCGGTCGGGGCGCGGCAATAAGGCGCTATCTCGATCGCGATATTTTTCATTTCCTTTATTTCGTTCTAGCTAAGTGAAAGGGAGCCTGTTCGAGGGCGCTGTTTTATGATGCGGGTTAGAGTTACTCTATGTGGCTCCCACAGGAACCCTGCGGGAGCCACATACAGTCACTATAATGCGGGTGGGAGCGCAGTAACGTGGTATTTTTCATATTTCGCGAGGTTTTTTTATCAGTCGGAAAAAATCTGTGCGCAACTACTACGTCGCTGAAAATACCGCAGTTATATGTCCCTTGGCTGTGCCTACAAATGCCTCATTGACACTTTGATCATTAGGACAGTACTTGTCGAGTTAGATAATCAACTGCAATTACTTATCTTAATTACTCTAACTGCTTAGTTATCCAGGCTTGGAATGGCCCCTGACTCCGGCAAAAAAAATATTATGATTGCCGAGAGCCCGTGGGGCTGTACTAATCCAGCTACAACCAAATCAGGAAGACCCACTAAGCTTCAACAAAAGACACTCCCTCACCAGAACAGGAATCGGCCTCCCTGGTGCAGTATTCAGCCACTACCTCCCAAATGACTCATTCGTTCAACCAATGGCACTCAGTTCCCAGCAGCTGTGGAGCACCTGACTATGGCGGTGGTCAGACCTGAAACGCAGCAGAGGGTACTAAGAATCTCTAAACCCGGACAGGCCGCCAATGGAAACTGACCCTGGCAACGTTTAACACCCAAACTCGCTCTAGAGAGGCTATAGCTTAGAAGGACTCTTTGAGCAACTATCAGGCAGATTTTGGGGATATCATTGGCCTTAGTGACGTTAGAACTGGTGATGATTATGCAGTGCTGACTAATGACCACGCCCTCTGCTATAGAAGACTACCAGAAAAGAAGCAGGACGGGGTAGTATTCCTAATCCATAAGGACACAGCGGGCAACATTGACGAATTATACAGCATTAGTAAGAGGGTAGCAGTAGTCGTAATAAAACTTAATAGGAGACATAGAAAAAAGGTAGTATAAGCCTACGCTCCAACCTCCCGTCATGATGATGATGAAATAGATTTATGAAATAGAAATAGTTTTATGAAGATGTTGAATTAGCCATGAGAAAAGTGCAAACTCTGTTTACTGTAGTCATGGGTGACTTCAGTGTGCAAGTGGGGAAAAAGCAGGCTGGTGAACAAGCAATTGGCAACTACGGCGTCGATTCTAGGAACACTAGAGGTGAGGTGCTGGTAGAATTCACGGAAAGGAATAAGCTGCGAATAACGAACACCTTCTTCAGGAAGCGCAGCGAAAGAAACTGGAGCTGGAAAAGCCCTAATAGTGAAACAAGAAATGAAATAGATTTCATACTTTCTGCTGATCCCAGCATAGTGCAGGATGTAGAAGTGTTAGTTAAGGTAAAGTGTATAGGTTAGTGAGGTGTAGGGTTCACCTCAATTTGAAGAGCGAAAGAGTAAAATTGGTCACGACATAACAGGCCAACCTAGACGCAGTAAGGGTAAAAGCAGACCAATTCAGGCTGGTACTTCCAAACAAATATGCAGCCTTAGAACAGAGAGGTGAAGATGACGTGGAAGTAATGAACCTAACCGTAACTAGGCTGGCTTCTAAGGCAACCATTGCAGTTGTAAGTAAAGCACCAAGGCAACCAGTAGGCAAGCACTTCCAACTAACAAAGGACTTAAGAAGGACAAAGAAACGACAGAGAATGATAAGATAGCATTCGCGGAAGTGTCAATATTGATCAACAAGAAAAAAATAAGGGATATTCGAAATTATAACGTGAGAAAGACTGAGGAAGCAGCAAAAAATGAACGCAGCCTGAAATGAGGGAGAAGAAAACTTGGCATAGGACAAGCCAAGGTGTATGCACTGAAAGATAAGCAGGGTAATATCATCAGCCATTTCGAAGATATGGTAAAAGCAGCGGAAGAATTCTATACTGACCTGTACAGTACCCAGAGCAGCCACGATACCTCCATTCGAAGTTATAATGAACAGGTTACAGAGGCTCCTTCTATAACTAGCGATAAAGTTAGCAGGACCTTACAAGACATGAAACAGGGGAAAATGGCAGGAAAAGATGAAATAACAGTCGATTTAATCAAAGATGGAGGATACATCATGTTTGAAAAGCTGGCGGCTCGTTATACGAGCTGTCTCACGACTTCAAGGGCCCCAGAGAACTCGAAGAATGCCAACATTATACTAATCCACAAAAAGGGAGACATTAAAGAACTGAAAAATTATAGGCCCATTAGCTTACTTCCAGTATTGTATAAAATATTCACCAAGATAACTTACAATAGAATAAGGGCAACACTGGACTTCAATCAACCAAGAGAACAGGCTGGCTTCAGGAAGGGATACTCTACAATGGATCGCATCCATGTCGTCAATCAGGTAATCGAGAAATCCGTAGAGTACAATCAGCCTCTCTATATGACTTCCATAGATTACGAAAAAGTATTTCATTCAGTGGAGATACCAGCAGTCATAGAGGCATTACGTAATCAAGGAGTACAGACCGCTTACGTAAATACTTTGGAAAATATGTACAGAGGTTCCACAGCTTCCTTAATTCTACACAAGAAAAGCAGGAATATACCTATAAACAAAGGGGCTAGGCAGGGAGAGACAATCTCTCCAATGCTATTCACTCCGTGCTTGGAAGAAGTATTCAAAATATTAAACTGGGAAGGCTTAGGAGTAAGGATCGACGGCGAATATCTCAGCAACCTTCGGTTTACCGATGACATTGTTCTATTCAGCAACAATGCAGATGAATTACAACAAATGATTGAGGACCTTAACAGAGAGAGCGTAAGAGTAGGGTAGAAGATTAATATGCAGAATACAAAGATAATGATCAATAGCCTGGCAAGGGAACAAGAGTTCAGGATAACCAGTCAGCCTCTAGAGTCTGTGAAGGAGTACGTTTACCTAGGTCAATTACTGACATGGGACCCTGATCATGAGAAACAAATTTCAGAAGAATAAAAATGGGTTGGAACGCGTACGGCAGGCATTATCAGATCCTTACTGGAAGCTTACCATTATCATTGAAAATAAAGGTGTACAATCAGTGCATTCTACCGTGATTCTACAATCAGTGCATGCTAACATATGTGGCAGAATCTTGGAGACTGACAAACAAGTTTCAGAAGAAGGTAAAGACCGCGCAAAGAGCGATGGAACGGAGAATGCTAGGCGTAACGTTAAGAGACAGAAAGAGAGCGGTGTGGATCAAACAGCAAACGGGGATAGCCGATATTCTAATTGACATTAGGAGAAAAAAAATGGAGCTCGCAGGTCATGTAATGTGTAGATTAGATGAACGGTGGACCATTAGGGTTACAAAATGGGTGCCAAGAGAAGGGAAGCGCAGTCCAGGACGGCAGAAGACTAGGTGGGGTGATGACATTAGGAAATTCGCAGGCGCTAGTTCGAATCGGTTGGCGCAGGACTGGGGTAATTCGAGATCGCAGGGAGAGACCTTCGTCCTGCAGTGGACATGAACAGGCGGCGGCGGCGGCGGCGGCGGCGGCGGCGGCGGCGGCGGCGGCGGCGGCGGCGGCGGCGGCTGCTGCTGCTGCTGCTGCTGCTGCTGCTGCTGCTGCTGCTGCTGCTGCTGCTGCTGCTGCTGCTGCTGCTGCTGCTGCTGCTGCTGCTGCTGCTGCTGCTGCTGCTGCTGCTGCTGCTGCTGCTGCTGCTGCTGCTGCTGCTGCTGCTGCTGCTGCTGCTGCTGCTGCTGCTGCTGCTGCTGCTGCTGCTGCTGCTGCTGCTGCTGCTGCTGCTGCTGCTGCTGCTGCTGCTGCTGCTGCTGCTGCTGCTGCTGCTGCTGCTGCTGCTGCTGCTGCTGCTGCTGCTGCTGCTGCTGCTGCTGCTGCTGCTGCTGCTGCTGCTGCTGCTGCTGCTGCTGCTGCTGCTGCTGCTGCTGCTGCTGCTGCTGCTGCTGCTGCTGCTGCTGCTGCTGCTGCTGCTGCTGCTGCTGCTGCTGCTGCTGCTGCTGCTGCTGCTGCTGCTGCTGCTGCTGCTGCTGCTGCTGCTGCTGCTGCTGCTGCTGCTGCTGCTGCTGCTGCTGCTGCTGCTGCTGCTGCTGCTGCTGCTGCTGCTGCTGCTGCTGCTGCTGCTGCTGCTGCTGCTGCTGCTGCTGCTGCTGCTGCTGCTGCTGCTGCTGCTGCTGCTGCTGCTGCTGCTGCTGCTGCTGCTGCTGCTGCTGCTGCTGCTGCTGCTGCTGCTGCTGCTGCTGCTGCTGCTGCTGCTGCTGCTGCTGCTGCTGCTGCTGCTGCTGCTGCTGCTGCTGCTGCTGCTGCTGCTGCTGCTGCTGCTGCTGCTGCTGCTGCTGCTGCTGCTGCTGCTGCTGCTGCTGCTGCTGCTGCTGCTGCTGCTGCTGCTGCTGCTGCTGCTGCTGCTGCTGCTGCTGCTGCTGCTGCTGCTGCTGCTGCTGCTGCTGCTGCTGCTGCTGCTGCTGCTGCTGCTGCTGCTGCTGCTGCTGCTGCTGCTGCTGCTGCTGCTGCTGCTGCTGCTGCTGCTGCTGCTGCTGCTGCTGCTGCTGCTGCTGCTGCTGCTGCTGCTGCTGCTGCTGCTGCTGCTGCTGCTGCTGCTGCTGCTGCTGCTGCTGCTGCTGCTGCTGCTGCTGCTGCTGCTGCTGCTGCTGCTGCTGCTGCTGCTGCTGCTGCTGCTGCTGCTGCTGCTGCTGCTGCTGCTGCTGCTGCTGCTGCTGCTGCTGCTGCTGCTGCTGCTGCTGCTGCTGCTGCTGCTGCTGCTGCTGCTGCTGCTGCTGCTGCTGCTGCTGCTGCTGCTGCTGCTGCTGCTGCTGCTGCTGCTGCTGCTGC